>NW_026067937.1:15443843-15444899 GCF_014885135.2 Alexandromys fortis | reverse complement strand
TGAAATGGAAGCAAGAGAGAAAACACAAATTGAGGAACAGCTGGATATGGAAAATCTAGGACAATGAGCAGAGGCTACAGAAACAAGCATAATCAATAGAATACAAGAGATAGAAGAAAGAATCTCAGATTCTGAGGACACCATAGAGAAAATAAATGCACTGATCAAAGAAAACAGCAAAGCCAACAAATTCTCATCACAAAACATTCAAGAAATATGGGACACAATAAAAAGACCAAACCTAAGAATAATAGGAATAGAAGAAGGAAAAGAATCACAGCTCAAAGGCCCAGAATATATTTTTAACAAAATTATGGAAGAAAACTTTCCCAACATAAAGAAAGTTATCCCTTTGAATATTCAAGAAGCATACAGAACACCAAACAGACTGGATCAAAGAAAAACATCCCCTCGCCATATAATAATCAAAACACAAAATATACAGGTTAAAGAAAAATATTAAGAGCTGCAAAGGAAAAAGGCCTAGTAACCTATAAAGGTAAACTGATCAGACTTACACCTGACTTCTCTATGGAAACCATGAAAGCCAGAACGTCCTGGATAGAGGTAGTTCAAAAACTAAGAGACCATGGATGCAAACCCAAACTTCTATACCCAGCCAAGCTAGTGTTCACTAGCAATGGAGAAAACAAGACATTCCAGGATAAGATCAAATTTAAACAATACGTAGCCACAAATCCAGCCCTACACAAAGTAATAGAAGAAAAATCGCAACCCAAGGAATCCAACATTGCCAACACTGCCTACAACAACTCAGGCATCTAGCGACCCTTCACCAGCACAACTCAAAGAAGGGAGAAACACAAACTCTAATACCAAAAAAACAATATGAATAACTGGAGTAAACAACCACTGGTCATTAATATCACTTAATATTAATGGTCTCAATTCACCTATAAAAAGGCACAGGCTAAGAGATTGGATACGAAAACAGGATCCAACATTCTGCTGTTTGCAAGAAACACATCTCAACCACAAAGACAGGCATCTACTCAGAGTAAAAGGTTGGGAAAAGGTCTTTCAAGCAAATGGTCC
>NW_026067937.1:15283570-15439751 GCF_014885135.2 Alexandromys fortis | reverse complement strand
GCGCACCTTGGGGTGCTTACACACATTACTAGAAATGGGCTAGTCCAGGTGCAAGAGTTAGCCGAGAAGAGGCTAGATAGAAATGGGCCAAGTGGTGTTTAAATGAATACAGTTTGTGTGTTGTTATTTCGGGCATGAGCTAGCAGGCGGCCGGGGTGCTGGGGACGCAGCCCTGCCACTCCTATTTCAACAGACCTGGATGGAGGTGGGTGGTCCTTGGACTTCCCACAGGGCAGAGAATCCTGATTGCTCTTTGGGCTGACGAGGGAGGGGGACTTGGTTGGGGGAGGGAGAGGGAAAGGGGAGGCGGCGGTGGGGAAGAGACAGAAATCTTTAATAAATAAATAAATAAGAGATGGGAATGTAATGATTGTTGTGTCTCTTTAAGAGACAAGCCACGCCCACTCCCTCCCCATCCACTGAGGCAGGCTGGTCTTCAGCTTCTGGCCTGAGCTTTGCTTCTGCCTCTACCCCCTCTTTTCCCCCTCCCCGGCTTCTCTCTCTCTGCTTTTCTCCCCTTCTCCCTTCCCCCTCCAGAATCCCCTTAATAAATATCCAACCTCACTCTGCATGGCATGCCTATCCATGTCTCTGTCTCTTGCCTACCAGCCGCATGTCTCCCTACCAGGGACCAGCCACCGTCTCTGCCTGGGACTGGCTGCTCTCAGGGCCCGCTGCCTGCTGCCACATGGGGACCTACAGCATTTCTGCTGCCTACTGCCACTGGGGATCCTGCAGCATTTTTATTTTTTCCATAACAACAATGTGAAGGATTTATTTTTGGTTCATGGGTTCTGGGATTTCAAGCTATAGCTTTGTGATCCCATGAGCTTAGGTAAACTATCACAGCCTCAGAAAAGCAGGGGAGAGAGCAGCCGGAAAGGAGCTCCTTGGGAGCATGCCAAGTGACCTGCTTCTTCCACCTAGGTTCTACCTCCCCGAAAAGCCTCCCATACCACACCCCCAGTTAGGAATCCAATGTCTACACTAGAGCATGGGGGTCCATTTCATAATCAAGCCATAATAACACTCTGCCTCAGGGCCTCAAATGCTCATGGACATCTCATAGTACAAAATGTATTTAGTTCACCTCTAGGAGTCCCCAAAAATCTAAACAGTTCCAACGTTGTTTAAAAGTTCAAAGTCTTTTCTGCGTCTCAAGCAAACCCTTAGCTGTGAGCTTCTTGCTGTAAGCAAACAGCAAGTTACAATGACAAGGAATAAACATTCCCATCACAGTAGACAGGACAGCAGTGTGGGAGGATCAAAGCGAGATGCGCAAGGGCAAACACCACCTTCTGCAGTTCCTCGTCTGCTGCCCTGGATATGTGGCAGCAGGATGTGTACTCCAACAGAATTCTTGGCTCTACCACCTTGAGTTAGCATCTGTCATGGCCTCTCTCCTGAGTACAAGTTCCACTACGGCTTTCCTAGCAGATGTCCTGGGTCCCTGCTAACTTTAACCCCCATGAGGAGCGACTACATTTTAGTATCACCCCACAATTACCTGCTCTGCCCTTCTAGCAGCTGCCTGCTAGAATCCCAAGCCTGCCACACGTTGCGCCCCCCCCCCGCGCCCCATTTCTTTGAAATGTTGGTGGAAGCCTCCCTACTCTTGCATTCTGCATCCCTTCAAAACCAGCATCAGGTGGACAATACCAAGGCCTTCCACACTTCTCTAGGCAGCCCTATGCAGGATGCTCTGTAGGCATGACCTTATCAAGGGAAAGTATTTTAAATAAGTTTATAATTCTGTACCTTGGAACCTAGGGGGATCTGGCCAATTGCCGATATTCCCTCAGAGTATCTTTCTATTGTCTACCCACAAAGAGTTTGGCTTCTTTCTAATGATACCAGTTCCATTAACAACCACACCCTCCTTGTCTGCAACTTTCAAAGAGCTCCTTTTCTGTTCAGACTGCACAATGTTTTTGGATCAATCTGCTTTACTTTTTATGTCTATTTCTTGCTGTAAATCTAGCTGAAAGCAGCTACCAATAGTCATTTCACAGTCTAAATGCTACATGTTTGGCTGGGGGCTTCACCCCAGCTCCTGGCATGAGCCCCTTTCTGTGGGAGTTGCCTCAGTCCAAACTCTACCTCTGAGAAAGTCCACCAAATGGTAATCCCTCCCCAGGGAAGGTTGGGACCACTCCCACAGGCTATTTAAACTGCCCCCTAGAGAATGAACACGTGGTCTCTGGGTTTCACATGGTCTCCCTTCTCTGTCTCTGTCTCTGTCTCTCCCTCCTTCCCTCCCTCCCTCCCTCCCTCCCNGCCTTCCAAGAAGAACACTACTGCCTAGTACAAATTGGTGACAATAATAGGGCATGCCTTATTTTGATACTGGCTCCTTTTCCTTAAAAGGATCCTCCTTTCTGTAAGCACTACTGACTCCTGCTGTATTTAAGATGCTCTCATGTTAGGTGTGAATGTTTACTTTTCTGTTCTTGCTGTGTATCACTTCTCAAAGAGTATTTTAATAAAAAATAACCCTTTAACAAGTTTTTGTAGAACTATGACCAAATTTTTTTTTTGCCAAAATGTAACACAAATGGCTTTTGGTCTAATTCTGAACAGAGACTTTGTTCCTCTGGAACTTCATGAACTCAGCATTTACTGCCTACCTTTCCATCAGTGTTCATCTCTTCTGGGGGTCCATTAGTATGGCCTGTAAAGCTCCAAATACACCATTCTAGAGCTTCTGTAGTTCTCCAAATTCTTGCAATTCCTCATGTAAACCTGCTCCAGGGCTCATGAGTCAAATGGCCAGGATCAGTCACAGTCAGGACCCTACTCCTGGTATCCATTTTCTGTATTAGTTATTTTTCTCAACAAGGAGACAAAATACCTGACAGAAATGATTTCTGGGCAGAAGGGTTTACTTTGGTTCGTTGGCTTCCCAGATTTCAGCCCACAGTGGCTTGGCTCCAGGAACTTGGACACGACATCATTAAAGGAAGAGTATGAGTAGAGGGAAGGGGGAGGGAGAAGGGAGGCGAAGAAGGGAGAAGGGAAGGGGAGGAGAGAGGGAAGAGAATGAGGATTGAGAAGAAAGGGGACATTTACTATGGAAATTATTACAATTCCTGATAATGATGATTTGTGTTTTTTCTTTTTGAGTTGCCAAACTTGGGAGTTAATTTGTTTTGTTAACCTTTTCAAAGAGCCAATTTTGGACATGTTAATTTCTTCTGTTGGTTAGCTTTCTACTTGACTGTTTTAACACTTGCTTACCTTTATTCTCTCCTTTTTCTCACTTGCCTCAAGTTTTACTTTTCTCCTCAGTTTCTTTTTGGTCACTAGTTTTAGGTTTTTATTTTCTAATCTGGTAATTTATGATTTTTTTTCCTAAGTACTGTTTTAGTTGTATTCTGTAATTTGATTTTCCAAGCTTGGAACTTACAAATATAATCAATTAATTTTGAGCCAGAGTCTTGCTATATTTCCCAGATTGGCCCGGAACTTACTATGGAGTACATGCTGGCTTCCAGCTTGTAATCATCCTGTCTCAGTCAAGGGCTGTGATTACAGGTGTGAGCTGCTACACCTTGCTTTGTGTTAGATGTTTATTTATAGTAGATGTATGGTAATTTTAAAAAGATAAGAAAATGTTGCAAACCACTGAGTAAAAAGACCTTATTATCTGTAGTGATTGACAATTACCTACCATGCGTTAAGTACTGTGGAACGCTAGCATCTGGCTGTATCCTCTGGGGCTCACAGCTGTGATGACCCTACACAAGACCTGCACAGACAGAACTGGCTAACATTACATCATGGAGAAAGAGAGAGATTCATGAGGCCTGCCCTCTCCCACAACATAGATAGGCAGTTAATGGTCGCCAGGACAGTGACTGACATTTTCTTCATTAGTGTAGTACTCATAAGTTGCCCATACTACTATAAGTAATCATAAATAAATTAATTGGATCCCCAAGATAAGACTTGAATGGAATGCTTACTTTGGTCTGCTGGAGTCCCATTTATGGAGAATAGATGTTTCTTGTCTCCCCCAGGATTGTCTATATAACAGTGGTCAACTCTAAATTCTGTTTCTCTGATTTATATGTCTAAATTTTAAACAATACCAGTGTCTTGATTGATGCAACTTTATGGTGAGTCTTAAATACTGCAAATTATTTTCCAGAAAGGGTTTGGTTTTTGCAAGTCTATTGTATTCCCATGAAAAGTTTAGAAATCTGGGGCTGTGGCCCAGCAGGTAGGAGGGCTTCTTCTGCAAGCATGAGGACCTGAGTTTGGATCCCAAATGCTTACACAGAACAGACGAACAAAAACCAGCCCTGGCTGCACACGCCTGCAACCTTAGCACTGGGGATGAGAGACAGGCAACTACTGATCTGCTACCCCAACACTGCATTTTCTAGAATTTCATACATAAATAAACTCTATTCTCATCTTCATCTTACTTCATTAACTGAGCATAATCATTCTGAAAAGTACATACACTGTTGCATTATTCTTATTTATTACTGAGGGCTAGGGATATAGATCAGGTAGAGTGCTGGCCTGGCTCTGAGTATGATCTTCAGCATTGCAATGCCTCCAGCCTCTCCCACAACAAATCCTATTAATCAACTCCTATTGCAGGTTATATTGTTGTTCACTTACCCACTGGACTGACAGACAGACACTGGTTTTGTTTTCCTTCAGGTTCTGGCTATACTGAATAAAGCTTCTATGAATATCAGTGTACAGGCATTTGCATAAACACGGGTTCTTATTACTCTAAACCTTCGATGCTGTGGGAAGAATGATGGAATGACATGGCAGGTGCTGCTATGGCTTGGATGCGGTATGTCCTCTCATGTTCACATGGTGAGTCCTGGCCTTCAGTTTAACAGTGCAGAGGAGATATGGGAACTTTAAGAGACAGGACTTGGCGGGAAGTTCTGGGGTTAACAGGGGCACAGTCATCAGAAGGAATTAAAGGAACTCTGGTAGGTCCCAAAGCTCTGTAGAGATGAGCTGTTAGAAGACCTGACACCTGAACTACTCTTTGACTTCCTGTTTTGACATGTGATGGCTTCTTCCATACATGCTCCTCCTTCTTGTCCCTTGCTAAAGGCAAGCTGATGCTGGCACCTGCCTTTGAGACTCTAGAACTGGAATCTGAATTTATGTTTTATAAAGGCATTCAACTAGGTGTGGTGGTACACACCTATAGTCTCAGAACTCCGGAGGTGTAGCCAGAGGACCAGAAGTTACAGTCATCCTCTAACCACGTACTGAGTTTGAGGCTAGCCTGGGCTAATAAGATTACATATCAAACAAAAGAAAACAAAACAACCCCCCCCAAAGCTAGTCTGCCTCAGATATATATATATATAGCCTTGTGTGCATGCACTTTGGCAATGGGGATCAGTAATTCATCAAAAAGTCACTGAGTAACTGCTGTGTTCAATAAACTGGATTAGGCTGGAGAGTGCTGCTCTCTCCATAGTTCCTACCCTGGTACTCATATTCTAGAAGAAAAAATGGAAACTAAACAGCAAATCTCTGAGGTAATGACTCCCTTGTTTTTTAAAGAGGTACCAAGTCGTCTTCAGCTCACCTAGGCTGAGACTGGAAGCTTCTCTGAGCTGTCAGGTGAGAGGAAGAGTGGGAACTAACAAAGCCATAATCCCCACAGACTCTGCGGAGTGCCAAGAAATGGTCTGGGCTCAGATACAATTCCCTAGGAAATGTTAAGTTGGGAGCATAGCCTCAGGCCTGGGAGTTGTGTTGGTCTGGACTTCCAATTTAAGAGAGCTCCCAGAGGAGAAACACATGGTCTCTTTTCCTTCCTCCTAGTGGTCACGGTTGGGGACACCCAAGAGCGCAGGAATCCCATTAAACCTGGATATTTCTTCATTTGGCTTGTTGTGATTTGGCTTGATTGGGATTTTTGCATCGGCAGAGAGCTCGCGTCAGGAAAAATTCCCAACAGTATTAACTTATTTATTTACTTAATTGAGGTTGCTAATTGCTGCATGAAAATTAACTCTAGGCTTTGGAGTGGAAGCTGGACTTAAAAGCACAGTGTCCTCCATCTTCTGAATCCACTCTCAACTGAACACCGTCAGAAAATACTTTGAGCAGAGAAGTCAACAGGAACAAGTCTCAGAAACCCCAGGAGAACCACGGCATGGTCATGGTGAGGACTGCGGTCACAGTAAGGGTGGTGGCACTACCGTGGCTTCTGCCAAGTGCTTCCTGAGCTGCCTGTGTGGTGGGAACTATGAAATTTACCCTTGGGGGGGGGGTAGGAAAGAACAAACTAAGAAGGAGGTTTCATCTCAACGGTGAAAGAGATCTTGGAGATGCCTTGGCTTTCTTGATTAGACCTCCTTCACTGTAACCAGAGACAGCGACCTGTCAGAGTCTGCCTATCTGGGCACTATCTTTGAATATCCTTGCTCCCACTTCACTTCTGCCCAGAAACTGAGCAAACAGGTACGTTTTGGAACTACTGCACTGATAAAGAGGTCCTCTCCTCTGGTTTGCCCAGAGAATACTTTACAATTTTCTTTCTACATACGTGGGGAAAATGGTGTCTTAGGATCTCTACTGCTGTGATGAGACACCATGATCAAAGGCAGCTTGGGAAGGAGAGGGTTTATTTCATTTTACACCTTTTAGTCCATCATCCAGGGAAGTCAAGGCAGGAACCTGGAGGCAGGAGTTGATACAGAGGCCATGGAGGAGTGCTACTTACTGGCTTGTTCCTCGTGATTTGCTAAGCCTGCTTTATTAGAGCATGCAGAACCAAGACCAGGGATGGCACATCTCTCAATAACCTGGGCCCTCCCCCATTATCCCTCAATAATCTTGATCATTAATCAAGAAAACGCACCTAACACTGGTCACAGACTAATCTGCTAGAACATTTCCTTAACTGAGGTTTTCTCTCACAAAATGACTCTAAGCTGGCCAGCCAATGTGGTACAGCAAATGTCACTCATGTCCTAGGTATGATGACCTAAGCCACTTCCTATGAATGAGAGTAAATCTGAAAGATGAGAGAAAGCAGGCTCTGAAGGTGCTCCCCCATTTCTCACTGCCCAACATCTGACCAGAGGGTTCCAAGTTCATCTGTGCCAGAATGGCTTTCTCTCACACTCAGATGGGACTATGTTTAAAAGCAGCACAAAATAGGGAAAACTTAGCTTTTAATTTTTGGTAGTACATGTGTGTGGGCTCCTCTTTCTTCCCTCTTAAATCAATCTTTAAGGACTCCAAAAGAAATTTATGTGATAAATATATATGCAAAAATATGGCTATATTGAATAAATTTTCATTTTTTTAAAAAAAAAAACAGGCTCTCAGTGTGTGGCTCCGGATGCTCCTAACTTGCTATGTAGATCAAACTGGTCTCAAATTCAGAGGTTCTCCTACCTCTCCTCCACCAGAATTAAAGATGTGCGTTATCATACTGTCTTAATTTTCATTTCTTAAAAACCCAAAATTCAACAGATCCTGAGAAACCAAAGGAAATGTTCCTTTCTCCCACAGGCAGGTGTGACCATGGGACAAATCTCAGCACTGTCCCTGTCCAGTAGGAGCTAAGAGACGTGCATTCTCTCCTGGGCTTGTGGGATAGTTCGGTAACCCTGCAGTGTGAGCCTCTGCTGTGTCAGCGTGCATCTCACCACATCCTCCCACTGCTTGTCAGCTCCTCTGCTGCGTGCCAGGCTTCAACTCTGGCACTTTCCCCGGGGAGACCTTTCCTGGTCTCCATGCTTAACCCCTGAACTCAGCCTAATCCATCAGCTGCCCCAAAGGAGCAGTGACAGAGACAAGCAGCCAGTCTGTCCATGCAGAGCTCAGAGAGCAAGCCATCCGCAGCTGCTTTCCAAACGTGTGCCAATGCCGCCACTTCTGGACTCACTCACGTTTTCACTGCTGTGGAGCCAGGGGCTAGGGGCACAGGAATACTCTGCTTGGAAACAGTGATTAGACTGTTTAATGCTAAGACAGGTTTTAGAAAAGGGCCCCTGGGACTCTCTCTAGGTACAGTTGTCACTGGGGAACTGGGCTTCCCGAGGACTTCAAAGATAGCTTTCTAGCCCACTCTCAGGCATTTGACAGACAGGTGAGTAATCACAGCTCTAGCGAATGAAACGCCTAGCCTTCTGGTGAAGGGCCGAAAAGAGCCTTACCTCATAACCAAACTGCAGCTCGTCAGAAGTCAGCATGATGATGTCATCATCGATGGCCAGGACAGCCTCTGTCTCAATTTCATCATAAGGGAAAAAACGATTACTCAGCTTGTTTTCTGCAGTCCTCACAACTTTCAAGGGAACACGGATTTTAGGCCAGAGAGATTCTGGAAGAAGAATAAAAGGAGGTCTTTATTATTCCCCTAGCTCTGTGAGAAGCAGGGCTGGCTTCCACGAGGGACTCTTAAGTACAGCAGTCCCAGTTGTGAGGGGAGTCTCCCCCCCATGCACCATCCTCCTCAGGTCTTTATGGCACTAGCAATTGCTCCAACTCCCACCTGGGGTCACAAAAATCACCAGCCTCAGGACCTCTCCTCCCTGAACTCTTCCTCTCCTGGCAGACACTCTGCAAAGCGCTTCTGCCCCAGTGCGCTCAGCTCAAAACTGTCCTGCAGGTCTGCAAGGAAACTCAGCTCCTGCCTGATGGTGCCTGCCATCTGCTGTGCAACCATGCCAGCCTTGGTGGGTGCACATGCCCCTGGCTGGGTGCTGCTTCCCTAACTCAACACCTCACCATCCCTCCTTGACTTACAGGTTTGGTTCCTAGGCATGACAATTTACAGAGCCAGTATCAGATTTCAGAGTCTGACTATGTGGGATCTCCTAGTATACAGAAAACAACCAGAGACTCTCCCTGTCTGGACCCCATCTTACCGGGAAGTGACTGGAGCAACTCAACTGATGGTTCACTACTGTAAAGTCTGCTTTAGCACACATGAAGGCTTTCCTTCTTTTCCTCTCCCCTCTTCGACGTGCCTGGCAGATGGCAGGCACTCACCAATATTAGCTGTGCTTTCCCTTGGAAATCTCCGTTTGTTACAAGACAATGCATTTTTCTGAGTTCTAGTTAGTGGCAGCAAGGTGGCTCACTTTAGATTTAACGCACCACCCTGAGCATCCGGTGGCACAGTTGCAGCTCAGTCTTCTTATGCCTCCTTTTCTGTTTGTTCTTTGAGACACAGTTACTATGGAGCCAAAGCTGGCCTCAAACTGTGATGCTCCTGCCTCAGTCACTTGAGTGCTAAGATTATGCTCCTGGCTCACTGTGCCTACTTCTAGGTAGGGAGAACTCCTGCCTCACAGACCAATGAACTTGAAGGCGTGGAACTCTGGCCCTGTTAATTCCACAAGGCAACAAAACAGCTCCATTGCCCCCTGTGCAGGAAGGCGGCTAGCTGCTAGAGCTAAGTGGAAACATGCCTGTGTGCTGGATGGAATCTGGACTTTCACTTAGGGAGTGTGTACAGCTTGTTCACCCCACAGGCATTTCCACATTCTTTACCTATATATATCCAAAGAATCACTCGAGACGATGTCCATAAAGAGCTAACTTGCCCCTGTAAAGTCTTTGATGGGGAAGTTTTAGAGAGTGATGAAAGCCAAGGAGGATGATATGGGCTACAGATGGAGGCCCAGAGTGAGTCACGGCTCCTCAACACACACAATCACTTTCCCTGGACTAGGTGAAATCTGGGTACCAATTTAGCTCTGACCAAAGGAGCATCTATGAAAATGGTGCAGGGCCATTGGCAGCCGAAGGCAGGGCGTGAGAGAATTCTGGCCTCTTTTCACCTGTTCTGGAGAAGGGCAGTCTTAGCCTCAGGCTTTGGTACTCCTGCTGGGCAGACTCTGGAGTGCAGAAGCAGAGCATGAACACAGGACACACACACACACACACACACACACACACACACACACACACACAAGTGTGACTTTAACCCTGGAAAGGCTGTGTTTAAAAACATTAGGACAGGTAGAAGAGGCAAAATGACACCTTAGGACACACAGGAGGATAGTGCTTCCAAAACAGCTCACTTTCTGAGTCTCTGACATGGATCTAGCTCGTCTACATAATTCCATACGGAGAACTGAAAAAGATGGACCAGACTGGCAAGCTCAGTGCAAAGGGACAAGCTCACCACCGTCTCTGCCGTGTGCAGCTTTGTGATTTAGGCAAATTATCAACCTGGGATTCGTTTTTCTTAATTGTGGAAGGTGAGGATGACAGCAGCTTCCTCACAGGCTGCGATGAGAAACTGGAGAGGACCCAAGTATGAGACACTTAGCACAATACGTGAGAAACTGGAGAGGACGCGTGTGTGACACACTTAGCACAGTCCTAGGACGTGAGAAACTGGAGAGGACACATGTGTGTGACACACTTAGCACAGTCCTAGGACGTGAGAAACTGGAGAGGACGCGTGTGTGACACACTTAGCACAGTCCTAGGACCTGAGTAGCACTGGATAGCGGACTTAAGGGTACCGCGGCACCGTAATCTTCACAGAAGAATTCTTACGAAGTTCTGCCAGCTCTGATTCTCTACTAACTGGAAGGTCACACAGATGGATAAGGGGATGACCCTGCTGAAGCAGGAGGAACCAAGGTCAGAGCAATAAATCTCCAGGCCTTGTCCACGGTTCAGCATGCACGGGGTCTTCTTTCCTTTTCCTTTACATTCTAAATGGAACAGCACACACTTAGAGGCAGTGGCTAATCTCATGTCTATAGCAGGTAGATCAGAAATGTCACCTATTCATTCAATGTAAGCAGAAGAACATGACTTATGGGGAAACCCCCTGAATTTATGAGGAAAAAAAGTGACACGAGGTGCCTTGGTAAGTCCACTAAATGAGATCCACTCCAGTCCAAAGAGACAGAAATCCCTGGTATCATGGGTTCTGTAAGTATACTGACTGGTTTTTGTCCACACTAAGCATCCAAAGAGGTGTGTGTAAGCAAAGGGAATGTCTCTACAATGCAAAGGTGTGTGGTGTTAGGTTTGACTGAAGCGAACCCTGAACTGGCCACTGTAGAAGGGCTCATTTGCATAGTGGTTCCCTAGGACCCGACATCCCCAACCCAGAGTTGAGTTCAGTTAAGGGAGCATTGTCCCTCTTCCCTGCTGCTCCTTCTGAGTGAGCTATGCTGACATGCCCAGCTCCATCCTGTCTACTAAGGACTGGGGATAGAGGGCAGCTCTTGATGTTAATTCAAACCTGGAACTGACTAAGCCTAATGGTTGAATTTCTGAGAATTATGTTAGAATTTTGATGGGAATTACATTGAATTGGTAGTGTGGTAGCCCCCATATGCTCCTGTGTTTGAATTCTTGGTCCCCAGTTGGTTAGAGCTGTTTGGGAAGGATTAGAAATTGGCCTTGTTGAAGGAGCTGTGTCACTGGGGGTGGGCTGTGAGGTTTCAAAAGCCCACACCATTCCAGTTGTCTCCCTTTCCGCCATATAGCTGTCTCAATGTGTAAGCTCTTAGCTACTGCTCTAGTGCAGCGCCTGCTTGCCTGCTGCCATGCTTCCTGCCACGATGGTCATGGATTCTACCACCCCCTGAAACCACGAGTCCCAAATTAAATGCTTCCTTTTATAAGTTGCTTTGGCCATAGTGTCTATTCACAGCAATAAAAAAGCAACTAAGACATAGGATGGCCATTTTCACATTATGAATGCTATTAATATTGAGCATGGAGCTCTTTCCATCTTCTGGTATCTTCTTCAATTCTTTCTTTGGTGTCTTAAAGTTTTATTTACATGTTTCCCACTTGCTTGGTTAAAGTTATCCCAGATAGTTTTTAGATGACGTCTATTTAGAAGCTTCACCCCTACTAGTTAGCATTCGTGGTACGGAAGGCACTCTGCACACTGCTAGAGGAGAAGGATGGTCATCGGTATCACCCGGTCACAGACTCTACAACCTACAGCAGTGATCTGCCTGCCAGATACAGTGGCCCAACACTGGCACAAATATTATGGGAGTAATCAACTACTTTCTGATGGGCTCTAAGGCCCACTCGATGAGATGAATCTGTATCTGACACCGCTGACCAGCTAAGCCATGGGTCTAGAGGAAAACCACATACTATTGTCCTGCCAAAGGAACACAGCAAAAAAATGACTCCAAATGACACTCTGCTGTACTGATGGATCAGTGCCTTGCTCAGACCTTGCTCAGAGTGAGTTCCAGGATAGCTAGGGCTATACAGAGAAACCCTGTCTCAGAAAAAAAAAAAATCCCTCAGGAAAAAAAAAGAGAGAAAAAAGAAAACTAATTTTCTCCCCCGCCCCCCCAAAAAAGTTATCAAACACACAAAAACTTTAAATATTGAATTACACCTGGAAAAAATGTACATGGCTAGGCAAATATTCTCTATATCCATCAAGCTTAGAGCTGAAGATCTGGGAGGTAGGAAAAGGGGGTAGTGGCCTTTTTCTTTTGATACACCTCAAAGACGATGTGCTGAAAACTCACTGGAGATTCTATTGCCTAGCCTACATATTTATTTAAACTTTAAACCTGGCAATTGAGACTTAACTATAACCCAAAGTTAAAAGTATTTGATTGGGTTGGAAAACGGAAAAAAAAAAAAAAGAAAATTGGGAGAGAATAGACTGCTGCCTTTGCTAATTAACGCAGCAGCAGCCATGCTAACCACAACATTTATCTTAGCAAATCACATTCACCTCTAGTATTCAAAGCTCTATCCTTGCCTGTTTCTCCTTCTTTCTCTGCTATGTCGATGAGAAGTCTGATGCCCGCACTGACTGACACAAGGACAACAGCTGACACCGCCTACCAACTGAACAAACAGCCCGCAGAGACCACATGTGAACAACTGCAGACACAGCCAGCCCAGCCGACACATGCCACAACCTAAGACTCGTCAGGCTCTTTTCTCCTTAGACTCAAGTATTCAAAAACTAAACTAAACTCATGGTCATAATATTAGCCACTATATTTTAGTAAGGTCTACCAAAAATTAACAGGGCTACCCTGCTCCAAATACAGGGCTTCACCCTGTTTTTCATCTCGCAGTGCTGGAAGCAAACAAGCTCTTCCTCCTCACACCTGCCCCCAGAAGTGACTGAGACCGCAGCTGGGAAAGAGGCTTCAAGGAGAAGCCTCTGTGGCAGGCTTGATGCACTACTTTATTTTTGACTGGCAGATGACAACTGTGTGTGCTTATGGGGCACAGAGGGATATTTCAGTACATATTTGGCCAGTGGAAAGAGCCAATCAGTCACCAGCATCTTTATCACCAGCCGGCAGAGCCGACAGTTGGACTTGAGGGTAGGGCTGAAGGTTGGGGCTCGGTGGCCATTGGCTAAGATGGCCTTAGAGACAGGAGCAAATACAGGCACACGGCTGCAGAGTGGAAGGGGTGTCTCACTTCTTAAAGCAGGAGCATCCTCTGTAAGTGAAGGGGCCAGTCAACAGTACAGGACCTGGACCTCCAGTTCACTTCATTGGGAAAAGGCAGCTACACTGGGAAGCCAGGAGTCCCAGAGATGCTCTCCTAATCCCTGCCCTCATAGTTTAAAATTTCTTTTGTGGCCAAGGCAGTGGTGGCTCACATCTTTAATCCCAGCACTTGGGAGGCAGAGGCAGGCGGATCTCTGTGAGTTCAAGATCAGCCTAGTCTACAGATTGAGTTGCAGGACAGCCAGGATATACAGAGAAACCCTGTCTCGAAATAATAATAATAATAATAATAATAATAATAATAATAATAATAATAATAATAATAATAAAATTCTTTTGTGGTTTTCTTCCCTTGTCATCCTTGTCTTTCCATCTTAGATTATGTCAACACCTTCTTATCCTATACCTTTCTTCACCACCATCACCACCACCATCACCACCACCATCATCATCACCATCACCACCACCACCATCATCACCACCACCACCATCACCACCACCACCACCACCACCATCACCACCATCATTACCACCACCACCATCATCACCACCACTATCATCATCATCATCACCATCACCTCCATCACCACTACCATCATCGTCACCATCATCACCGTGGATGGATTTTAGACCACATACAGCATTCTTTTCTTATTAAGAATCAGCCAAATAAAACAGACATTCTGAAAACCGGTCATGCTATAGTAAGAAGGAAAAAAGAGTGGCATAATAAAAAGCAGCTATGTTCTGGGACATCACCTAGGGTTTTTATTCAGAAGAGCTATTTACTGGGCCAGAGAAATGACTCATCAAGTAAAGGCTCTTTTTAGACAACAAGATAATCCAAGTTTGATCCCAGGAACTCACATGAAAATGGTATGTGAGCTGGTAAGACAGTCAGTCCGTAAGGTGCTTACCACCTAGCCTAACCATTTGAGCTCAATCTTCCAGACCCACATGGTAGAAAGACACAGTCTTGCCAGTTGTGTTCTGACCTCCACACACATGCAATGACATATCGATAGACAAACAGACAGACAGGCAGACACAGACACACAAACACACAAGTTGTCCTCAGACCTCTACATGAGTACCTACATACACATACATCATCATAACAGACACAATAAATAAAGTTCACAAAAAAAAAAAATAAAAAGCTATTTTACTCTAACTGTGGCTCCTCAAACCTAAAAAAAGAGCATATGACTCTTCAAGAGACTAAACATGCCACAAAGTACAGTTTAAAAAAACACGTGTTGGGAGACACTAAAGAATTTTCACCAGCAAATTCTGAGTTGCCTCGGAGAGAGAAATAAGGCTGTGTCCCAGCCTGGCTTTAGATCTACTGCTGGTGGTTTCCAGGGCTGGCCATGGTGACTTCAGTGTAACCAATTAAAGGGACTGGTCATAAAAAGCACAGATACTACTGTCAGGCAATAAACTAGACCTTATCAGTGACAGTGGTGCACATTACAAACTTCAAACTCATTCCTTGCTCTAATCCATCAGAAACTTCCTGGCTTTAATAGGCTCTAAACGGCAGGAGCTTTGAAGTCCTGGGATTAGGGTCAGTAATGCACAGGCTGAATGAGAAGCTAAATGCAGGTGGGATGAACTCTTGTGCATCACGAATTAAAAACAAATCCAATTAATCAAATAGGCCTCAACCCTAGCTGCCATAGCAGATGACAGGGGTGGCCAATGCAGGGGACAAAGTGATGGAGCAACTGGCTAGTTCCTGTGAGACTCTCCTTTAGACTGCAAGGCTACAGGGACTGGGCAGCTGACCTCCCAACCAGAACCAGGGCTAGTTTTTGTTTTGTCTTGGTTTCCTGAAGGAGGGCTCCATATCAGAACAGAGATAAGAAGCAGAAAACTAATGTCCTTTAAACTAAGTTTTCATGTAAACAAATCAGCTGGGATGGCAGAGGGAAGCTGAGGCCTGTTTTCCCGAGGCGGATAGCCTTTGATCCTCTTGACTCCTCAGCTCTCTCACACTTGTGGCTCAGAGCGTGCCAGGGCACAGAGTTCACTGGGCCACCCTAGAATCCTATGGGTGAAATGACTGAGAACAGCAGGGGATGGGAGTGTGTGTCCACCCTTAGTCAGAGCAACTAAGGGGTGCAGGAAAGTCCTAAATGGGCGCCACCAAGCACTGTACCTCTTTATTCTTCTTACCTTCTGGGGGATTTTTATTCTGATTGTTCCAGACCACCAGCAGCTTGGAGAGACTGGGCACCTTGGACACCTCAGTGATGACCCGGAAGAGGCTCTCCACACGGTCGTAGGTGAGGACGATGGCGGTGAAGCCTTGCGACTGTGGTGGGATCAGCGGGAGGAAGAGAGGGTTGCTCACACTAGTCCACTTCTGCAAGAGGACAGGACGGTGTGGGTCAGAAGAAGCTGTAGTAATACCAGCAAGAGCTAAACACTGTTACAAGGGTCCCCTCCACACCATCTGACAGCAATGAAATGGGCACGGAACACCTGAGCTGAGACGCCATTTCCACATAGCAGAGTTAAAGCACACATCTACCTCCCCTGCCAACCTCTGAGGTGGCAATTCATGACTACAAAAGAATATGACTATAATGGCAGGGAGATGGAAGAAGAGCAGAAAGGCTAGAGGACTGGAGAGGGCCACAGGGCAGAGTGGGGGTGCCCACCTGTAACAACTGGGTGGGGAGCCTGGGAGCGGAAGCTCAGAGCTCAGGACTCACTCTGTGTAGAGGAGGGAGCTGTGGTGCTGAAAGCAGGGCTGGTTAAAAGGCTGTGTCAGGAAGTGGGACTCCAGGTCACAAGCCCTCCCTTCCTCCAGCTCAGCCAGGTTGACTCTCCGTAGAAATGGATGGGATCTCCAGACAGGGACACAGGCATGGGAGGAAAACTCAGGGTAAAAACTCCAGTGTTGAGTGAGGAGCCCTATCCTGCCTTCCCTACTCTGTTCCCAGCCATGTGGCTGTCTTGGCACCTCCAGATCTCAGGGAAGCCCTCAGGCAGTACTTGGGTTCACAAAGACCTTCTGATCAGCTCTTAGTGGCTCCCTCCTAATTATAAACAGATTCTAGAATCACAGACAGTTCAAGAGCATCTTCAACAGACTAAAGGAATAGACTAAGCTCAGACAATGGACACACAGAAACAAAACTACAAATGATATCCCCAGGGAGAGAAGAGTTTTCACCCATGAAAAAGCTATTTCTATTTTAAAATATTTATCAAAGATTAGAAAGAACTCTTGGATATTAAAAACCATGAGAGAGAGAAAAAAAAAAAAGAGAGAGAGTTTGTTTAAGGGTAAGGTTTCTAAGCTAAAAAAAGGTAAAATATTCCAAGCCAGATTTTAAAGAGAGAGAGAGAGAAAACAGGACAGAAAAGAAGAAAAAAACAAGACGGTAGAACATTCATTTCTGTCCCAGAAAAACAAACAAATGAACAAAAAAGCTTCCAAACCACAGAATATGAAAAAGTGAATCTATCAAGAAATTAAGTATGGTTTTAGTATATGATGGGAAAGGAAAAAGCTTCAGGAAGAAAAAACACAGGGGCGTTTAAAATATAGAGAGAAATAGACAAAACAGAACGACAAAACAATGAAGCAAGTCGCCATTTCTGCACAGGGGAAGCAGGGACACTCTCGGCAAAGGGGAGGGTTATGAAGATGAATTTGATGGACAAGTCTTAAACTCTTTCCATAAATTAGAAATTTAGTCAAAATAAAGTTTTGAAAGTAAGAGAAAAAGATAATAAAAGAAATGCAATCTTTTATGTACCATTAGAATGTCAAATAGTTTAAATATAACAATGTAAATAAAATTATGCTGTACTAACGACAGATAATAAACTATTATTAAAATAATCTTACACATTTTAAAGGCTTCCTTGGAATGGAATTCATGCTCTCTACAACCCACCCATTCCAAGAATACAGCAGAGTTGCACTGTACTTGAGAACTGTGCATCCCACACTCCCTCTCACCCCACATGCACACACATACACTATACATACACAGAATACAATGGTCCTGCATAGTACATTAAAAGACTGATAAAATATATGCAACACTTCCCATCTAAGTGATTTTAAAGTATATACAAAGTGTTATTAACTAGACCCACAATCGTATGCTAGCATGCTAAAAGCCCACCGGGAGGAGAAGGGACAAAGTCCCATCTGTCATGATGGCTGCCCTGCACTTCCCTACAGCCATTAGCCTCGGGATTCCCTGGGTGCCCTATCAATCTCATCTATGCCATTGATAGACACCCATCACCACATGTGATAACAGCTGTCTGCCAGATGTGACAGTGCAGGCAAGGAAATGTACACAAACACATGGAGTACACATGAGGCGGGGACTCAGGGAGTCTGAATGGGATCCCTGCAGCCCTAATATGACCAGGATATTAAGGCCTGTGTGGCCAGAGATGGCCGTCATTAGACTTCACAGCCAAGAGAGCCATGACATTGTACTGACTCTGAGCTGCAGTCTGGGGACAGTGGTGATTACATCTGTTTCAAGTCTCAGTCTTCATCTTGTCCTGACTTCTGGGGAACTGAACAAGTAGTCCTCCAGAACCATTCAGGTGCCCTCTGCCCTTACCGTCCCCCAACCCACATGCTCAGAAATGATATACCTTAAGGTGCACTTGAAAACCATAACTTGAAATGGAAAAAAAAGAGAGGGCGTTTTTCTAAAAGAAGCATGTAAGATTATCTATCTAACGTGTGGAACTAGGTGAGTCTCAATGAGTGGCACCTAAGTCCATGCACAGGGTTTAATAAGCGTTAGCTCATTTGAAACTCACAACCCGAGACAGGACTGTTCTCATCACAGGTGATGGAAGTTCCAGGCCTGAGACCACAAATTGTGTTCAAGGAGAGCTAACTTGTCAGTGATAGAACCTGGATAGCCCAGGCAACTTGACTCTGGAAGACCAGCCCCTCTCAGTTCTACACACACACTCAGCTGGGTAGGGCTTCAGGAAGTAGGCGGAAAGGGAGGCCAACATTCGATATATCTACCTCCTCACTAAGACAAAAGTCCTGAAAATTCTTGATCCTCATTATCAATTCTAGGCCAATAAATGAGAATCTATCCCTGAGAACCTTGACTGCAAAAAAATACATACAAAAACACACCGCACATACAACCCTGAGACAAAGTGGTCACATAAATTTGCAAAGGTAAATATCCCACAGACACAGAAGGAAAATCGATTAAGACAACAAAACAAGGTCTGTGCTGTGGGAGGAGGGACAAGCCAATGCACTTGGACGCCTGCACAGCATGCAGAGGAGGAGGCCCAGAGACATGCAAAGCCAGCTTCAAAGAATGGGTGCCCTGGAATTTAACCCGAGGCACCCTGAAGGTACCTGGTTCTGATTTCAAGGTGCTGCCAGGGGAAGCTGACAGATTTCGTCCCAGGTGTCTGGTTGGAAGAGGCAGTCGGGAAGGAAAGAAGGAAAGGGTTTGCTGGGAAGAGCTACCATTTCCCATACATCTGGCCTGGATCCCTAACAGGGCTGGAGCATCAGGGAAGGCAGCACATGCGGGGCAGATGGAAAGGAGCTTAAGGAACTGAAATCTCGCCAGCCCCTTCCTGGAACTGCAGAGACTGAGATGAGCAAGGAGGCCCATGTGAGCTACAGACCCACCAGAGACGGATGCACTGCCAGGGCTCACCCCAGTGACTGCCAGCGTGAGTCAGCACATTTGGAGAGAGGTTGGGAATCAGGCCTCAATCTGAGCAGGGTTTCTCTTACTTAGCTGTGCAACTTGGGCAAAGTACTTCATGTCTTCTGTGCCTCAGTTTCGCTATTAAATCTTCATGATATTGTTGTTACACTGGGCAAGTGAAGCCAATGACTGACCTCGTGTAGCTGTTGTTCACATCTCTCAAAAGTGGGGCAGTCTAAGTAATCTCAGGTCTCCTCAGCACCAACCCTATTACTCCTCCAAATACACAATTTTTATTTCCACAATCTGTTCTTTCCCTTCTGAGCCTCTGTTTGAACCACACTAAAGGCTCTGTGTGTGAGGGTAAGAGACATAACACCCAGTGCCTGCAACACTTTGGATCCCATGACCCAGGCTCCACTTCGTTTGTCCCCTATGCAGAGGCAGGAAGCCCGGATTTTGAAATAGTTTCTGAATTGATTAATTCATCTTAGAAGTACTTTCCAAGAATCTCACCATGCTCAGAAATATAGTATATTGCAATATTTAAATGAAGCGGAGGTCTTGCCAATGATCAGCATTATGACATAATAAAACAATTTCTGTCAGTAGCTATTTCCTCATCTTTAAGAATGGGACTATGACAGTACCTATTTCCCCGTGGGATGATGTTTAAATGAGAAGGTGTATGCAAACACTTAGGATAGAATACATGGCTATTAGCTCAAAGCAAACATGAAACAGACCCTGATCCTCCCACTGTGTTTCTGTCTGCTACAGTGAGTTGGCAGTGCAGAAACCATTCCTACCAGGGTTGTTTCAGGAACAAATTCATTACGTCTGCATTTCCTAATCATATTCTCCAAGCCTCACTCACACAACAGTGAGGTAAACTGGGTGGGAGAGCCAGTAGGGTAGAAAGACAAATTACCATGCTGAGCCAGCAGACAGTACAACGGAATCAAACAGGATCCCACCTCAGCAAGCAGAGACCCAACAACACCCCCTTACCCTGGGGAGGCAAGCTGCAGTAGGGACAAGCAGGAGGGCAGCTCTCTGAACAGCTTGTGCAGAAAGCTCAGCAGACGGGGAGGAGCCTGGATCCTGCGGGGTGATGTCTGAAGGGGATATCAGAAATACTGAAGCCATAGTGTGAGCATGAGAAACTCTATGACAGACCTTTTCAGCTCTACAACCGGCTTACTTGTTTCTTTTTAAGCTTTCTTCTCCTGAATGGTGTTTTACTGATAAATGAACATGGCTACCTTTAAAGTTCACAGGTAGTTTGTCCTGGCAAGGAATGGGCTTCTTAAACACAATCCCATTTGGCTGCAGAGCTCTGCAGCGGGGTAGAAAAAAGGCAGCTCTTAATTGGGGCTCATGCCTTTGCAGAAGCTCTGTGCTACTGGGGTAAGGTCAACAAACCAAGCCCAGAGAAATATCCCGCTGGAGAGGGACATTTCAAAAATGGCATTTAGTCACCTCTGAAATACCTTTCAGGACTGACCCCTGCTGGCTGGTCACAGAGAGTGTCTACAGTCTGGGACCTCTTGACCCCACTTTCTGCAGGAAATCAGGCAAATTCAAACCTCCATAATTTACTCAAGACTTTGCCTTCTACCAGGAAAAAGCAAACAATGCTGGCAATTAATCCTGGAGGCTGATTAGGTCTCCACTATGGCAAGATGCACCCAGCAGTAGGACAGGAAAGAAGGTGAAGCCATTGTGAGTTAGGACAATAGGTACCAAGGCAATTCCCAAACCCATGATATCACGGGAAACATTATGAGGAGGATGAAGAAGTAGGTGTTGCTTCAAAGCACTGGCTTTGCCCCAGATGCCTGGTTCTTCTCTTATCCACCCTCTACTCTGCTGGCCTTAACCCGACAATAGGTCAATAGGTATTTGCTACAGAAGTGCCAAGAAGAAACCTTCCGCTGTTAAACAGAAGTCACACAGAAGTAGATTATGGTAGCCACGGAGACTGTCTAGTCTCAGTGCCAGCCACAGAGAAGAGCCTGCTTTCATGTCAGTGGAAGGCTTGAGGCTCCTTCCTAGCAGACTCAGGTTTCAGGATGTCTTACAAGGGAGGCCAAGGGAGAGTGAGGTTAAAGTCAAAGGTAATCAAATGATTTCTCTTTCAAAAGACTCAACCTCAGGCGACTAGCTTGCACACGGAGGACGCTGTCCCACCCAGTCCCTTGGCGGCCCTGTCCTGAAGTTCGTAGGATCAAAGATTATAGTAGCCCAAAGTCATTTTGGCCATGGTTACTGTGCAGAAACAAAACGACCTGTGTTAGCCATTCTGAAATGATCTCGCTGCGTTTACCTGGGGGCTGTAAGAATCAGGAGGGAGAAAGACATGTTTCATGACCAATTCCAGGTCTCTGTCAATCTGACCAAACCCAATACCAGCACAGAAGACAGGGAACGCGGGAAACTCAATTCCCATTGCTTGCCCCGTCAGAGATGCTTCATGTCCCTCTGTATAACTTCATTCAGAAACAAGAGACGTGGACAGACATTTGAGTCGGCCTATATTTGATGTAAACAGAGGTATTTTCCTGAGTGAAAAGTGAGATGTCAGAGAAGAGAGGAAGAGAGAACCGGCTGCTACACAGAAGCCTGGAGCCCATGTAATGAGCCGCCTTACCTATTCCTACCTTGATAGAAACGGCAGTCTTGTTGGTTGTTTTGAAGTTATCAACCCTTACCTCAATGTGGTTTCAATTATGAATTACCAGACTAAAGGGGGGGGGGCGGAGAAAGCTTTGATTTATTCTTTTTTGTTCCAATTATGCATGATGTGTTTCCACAGAAGACTTTGAAAAGTATTTCATCATGCCTCTTATCCTGCAGTGGTCAAAGGGCAACACTGACAGAGTTAACTCTTTCCTGCCTCACCCAGGTTCAAAGAGACTGTGGCTGGACATGGGCCAAGGCTTCTAAAGTGAAGGCAGCACAGAGAGGGTTAAAAGCTTGCATCATGCTACTCTCTCGCAGAAGGGTGGTGTCCCCTGTCTAAATGGTGAGATGATATTTATGTTAATGGTGACTGGGAGATATGAAAGGGGCAATCAGTAATGTGGCCCATTCTGCCTTAACCATTAAACCTCTAGAGCCCTGACTAACCACAGCTCTCTTTCAGAGTGTACTGATGGGCTTCAAGCAAGATTTCTTAGTTCACAGAGGAAAGATCTGAAGATAAGTCTGAAGTCAACCTGCTGCCTACCAAATACTAACTGGCTGTTCTGAAAAACAAGAATAACGCTTGAGGCCAAATGGCACTGATGAGGCACATACATAGAAGATAAAGACTGAAGGCCAGAAGACTAAGGCAATGTCAACCCTGACGACAGCAGCTGCCAGTCCAGTCTGCAGTTCCTGCTGCCCGTCTCCAGGCATTTCTTCTTAAGCTTCTTTCTGACATCTGACCACATGTACCTCCCCTTCTCTGTCCGAAGACACTGGGAGCCACAGTGGTGAGGGTAAATTCACCCTTGTGAAAAGCTTGTCTCTGTCCTCTGGACGTACAAGATTGTCTTTGGAGACTGGGTTCTCAATTGCCTCCTAACTGGCATTTATATGTATAACTTGCCTGTGGTTTGTTGTGGTCTTCCTTGGCCTGAGATCATACGACAGTTCTGCAAACTCTCAGCCATGGTCCTTTCCAAAAAGCCTCCCACTTCTCTTCCCCTGCAGCTCCCAGTGTCAGCTGCATACCTCTGTATACCTGTTTGCACATCACTTCACAGTTTCTACCTCTGTCGCTCTGGGTCGACTACTCTAGTCTAAACTGGAAGTCTCAGCAGCTGTTTCTGCTGCTCTCACTCGGGCTTCAAGAGTTTGTGGGTTCCGATGGTGAGCTACTCACTAGAACTTTACTGGAAGAACTACGACCCAGACTGAGGAGAAATTCCTCACAACAGGGTCTGGTGTTACAAACATGCTCTGTCCAGTTCCTCCCAAAGCTTATTGGACTAGCCTCATGGTGTGAATTTGGCCCACAGTCCACATGTGGTGGAGGGGTTGTGAGTACAGCTCTCAGTTCTGGGCCAATCTAGGCAGGTTACTTTTTCATGTCACCAAGACACAGCTCTCTATGCCTTGATGTAGATGGGTCAGAGGTAACAAATCCTGCACCTTCATCCCCCATTTCACACAGTGATCAGGCTGAGTTTTCCAATCAATAAAAAAATGTAGATTTCTACACTGAGTCCTTGCTACGCACCCATCCTCCCAGGCACCAAGGGCCAGTTTATTTTGGGGCTTAGCTTCTTTTCATGCCAGTTCAGCAACAGGTTAAAACTGATCCACAATACGTACCTGGTAGTCTAGTTACTCATCTGGGAAGAGTGCTTCTACATCACATGGAAAAGTTAGTCATGCACCACCATGTTCATTATTTAATTTGAGGGCCAAGTTTGTTCATAAGCTGAAAATAATTCCCATGAAAATTTGGCAGCAACTATATTAGATGAAATCTCAGAGAAGTAATCAAAGAATTCCCATATAGGACAGGCCATGTGCTTCCTCACTGAAGAAGTGAGGTGACACAGCGGTCTGAGGAACGACGGTGAGGATGAGCCTGTAATCTAGGGGTCATAGCAGGGCTTCGTGCATTCTAGGCAGACTACCACTGACCTACATGCCATCCCAGGAAGAAGGTCCTGAAATAAACATGTCTCCCTTTCTTTGCTTGTAAGAACTGAGTGAGCAGAATGCTACTGTTGGGGGTGTAAGGACAAGACTACTAAATATGCCAGACAATCACCTGGATACAAAGAACATCCCTCTGTAAATTTCAACTTTCTGCTACAGAGTCCCATCCAATTCTAAATTCATGTTTCCATGCGATACAGCACTATATATCCTGACCTCTGTATGTGTGGGCCTTGCATAGATCACTGAATCTGTAATGAACGTGTAGAGACTTTCCTTTCTTGTTCTTATTCCCTGAGCAATAAAGTAAAATCGATGTTTGTAAAGCACTTACACGTAGCCAACCATTAGACGCCATCTAGAGATTATCTGTCTACAAGAAAACGTGCACAGACTGTGTGCAATTACACCACTTTACACTAGGATCTAACCATCAGTGGATTTTAGTACCCACAGGGACCAATCCCCCACAGATGCTGAGGGTCAGTTGCATTAGTGCCTGTCTATAAAAGAACAACTTTTTAAAGTACTGTGCCATTTATAAAAATGCCCTTGTAAATTATACCTCTAATTTTTTACAATCATTCCACTCAAGAATCATCCTACATGATTCCCACTTTACCAATAAAGACAAGAAATTTCAAAGAAGGAAGAAACCTACTCAAGATCAAACCAGTGAACACTCTTGAACTCAGATCTGATTCCAAAATGTTCTTTTCTTTGAAAATTCAGGCACCAATAATCAGGAATTAACTGCGATACTCCTCTGCGGCCATGAGCATGCTGAAGCCCAGCCCTACAGACTACCAAACTGTTGCAGGGGGTGAGTCCCTCAGTCACCTCAAGTCACTCAGATCATGAGCAGTAAAGGAGGATTACTTTACACAGTTCAGAAACGTCTGGGTTGCACTTAGCTTACTGAAGGCTCAGGGGTTAAACCCACCTGCCCGCCTCTTGAAAATTCCTGCTATTATGTGAGGCTTAGCCACTTCAATCTTTCCTCTATAGAGCTCCGAATTTGCATTTGGCTAGATGCCCACCCTTCATTTATAGTGCCAAACTACTGTCAAGAAGAGCAGGAAGGGTGGCCACTGATTGCTTTTCAGGTAGTAGAGGAAAAAGTTGACATTTCATCTTCCTATTTCTTGGAAAGGAAGGCAATCATTTATAAGAACCCTCATCTGGCTGTGGCCTCCATCAGTGGGATGGACAGAAGCCAGTGAGACAGCTCAACATAAGCCATATTAAAAGAATTTGGAATGAGCAAAGAGAGGATTCCAGATGTTGATACTTTCAATAATTCATGAGTTATAACAGTCTGCAAGCAATAAATTTCACTAAATATATCTATGATATGACTGCTTAAGATATTGGCAAAGATAACAACTATGGATTTTATTGGTTTACCATTTGATATATCAAAAATAACAATTCCACTGTTTGACAGCGATGTGCACAAGATTTGGATCCGTTTTAGGATAAAGTCTTCACACACAACCATCACCCCTTGACCCATTACTTCAAGGATACTAACAACAGTTGAAAGAAAGACCTCCATGAAAAACTCCATAATTTACTTGATTCCAACAAACAAGGCTCACTTATAGTCCAAAGACAGCAACTGAGACCACTAACCCACTGCTTCTCATGAGAGGGTAAGCAAGTTTACAATCTTACCTAACTATCCCAAGCTTGGAAAATTCCAGCAGTTTTCAGGAACTCATGTGTAGACTCATGTGTTGGCAGCCCACTGGCTCTATCAGCAAGTTCGGCTGTAAGGTGGGAAGATTTCACATGCTCTCCTGGGAGCGATTAAATTACAGCTCATGACATTTGAGCTCAAAGCACCAGCACAGTTACGACCAAGAAAGTCATTTTTTGTATGACTGTGAGCAGACAGGAGCGCAGCACACAGGGAAAGCTGGTTAGGTGTGGTAAGCCTCCACAACACAGCCACTCTTAACTCTCTGGAATTTCACTAAGGCGGGTGTTTTGTCTACTGTTTTCCTCTGTTTCTTCTTGGGGGGTGGAAGGAAGAAGGCATGAACCCGCAGGGCAAACAGGACAGAAAAGGAGACAATGATGGATCAGGGTCTGGCAAATTTGTGGAAGCTGAAACACACGGAGTCTTTCTTTTCAAAAATCCTCCTGCTGTAAAACACATACAAATCCAGGATGAAATATAACAAAACTCCTTTCAACCTGCAGCTGAGGCCGCAGGAAAAGGAAAATCCCTGGTCCAAGAACAAAGCAGAAACTCAAGGCGAGTGGAAGACACTGGAGCTGGTGGGCACAGGCTATGGCTATGTGCAATGAAGCTCAGCTTCAGCAGCAGGAGAAGCCAGCTGCTGGGAGGCACAAGCAACAGAACACAGTCCTCTTCCTAGACCTGAGTTCCCCCTGCCAAGTTTAATGGAAGGTAGCATGCATGCAGGCATGGGTTTAACAGAGTCTGTGTGAAGGTTTGGATACTCAAGCTGAGGAGCTGGTGCAGGAAAGTGAATTTATCTCTACCTCTAGAATACCTGAAGAAGCATTAATTTCTTAATTAATAAATTAACAATAAAGAAATGAAGTAAAACAGAGTGAAAAGAAAGTCCCCTCTTAGCCCAAATTGTTCATCATTTCCAGAGAAAACCTCATCAAAGATGAACTAACTCACACTCCAAAAATATGAACACTAAGGAAATAATATAACCAAAGCAACAGTCAGGTGGCCAGTGACAAGATGAGACCTCTCTAGGAATCCAAAAAGCAGGAGCAGCAGAGACTATGAAGTAAATGTATTGGATGCTGCAAGACAAAAGAAACTAAAGAAAGTCAGATGGGTTCAGAGTTCAAGGTCAGTTTAGGGTATAGAGTGAGACCCTGTCTTAAAAATAAAAACATAAGGGCCAAGAAGACAGATTTGATTAAAGTAACCAAAATTAATTTCTACAAATAGCCAATGAATTTTAAAACACTGGATAGATTTTTAAAAAACCATACCTTAGTTAGAGCTGAAGAAAGTGGAGGATGGCTGTGAAAACCTCATGCTATGTGGCTCAAGAGGTATGCAAATGAGGACAATCTGAGAACCAAATCAAAGCCAGCAAAAAAGACAAAAGCAGGAGAAAAAGCTGCACACAAATTTAACAAGCTTCTAGAAGGAAGGGTTAGTAAGAAATACAGATGTTTAACATTCATTTTCCAAAATAACTAGCGACAGGACGCTCAGGTTAAAGGGGAAACTCAGCCCCCAAAGCAGAGAACTAGGAGGGGCTACTCAGGCAGGACCCATGCGGGATTCAAATGACAGGCTGCAAATTTGAAAATAAAAGAATCTTTACAGCTTTAAAAGCCATTATTTCCCTCATATGACACATAATAGAGGAAACAGTAATGAGACCCTGGGAAAGCCTGGAAGAAACATGTGATCCAAGCCACCATCACAGCAACGGGACAAACTGATGCTCGGTGTCCTCTAACATGACAAGATCACATACTTTTGTGATATTACTGGCAAAAGTGCAAACTTGGATCTAACCAGACAAAAGAATCGGATACTTCAAACTCAAAAATGTCTACGAGCCCTTGGGTGCCTTGTCATTTGGGTGGGTGTTGATTTCCTGCAGCTTATCCTGTGTGTAGCTTTGCTTTTAAATAAAGTTCCCTTGCTGTTTCGCAAAAGAAGGTGTGTGTGTGTTAATGACAAGTTCTCTTCCAAATATTCAAAAATGTCATCTTGCAAGACAAAGAATGAGAGATTGCTCTAGACCTCAGGAGTGAAAGCTACAGAAGTGAGTGCAATGGTGGTTTCTTTTGCAGTGGTAGACATTATCAGGACAACAAAGTCTAAGTACTATAGTATTATTCTGATGGTAAGCTAATTTTATATGAGAAATATTCAAGAGTAAAGGTACATTATACTTACACCTTCTAGAAGGTTGAGGAATATACCTGAACATATTCATATAAAAATGCAACTGTGATAAATTATTCATACAGGTAAAGGAATATATAAAAATCACTACTTTTAAAAACTTCAATCCTGAACTGTATCAAAAAAAAAAAAAAAACAGTGCCAAGGCTTCAGATCAGGGTCATAGCATTTGCCTAGAAACCCACAGCCTCAGAAAAAGAAAGAAAGAAAGAGAGAAAGAGAGGGAGGGAGGGAGGGAGGGAGAGAGGAAAGAAAGAAGGAAAGAAGGAAGGAAGGAAGGAAGGAAGGAAGGAAGGAAGGAAGGAAGGAAGGAAGGAAGGAAGGAAGGAAGGAGATATTTAGCCAAGTGTGAGGGCATACACCTACAGCCCCAGGGCTCATAGGTCGGAGACAGAAGGAACATTTATGCTCAAGAATTCTAGATCAACCTAAGCAATAGTAAGTCTCAAACCCCCCAAAACAACAAGCAAGCGTCAGATTAATAATGGATGATATAGCAATCTATCATCAGTCAATCAGTCAATTCTATGCTTTCTAACAGTGATGATGACAAGAAGACAGACATGAAGCTAAGTGGAGATAGTCAATAAGGACAATTGGTCAAAGATCCCTTAAATCTAAAGTACAGAAAGGCCAAGCCCATTCTCAAGTTTTGCAGAAGGAAAGATTATTCTGTGGGACAAATGAAGCCGAGAGATTCCAGACTCACAATTGTTAAGACCAGGAGACAGGGTAAGGTACAATCTATAAGATGAAGAGTGAGGTCTGTCTCCATTACTCAGTCCCCAAATGCCTGGAGCCCACACTTGCCCATCCTTTCTCCGACCTTCACCCTGGGCACAAAGATGACTCTCCAGAGCAATAAACCAAAAGAAAAAAACTATTAACATCAACGTTTGTGCAAACGCCTGACATGAGTGCAGCCCATCACTGCCATACTCATCCAAGCCCAGCACTTCCATCAGCTTTCCGTGACTCTCTCACCAGAGCTGATGCCACAACTGGCCAGGCAGACAAAGAAATCTTTCACTACAAAAGAGCAAATAAAAAATTAGAAAAGAAATAAAGGAAACAATGTAAGTAAATAAAATCACAATATCTTCAGAGGTGGAAAATTATGTACCATTAAAATAAGAAGAACTGACATAGTTTTGTGTGTGTGTTTTTTTAATCAAAAGAGAAATTAAAAGATAAAGGAAGGAAATGTCAGAGAAATGAGAACAGAAAGACGGGTTCGGCAAGAAAAGAAGCAGGACTAATCTACACATTCACCATCCAAGTGACAGACGCTGCAGAAAGAGAGAGGAGAGGACAGAAGACAATAACCAAAGGCAGGAAGAAACGAGGCAATGCCTCTGTGCTGAAAGGCATGGACTTCCGGCTTGAAAGAGCTTGAATTAGCACTGCCAGGAAAAGACACTCATGCAAGGGGACATTATTCTAAAAGTTTAGAACACAGAAGTTGCCAAGAATTGGGGGAAAAGTTAACATTACAAGTTGATGATGGCATACGCCTTTAATCCAAGCACTCGGAAGGCAGAGACAGGCAGATCTCTGAGTTCAAAGCCAGCCTGGTCTACAAAACGAGTTCCAGGACAGTCAGGGCTACACAGAGAAAACCTGTCTAGAAACAAACAAAAGCATAACAAAACAGAAAGCAAAACTATGTTTTCTATCATAATTCTGAGTCAAACCACACAACACACCGAAAATAGACACATTTCCAAACACTCAAGGCAACAGCATTATCTCCTGCACCCCGCCCCCCAGTGCTGCCTTAGGAAGCTCGAAAAAAGATGCCAGGCCCTGGAACAGGAAACCACATAATGCAAAAAGGAAAGAGAATTCCAGAATGGCAGAGGATCAGGGTAACAGCCATACAGAGAGTGAAAGAGGACCAACCTAGACTGCACATGAAACAGGAGTCCAAAATCGAAGGAAGGAGTCTGGAGTTTACCCGCACTGACGATTTTACTGTCTTAACCAGAGAGTGGTTAGTGAAAAACACTGCAGTAGAACCAAGCAAAGTACAAAGAAAAAGCAGCTATTATCTCCCTGGAAAATAGGGAATCAAGTACTAGTCATGACTTGGCTCAGCCCTGACTATGCGTAAGGTAAACACTGTTTTAAGGAAAAGCAATGACGTGTGGCCGCTGGTCGGATGCACAGCACAAAACACACAGGGGAAAATGGAGAGGATGGGAGAAAAAGCATCAATTTAGATAATGTGAAAAAGACGTTTCTTAGTAAGAAAATAAAAATTCCATCACAAGCATTTTGTAAGGAATCAGGAAGACAACCAGAGAAACTGAAAGAGACTGCCCCCAGGAACAGGCTCCAGTTTTTTTATGCATGTGTGAAACAATACTATTTTTAAACAATAAAATGAAGAAATACTGCAGAGAGAGAGGATACTCTAGTCAAGGCAATATAGCCTTTTTTTCTAATTTACAATTATGACCTAGTTATGAGAAAATTTTATTCAAATATTACTGTGGAGACTCTTAAAACTATATCCTGGGGCCCAGTAGTGGTGGTGCACACCTTTAATTACAGCACTCAGAGGCAGAGGCAGGCGGATCTCTGTGAGTTCAAGGCCAGCCTGGCCTACAGCACTAGTTCCAGGACAGCCAGAGCTGTGCTCATTAATACCCGATCACTGGTGCCGCCAGCGTGCTCTCAGTTCATCCGCTGTCGGGGCAAGCTTCCCACTCTCCAAGCTTATTCCACTCACTCTTCCCGCATGCTGTGCAATGTAAGGGGAGCCAGGTGTGGTTCATTAAGCTGGGCCCTCAGAGTGAACCTCAAGAAAAGATGCAGAGGGCAGGGCCACATCCACAGTAACGGACGGGGGGGGGGGGGGGGGGGGGGGGGGGGGGGGGGGGGGGGGGGGGGGGGGGGGGGGGGGGGGGATTCATGTACTGTCTCCTCGGGACTGCCATGCAGGTGTCTGTTACACAGTGGGAAAGCCTTCTGCTGCAAAAGATCTGACTGACACGGTTGTGCTCTCAGACACACCCCAAGTTTGCTCTTTCATATCCCTTATATATTCTCCCCACTCAAATCTTGCTTGGCGCCTGGTCCTTCCTACCCCTGTCTGACCCGAATCAGTCAAGCTCCTTAGGTCTTGCATCTTCCCACCTATAGAATGAAGCCCAGCTTTCTTTATTACCTGACTGCTAACCTTGAGACTGCGGCATTTCCCTGCAGCTCTTCACAAAAACGTCTAGGATTCAAGGTAGTATACTAGACCAAGTGTTCAAATGTTAGCCAATTCATGATATACCTCCAAAAGCAATATAATTCAAAAATTTTACTTAAAATTAAAACTAAATTTCTGGATTACACACAATTTTATCTTCTCTAGGCAGTAGGAGGAAAGGGTATGAGAATCAGCCAAGAAGGCCCCCTTGGGGAAAAGGCCCTCAAATTCCAGAGGAACATTCCACAACCAGGATGCTAACGGGCGGGTGCTGAGTTGAGCCAGACAGTTGGCTAAACTGGAGTCTTTCCCACTTGAGAGTTCTGCTTCGGGCGTCTGACCAGCCTTCCTGGGCTGCAGAACAAGCACTGTCACTGTGAGCAAGAGCCATCTGGACAGCTGAGTGGTAAGCAGCCTTCAGCACAGGTGCTGCAGACAGACAGAGCCCAAAAGCCTCTGGATGCTCCTAATCTAAACCCTGCAGGTCAAAAGGAAGGAAAAGTTGAGGCAAGAGAGCTTTCCCCAGTCAGCAAGCCAGGGTGTGGAGAGGAAGTCAAACTCACACCAAAGCTGGTCCTCAGGTGAGCTGCAGCAAACAACACACCCAAGGCCCAGGAACCCGTGAGTGCGAGTTCTACGCACCCACCCTGACCTTAACCTGGATCATGGGGTGGACAGGCAGGGGTCTGTATTCAAGTATCCTAGATTTGCCCAACTGAACCCACAAATTGCACCAACAACCAGGAGGTCTCATCGAACATCTCAGATTGTAGACAGTCCTTTGCAATTTCCAATTCCAAAAGTCCACATAAATATAAAACACTTAAGTAACTGGTCAATGGCAGGTAAGGCACCCCTCTGGCTGGACTTCACTGGAACAAGTTCTTGGTTTTTCATCTTACTCTTAGACAATTATACACTTTAAGCAGCCTCCCCAAATTCCTCATGAATTTTTATCAATAGCCATGATGAGAACTCCTCTCTTTCTTCCTTGTTCCAGGTCTGATGCCTTAGAGCATCTATTGCTGTGAAAAAACAGCATGAGCAAGCTTACTGGTTTGCTCCTCATGGTTTGCTCCGCCAGCACCAGGACCACCAGTCGAGGGGTGACCACCCACAGTGAGCTGGACTCTCCTATATCAATCACCATCAGGAAAATGCAACACAGGTTTGTCTACAGGCCAAGGCGGGGCACTTTCTTTTCTAAAATGGTTCTAGCTTGTGTCAAGTTAATATAAAACTAAACAGAATATCTGGTATAATAAATATGGAAAGAAACAGGAGAGATAAGGAAATTTTTTCTGGTGTTGCTGCTGATTACATCTTGAAAAAAATGTGTCTAACGAAAGAGTAAATGAAATCATAACGGAATAAAAATCACATTATAAACAAATAATGAGAAAATACACAACTGTAAGAGGATATTGCCTTTGATGTTTTAAAAGAATGTCACTGAGATAATTCAGCTTTGGTAGCACATGCTAGAGATCCAGATGCAACACAATACTCTGTCTCTGTCCTTCTGGATCTCGCATATCTGAGCTCAGAGCTCCAGGATGGTGTCTGGGGAAAAGCCTGGCTGTCTTGGCCAGCCCAGAAATGGTAGGCTGCAGGGGCAGGCAGGCAGAAGACAGGGATGGAAGGAGATGACAACATTTGGTGGGCAGGTGCAAAGAGAGAGACAGATCAATGGGCAGACAAACAGAAAAGTTAAAAGATATAGGAAGCCCTGGGATAAGCTAAGAAAATTCAGGATAAAAACATGTACTCTTTTGTTCATGTATGTAGTGTGTGTGTGTGTGTGTTCATGTGTGGTAGAGAACACATGTACATACATGTGTGGAGAGTCCAGGGATCTGATGTGGGATTTCCCCTCAGTATGCTGTGAATGTGTTTTATTGCCATTGGTTAATAAAGAAGCTGCTTTCAGCCAATGGCTTAACAGAGTAAAGCCAAGCAGGAAATTTGAACGGAGATGTTGAGAGAGAGTAGGCAGAGTCAGAGAGACACCATGTAGCTGCGGGAGCCTGTTGGAACCTTGCCAGTAGGACATAACCTTGTTGTGATTAACAGATTAATAGAGATGGGTTAATTTAAGATATAAGGGGTAGCTAGCAATATGCTTAAGTGATTGGCCAATCAGTATTTTAATTAATACAGTTTCTGTGTGATTATTTGGGGTCTGGGCAGTTGGGAACGAATGAGCAGCCTCCTCCAACAAGGACCCATCTCCAGCTCTGGGATTACAGGTGTGGACCACCACGCCTGGCACTTTCACAGGTGCTGGGGTTCTTAGATCCTCACTTTACTGTCTGAACTCTCTCTCCATCCCTATTTGCTTCTTAACCAGCTTGAACTTAGAGATAAATCCTTCCCCAAGCACAGTCTCTCTAATCCAGGCAGACCTGCTACTTCCAATTAGTGCTCAAGGCTCCCTGTGGCAAACACTCCTAGGTCCTGAGAGTGAAACACCATGTAACTGGCCTCACCCCATTGATTGACCAGTAAGGCATGTGGTGATGAATGCTCCATGGGGCCACCTCACTGTGTGTCACCCACAGCCATAGCCACTTCTATATTAAATGAAGACAGCTGTATCTATCCAAAATATGGCTTTCACCTCTCATTCCCCTGTCTGAGCATGCACAGAGCAGGCGGGAGGCCAGCAGCACACCTTTAAGCAGTTCAGAACATCCTTGATTTACTGACTACCATCCACACCTCCTCCCACCTCGGGTGTCTGATGTTGTAAATTTGCTGGAATCTAGAGGCCAGACTCCCCTGCAGACCGGGCTCAGAGTAATCTCATCTAGAGTCAGTTAAATATTCCTGAGGGGAGGGAGAAGCCAGCTACACATGAATCACTGCTATCCAGCCTCCCGCCTGTTGCTCCCACTGAAGACGCAGAAGCAAGCAGCCCTGGGTTGTAAATCAGGACCCTCGTCACCTGACTGACTAGAGATGTGATAAATACCGAAGTGCCCTGAACATGTATTTAAGAAAGAACCGAATGAAAAATATCAAATACATCTCTGGACACATGCCTAGATTTATGCCTTTTATACTTGTGTTCTCTATCAGGCTTTGAGTTCCTCACTTTGACCACTCTGTTTGAAACTCCAAGCACATCCATTTCAAAACTACACAATTCCACGTTTCTCTTAATCAATACTTGCAAAAGAGAATTGAAACTCCAGTTATTTACTCTTAGAGCTTTAGATAAACACTCAGGGTGAATTCCTATGATTACCAGACTGTCTGCCTGAGCATGCTGGTAGCACTTGTGTGCAGGAGAACACACATGAGACTCTTCAGTTCAAACCTAGACCATATGCTAGGGCAGGAGTTATGTCCCACACAGAGGAGGCTCAGTGGCTCCCAAAGGACTTTACAGGCAGTGAAGCCCAGGTCCTCCCTTGTTTACACAACCCGACAATTATGTGACTAGCATAGACCACAGGCCACCATGCACGATGAGACTACTTCACAGAGGACATGTATTACTCCCCTGCATTTAAAGCAGGTGGTATGCAGGGGACGATAAAATAATGGCTATCATACTAGCTGCATACTGCAGCTGCTTAAAACCTCCTAGGAAATTATACCTCCATGTGTACAAAGTGACAGAGAAACCAGATTCCACACCCTTAAGAGTTTGTGAAGAGGAAAAGGCTGCCTCCTGGGGGAGGTTTGGAAGGCCTCCTGGAGGAAAGGATGTGAGTACAGACCACCCCTCCCCCGCCCCGCCCCGGGAAGAGGACTGATGGCAGAGAAAGCATATTAGGGCTAGGGAGGAGCATCAGATGGGTGCACTGGAAGGAAGCCACTGTGGGCTGTACTCTAGAACTCCTCAAAGCAGACTGGAGCCAGACTGAGAAAGCCTCAGGACAAGGGGTACACTACGGCTCTGGCTCACTAGTGAGAGCAGTCAGTCTCCCCAGACATGGCTCAACTAATTCTCTCCCGCGTTCTCAGGCTGTCTCCAGTTGTCCCATTGCTACACTGTCCCATCCTCTACACTGGTATCACACATAGGTTGATCTCAAGTGTAGTCTTAGGCCATTAAGGCTACAGTGATTTCTTATCCTCAACAGAGAACACCTGGATAATTGTGGATATTGTGGCCCCGCCCTCCTCAGGCTTTACCTCCTCCTACAATGCCTTTGAGGCTTCCTAAACCACCTGCTCCCACGTCTCCCATACCTCCAGCACCATTTGCTAAAGATGCTATCTTTTATGTGGTGTGTTTCTGACACCTTTGTCTAACAGGTGACTATGGATTTATTTCTGGTCATCTATTCTACTCCATTAGTATACATGCCTGTTTCTGGGCCAGTACCACATTGACGTTTTCATATGGTTTGTTGGTATAATTTGAAATCAAGTACTGTCTGCCATCTTTCTTTCTTAAGGTTTCTTTGGCTATCTGTGGTCTTTTGGGCTTCCATGTGAATTTTAGGATTTTTTCTAGTTGTGTGGAGAATATCATTGGAATTTTTAATGGGACTGTATAGATCACAATGTTAATTCTTTCAATCCAAGAGCACTGAACGTGTCTCCAATGTCTAGCGTCCTCCTCAGTGCCCTCAAGTTTGCACTACAGAGGTCTTCTCCTCCTGGTTAGGGAACCCCCCTAGGTTTGTACTACAGAGGTCATTGTCTCCTTGGTTAGGGAGCTCCCCTTGGTTTGCACTACAGAGGTCTTCTCCTCCTGGCTAGGGAACCCCCCTAGGTTTGCACTACAGAGGTCTTCTCCTCCTGGTTAGGGAACCCCCCCTAGGTTTGCACTACACAGGTCTTCTCCTCCTTGGCTAGGGAACCCCCTAGGTTTATTTGTTACTGACTGAAGCCACTGTGAAAGGAATGTTTGTCCTGATTTCCTCTTTGGGAAGTTATTGCAACAGAAAAGCTTTTCAGTTTTGTATGCTGATTTTGAGCTCTGCCACTTTGATGAAAATATTTATCTGACCTAAGAGCTTTCTGGTATGTCCACAGTCTTAATTAAGTAAGTTCACAGCATTTGCAAATGGGAATAGTTTGATTTCTTTGTTTCTTTTATTTTGTTTTTTGATGCTGTTGCTGATTTTTTTTAATTTTTTTTTATTTTATTTATTTATTTTTTTTTTTTTTTTTTTGCTTTTTTTGAGAGAAGGTTTCTCTGTAGCTTTAGGGCCTTCTTGGAACTTGGCTCCATAGACCAGGCTGGCCTCAGACTCACAGAGATCCACCTGCCTCTGCCTCCGAGTACTGGGATTAAAGGCGTATCCCCTTCATTTCCTTTTCTTGTGTTACTGTTTCAGCTGCACTAAATGTGAGTGAAGAGTGAGCACCCCTGTCTCATTCCAGAGTCTGAGGAAACATTCCCAGTCGTTCCCCATTTAGCATAACATTGGTTATATATTTGCCTTAAAAGCCGTTGCTATAGTGAAAGTTCTTTCTAGTCCTAGTTCCTTCAGGACTTTTGTCATAAAGCCATTTTGAACTCTGTCAAACAGCTTTTCTGTACACTGAGAAGATCATGTGATTTCTACCCTGAAGTCTATTTATCTGATGTGTAACAATTATAAATCTAACATGCAAATGTTAGACTAACTTTGCACTCCTAGAATGAAACCAACTTCGTTGTGATGTATGATCTTAACGTCCTCTTGAATTTTGTTAAGTATTTTGTTGAAAATTTTTGTACCCTTGCTCATTGTGAAAGTTGGCCTATAGTTTGTTGTTGTGTTCTCATCTGGTTTAGCATCAGGATAACACTGGCTTCGCGAATGAGTTTGGCAGTATTCCTTTCCTTCTGATTTTGTGGCAGTTTGAGGACTGTGTGAGTCCTTCCTTAAAGATTTGGTACAATTCAGCAGTGAAACTGCCCAGTCCTGGCCTTTTCCTTGTAACAAAGACTTTTCATTACTGCTTCAATTGTGTTCCTTGTTATGGGTCTAAGTTATCTTTATATTCTTATAATATTTAATTTTGGTAGGTGATATATATTTAGGAATCTATCAACTATTCTAGACTTTTCAGCTTTTTGAAAAGTAAGTTCCACAATATTCCCTAATGATTCTCCAGATTTGATCGGATCCTATTGTAACAATTGCCTTTCCATCTCTAATATTATCAATACGGTGTTTCTCCTTCTGGTTAGTTTGGTCAAGGCTTTGTCAATCTTGTTCACCTTTTCAAAGAGCCAGCTTTTTAAGTCTATGAGTTGTTCCTTGAGTTTCTAATTCGTTAACTTCTGTCCTGATCTTTATGATATCTGGCCACAGTGCATTTAGGTTTGGTTTCTTGTGTTTCTAGAAACTTCAGTGATATCATTAAGTAACTTATTGATACTGCTCTGAATTTTTAAAATTTTATTTAACTTTATGTGTATGTGTTTTGCCCACATGCATGTCTGCATATCAGGTGTGTGCCTGGTGCCCATGGAGGCCAGAAGAGGGTGTCAGATCTCCTGAGACTGAAGTTACATAAGGCCATGAGCCATCATGTAGGCTGTAGGTGCTGGGAATTGAACCTGGATCTTCCGGAAGTAATCTTAATTGTTGAGCTGCCATACTAGACAATTGATATCTTTTTTTGTAAATTTGAACTCTAAATATTATATCTCAGAAGTTCAATAGGCTGTGCTACAATTTTCATCATAGTGTAGGAATGTTAAATTCCCTCCAACTTCTTCAGTAACTCACTGTTAACTAAAGAGTATATACTGTTCAGTCTGCAAGTATCTGTATAGTCTCTGAGGTTTCTCTTGTTGTTTTCTACTTTTACTCTGTGGTCTAAGATGGTACAAAGAATTATTTCAGTTTTTATTTCATGTGTTATGGCTTGCTCAGTGGCTAATACGACTGACTGTAGAGGAGGTTTCAGGGGCTGCTGAGACTGTATATCCTGTTGTCTGTTGGATGGAATGGTCTGTAGATGTCTCTTACATCCAGTTGGTCAATTGTGTGGGTTGGCTCTGCTGTTGCTCTCCTTTTAGTTTGGTAGCCCTGACTAAAGAGAAGAATGGATCACTAAGTCCCCCAGCCGTACGACATGAGGACTTATCTTACCTTTCATGCCAGTTAGTGTTTATGAAATTTAGGAGCCTACAATGTTCAATGTACAAATATTTACAATTCCTATATAATCTTTATAAATAGTTCCCTGGTGGAGGAATTACTTTCATTGGTTAATAAAGAAACTGCCTTGGCCCTTGATAGGACAGAAAATTAGGTAGGCGGAGTAGACAGAACAGAATGCTAGGAAGAAGTGAGGCAGATGCCATGCCTCTCCTCTCCAGGGCAGACGCGATGAAGCTCCAGCCCAAGATGGATATACACTAGAATCTTCCTGGTAAGACACCATCTCGTGGTGTTACACAGATTATTAAATATGGGTTAAAGCAAGATATGAGAGTTAGCCAGAAGAGGCTAGATATAATGGGCCAGGCAGTGTTTATATGAATACAGTTTGTGTGTTGTTATTTCAGAGCATAAGCTAGCCAGGTGGCCAGGAGCCACCAGCAGCCCGCAGCTCCTTCAACAGTTCCCCTTTTAAATATGTAATGGATTTATCTCTTTTGAATAGTTTTGGTTTGGAGTCTACTTTATCAGATATCAGAATCACTATACCAGTTGCTTCATGGTTTCCATTGGCTTGGTGGGTGGATTTCCCTTCTTTGATTTTTCCATTTTCTAATATCTGTGCCAAAGGGTGTATATCTTGAAGACAATACATAGTTGGGTGTTGGGTTTTAATCTAGTAGCCTAGATTGCACCTTTGGGTTGGTGAGTAGGAACAATTATTACATCCAAGGTTATTGAGAGGCCTGTTCCTTGGTTGTTTTTCTGACTGGCTGGATTACTGACATCCCATTTTCCCCTCTTACTTCAGTATAAGGGGTTTACAGGTTCACTGTGTTAGGCCTGATGAAGGACTTCTTGGCTTTCCTTTGTTCATCTGTTCCTCTCATGAAATGGATTCTTGCGTGATCTGGATAGTCCTCCTGTCCGTATCTGCTGCAGTGCTGGCTTCTTCATCACCAACTGTCTTATTCTGTGCTTGTCTAAAAACATCCTTATATCTACACCAGTTCTAAGGGATAATTTTGCTGAGAATCATTGGTTGATAGGTATTTCTGTCAGAAACTAAAATACAACATTCCATCTTCACTGGCTTTTAGGATTGATGATAAGAGATCTGCTATTATTCTTTAAAAATTAAAAAAGCTTTTTGTTTATTTATTTATTTATTTGTGGTGAGTGGGTAGGTGTGACTGTGCACACGGCACATGTGTGAGACAAATTCTGGGAACTGGTCCTCCCTGGAGACTGCCCTTAATCCCAGAACTAGAGAGGATTAAAAGATGGGAGGAAAGACTCAAGACATTTTTCTGAGCTTTGAGCACTCTGATTACCTTTGGAATGTAGAATGGGGAGTGAGTGGATTGGGACTGGGTCCCATAGTGACTTCTCTGTCGCGTGCCTGTGTTTACTGTGTTGTGTTTTGTGCATCTGCACTCCCACTGTTACTACCTGTCCCTTTCCTTCGCTGGTTTTTCACATGAGTCGCCCTGGTAAATTGCTCTCATTTGGATCTACAGTCCCTGCTGGGGCAAGCCAACTCTAATAACAGATAATGAAAACTATGGAATACTTCATAAAGTTGTGTGTTATCCCTACCAGGGCCATACTAGCCTTCTCTGCAGTATCCCAGTTTCAGTTCGTGTGCTGCCAGAGTCAGCACAGAAACTATAATATTTAAAAGAACAATCTGTTAGTATCACCCACACTTAAAAAAATGTATGTCTTCTTAGGCTGGGTTTGGATCCTTGCTTGCTCAAAGCTCAGGGTTTGATCCCCAGCACAACACAAAGCAGGTATGGTACCACATACCTTTGATCCCAGCAAGGTTAGCTTGGGTTACATAAGTCCTTGTCTCAAATAGTGGGAGGGAAGTTAAGCAATTTCTAAGCTGGAATGATTCCTGTATATCATTCATGTATTTATTTAGAAATCTATTTAAAGTATACACTTATCCATGTTAGGAAAGAAAGTAGTTTTTATTTCATTGTTTGGAATATAATTAATAGGCCTAAAACATAACTTATATCCAACAATGGGACAGTATACAGTCATCTTACAAAACTCCGACCTATTTCTGTAAAAACTGAATTTTACTCTCTCTTGCTAAAGTGAAAAGGGCAAAGTGCAGTGAAGCACACTTAGTATGGTCCTTTTTATGTGATTACATTTTATAATTATTCTGCAAGATCACTTTGGCAACAAACTCAAAGAGGAAATGTGTGAAGGATGTCACCTCATAAAAGCATGTGTTTGCTCTATGCATGTTTTTGCAGTCTTACTTGGGAAAAATGCAGGGAGGAGAGATATGTGGCTACACTACCCCATGCTCTGAAGCTGGTCTACTGCAGGACTTATACCATCGGTGTTCACGTGAATCTGGGGCCGATCTTCTGTCCCTGATGGAGCACCAACCACTCAGTACCCATAGGATAATGGGCAAAAGGGGGAAGAAACTCAGACAAGGATGTGATCAACTGCGTGGTGGCATACAGCCCTCGCTGGAGGAGTCCAGCGTAGGTGATGGGAGGTGATCAATGGATGGATGGAGTGTGGAGAACTATCTTCTCCTGTGTGAGCTTCAAGTCTGTGAAACACACCACCAGGTACGTCTGAGAGCAGCTAGAAGTCATAACTGCCAGCCCAGAACACTTGGCATTTTCACTGAGAAAGAATGTGTTCCTATAAGCCACTGTCACAACCCCTACAATGACACACCTACACACTGCCTCTTGCTCAAGGCTTCAGCTACTCCCAAGCAAGGAACTAGTGATGCTGAAGGCCACTCCATCACTTTTGCTCACTACTGTTTTGCTCACAGGGCATTGGAAATGTCAGCTTAAGTAATACATGTCAAACACTTGATGCATTTCCAGCAGAGCAGGATGTCCAAACAAGCCAATCATTGAGCTGTTGATGGAACTTTCTCAAGTGTTCTAGGCATTCAGTGCCAAATCCATCACAAGTCTTTAGCTTACAAGACCCAGGTGTCACTCACCTTGACCTTAAGAAAAGAGACTCTTCCCAAGCTGTGGGGAACAAACTGGAAGCTGCTGCCTCTCTGTCCTTTCACTCTTGCCAGACTTTGTGAACCAAGTTGCCTTCTCAAGCTGCAAGTCTAAAGAGCTCATCCATCTGAGAGAGCTGGCAGTTAACACCGATTCCTCAGCAGTCTAACTTTCCTTTCTCCCGGCTCGATGGCTCACATGGCTGGCACAGGGACCCACTTACCACAGAGGGAGGGTCATTCCATTCTTCATAAGAGATGGCTGCGTATGGATAGATCCTGTCATTGATGATCTGCAGGGTGGCCAGGGCAATGGCTTTAATGGACTGGAAGTAGGCTTCCCAGAACCATCGTGCCTGTAAAGAAAATAACATGCTGTAGGTGAGCAGGTGAGATGTGCCCTGTTACAACCAACTTGGGGCTAGGAGATTTCTTCATTCTCGGAGTTAAGGGTGCCCCTTAATGCCACAGCCGATATGTCAGAGGTGTGTCCATATTGAAGGCAGTCAGAATAGAGTAATAGTCAGGAAAGTACAGAGTCAGTGTTCTAGAAGAGGAGTCTGTGATGATGAAAGTACCATGTGTTATAGCAGGCCAGGTTTAGAGTCTTTTTTTAAAAGATAAATAGAGAGCTGAGGAGATAGCCCCATGCTTAGAGCATTTGTCATGTAAGCATGAAGACCAGAGTTTGGATCCCCAGAATCTATGTAAATGCTGGGTCAGCATGGTAGCACCACATAATCCCAGGGTCAGAAAGTAGAGATAAGAGATCCCCAGAGCAAGCTGGCTAACAAGACTAGGCTTATCAGTGAGCTCTGGGTTTGACTGAGAGACCCTGTTTCAAAAAATCAGGTAGAAAGCAATGAAGAATGATTCTTTAGAGCACTCACATGCATACACAAATGTAAGTGCACACATGCATCCCACAGATGACAATGGACAAAGAACATTAGAAATAACATATAGAGAGTATGTTAGAAGTCTTGTGTGCACAGGTAAATGAGAGTTTATGTCTACGCAAACTCTTAAAGACAGCCCTGGGAAGGCAGGACATTGTGGCACCCGTGACTCCAAGTTCTCTCATGCTCATGACATTTGCTCTCCTGCCACAGACTTATTTGGGCCACTCGCACACCTAACTCGTGTTATGGAATCAGGGTGTGGCTAGTCTCACAAAATGAACTCAAAAGTGCTCTCTTTTTTTTCTATTTCTTGAAGAATCTAATACAAAATTGACATTACTTTTCCTTCTTAAGAGTTTAGAAGAATCCACCAAAGACACAGTTGGGGTAGGTTTCTTGTGAGTATGTGTGATAAGACTTTATTCTTATGTTTGTTTATTTGAGACAACGTCTTGCCATGCCCTAGTTGCCCTAGAACTCACCGTCCTGAGTTAGCCTCCCAAATGCTAGAACTACTACAGGCATGCGTCACCATAACTGCTATTGCTTTATTTTATTTGAAACAGTATCTTACTCTGTAGCCCAAATTTGCAACCACCTGTCTCAGCATTCTCATATGCCAAGCTGTGTGGCTTAAAGTTACTGGTTTTCTTTTACAGACGTAGAAGAATGCAAATCTGGATGTGTGAACTTGAAAAAAGTACTTTTCTCAGGGAAAATCCCATCTCATCTAGACTGTTAGCTTTACTGGGAGAAAACTGTAGAGGTGTGGCCCTTTCCTTCCCTACCTGTCAGCCAGGCTTGCTCTTGGAGCTTGTCCTTCTAGAAAGTGGTCGATTTCAAGATTTTTCAGAAGGAAAATTTTCATTTCTTTCTTTCTCTCCATCATACATTTTCTGTTTTTTCATTTTAAAAAATATTTGTTCATCTATTTTGTGTGTGTGCATGTGCGTGTGGTGTGGGGGAGAGGTGCAAATGCCAGGCAAAGCCCAGAGGAGGAAGTGTCCCCTCTGTCATTCTCTGTGTGTGCATACGTACACCTGAATACTAGCCAAAGGCCAACTGTGGAACCCAGCATCTAACTCAAGCTGTCTCCAATCATCCCCCCCCCCCATAAACAACAATTCACTTAGAGGGGAAGGAAGCTCTGCCAATCATCACAGCTCAAGGGTCAAGAAGTGAGCTTCTCGAGCTTAATGGCTTCTGCAGGACCTTGGAGGTAAGAGCTCAGAAGGCACGGTAAGTTACAGGCCTGCCAGGGCTCTCCGGTCAGCTACCTGGCCACAGAGACAAGGGGGTTTCAGTCATGTGGACAATGTACGAAAGCCCCTCTGTTCTCTTCCTGAGAGCAAACACAAATACTTACTACATTACCTTGTGTCCAAGAAAATGTATGAGCCACCTCCCTATCTATCCAAGACATTTGAATGAGAGAGACTTTGGCAGTCATGCAAACCCTACTGGTGGCTGTACAGGGGAAAACCCAGTCATGAAGGAATAGATCCTTGATTAGGCATTTAACCAGATACTACTGAGCCAAAGAACAGCAAAATTTCCAACGCTGCCATACAAGAAACGGAGAGGGAGAGGCAGGGGCCAGTTTAAGACTATAAACTCTCCAGCAGGGCCTGGGGAGACAATGAGTCAGTATGCAAAACACTCTGTGCAATCGTAAGACTGGAGTTTGTAAAAAGCCAGGCAGGTATGGTGGCAGCTGTAGTCCCAAGCCCTAGGTGGTGGACACGGGACTCCTGTGTGAGGTGCTGACTGCATGGACTGCATGCTGGGTACAGCAGAAGACTCCGCCTCAATAGATAAAGTGTTCAATGGTTAAGGAAAACACGATGCCAGCTTCTGGCCTCCACCCATGTGCACATAGAACCATGAACACGTTTGCTAGCATACATGTGAACAGGCATCCCTACCAGCATACATGTAAAAATACTACCATAAGCAAACTGAACTTGCTATTTCTGTTTATATAACAATTAAATAGCATGAATGTCTTTGTTCTTCAGGAATGTCATGCCAATGGAATCAACAATAACTAATGTTTATAAGGACCCAGTGAAGCACTGTAGTGGCATTTCATGTGTATTTTAATAAATAAAGCTTGCCTGAGGATCAGAAAAGTAAAACAGCTACACTGGCCAGCCTTGCAGACCAGGCAGCAATGACACACACCTTTAATCCCAGCAGCCACAGTAGCTTATCAAAGAACCCAGGAGGTTGTGGTGCATGCCCTTAATCCCAGCACTAGGAAGTATTCTAAAACGGGAGGAGACGGATATCATTCTCAGTCTCATTCTGAGGTTTCCTAGAGGCAGAATCACCATTTTTGTACTAAGGTAGAAGTAAGAGCCAGTGGCTGGTCACTCTTATTTTCTGGTCTTCATGTTGAACCCCGGTACGTGTGTTTCAGAGTGCAGAGGTGGGGGTGGGAATGACAGTGGCAAGCATCGGGTGTGGTTTGCAGCTATTAAACCTATGTTTCCCCCAAACTGTAAAGTGAAGGTTACAGTGTCTATCCGGTGCATTTAAGAGACTCTGGAAGACCAGGCTTACAGAAGCCATTCCTCAGAGCACTGGAAGCCGAGCAAGAATGCTCTCCCTAACACATATTTTAGGGGTTTGAAATGGGAAGTGCCCCCACAAGTTCATGTGTCAAACTGTTGGTTCCCAGATGGGGGTGCCATTTTGGAAGCTTCTATAAACTTAAGAGGGAGGACCTGGGTGGAAGCGTGCCCTTGAAGGTCATATTGAGTCCCAGTCCCCTCCTACTTTCTTCCTGTCTGCTGTGAAGAACCTGCTCTCCAGATGCTACAGCTATGCTCTTCTAGCTCGGCAGCGGCTGGCAATGTGATACATCACTGGCTCATGTCCCCTCATGTGTGCACTCCCTCACAAAAGGACAACGTCCTTTATCCTGCGGTCAGCCTCTCCCCCCCACCCCCGTGAGCCGGTCACCTGCCTGCAGGTGACACAGGTGCATGGTGACTAAACAGAAAAAGCCAACGGCTTAAAGTGACAGGAACAGAAGGATAGGAAGAGAAGGTGGCTTTCCTGATGATTTTGCTACAGACTGTGAAGCAATGTGAGTCAAGAAGACCCCTATTTCTTTACCAAGGTTAGTGAGGTTTCTTTATATTCAATTAAATTCCTTTCTCATAGTCTCTTATGCAAAGACCAAAACATGAGCTTCATTTGCTGCAATACAATAATAATAATAATAATTATTATTATTTGTAAATGATAAGATTTTATACACAGCCAGGTATGGAGGCATATGCCTTTAATCCCAATACTCAGGAGGCAGAGGCAGGTAGATCTCTGTGAGTTAAGGCCAGCCTAATCTACCTAACACGTTCCAGGACAACCACGGATACATACTGAGAACCCATCTCAAGAATAACATAACAAATTGAACAAACAAACACTCCCCCCAAAACAGTCAAACAAAAGAAGATTTTATATTTAAAAATTCAACAAAATCAACTAGCAATATATAATTATAGAATCATGGAAAGTGGACAATTAAAAACCATGCCCAATAAGATCAAGAGCTCTACTGCATTTCTATTAGGTTCCAGAAGGACACCATCAACAAGAAAATACAAAACAAAGTAAAAGTTTTATTTTTCTTAAAAGACAAATATCTTCACATGCTATGATCACGCTAAATTCACTGTGCTTCCAGCAGTGCCTTTACAGCAGCAACCACTCTTCTGTGTGACCGAGTACAAACGGCTTTCCTGCCACTGTTTCCTTTCTCACTGTCTAGGACCAGAAGGCCCTGCTGAGCACAAGTGGGAAGAGAGAAAATCTCTACCGAGATCCTACCAGAGAGGGGCTTTCAAACCCCCATCAGCAAACTGTAGATGTGCTCTCTTCTGCCTGAGATTTTATCAAAAGGGACTGTGGTTTTTTAAAAATTATGTTCCTACAGGTAAGTCTGTGCAGCACATGTGTGCCTGGTGTCTGTGGATGTCAGAAGAGGATGTGAAATCTGGAACTAGAGTCACAGAAGGTTGCGAGCTGCCGCGTGTGCTGGCAACTGATCATGCATCTCCCTCAAGAGCGAACAGCGCTCTTAACAACTGAGCTATGTTGCTCAATATGAATCACTAAATTTTGCTAAATCATTTCCCCCTACTTTAAAGGGTGATCCTATAAGTATCTTCTCTATTTTGTTAATTCAGTAATTTACACTGCCTGAACTCATCAAACATTAACTAATCTGACACTCCTGGCTTCACTTGGTGATGATCTACCAACACTTTCCCTGCACTGCTCAGTTTGCTTGGCAGTATTTTGCCTAAGACTTCTGTGTGATCAATGTGTGATCCCGGGGGCCATTAATTTCAATATGCACTTTTATTTTATATAATTCTAATGGCAAAAGGTTTTCAATTAAAATATGACACAGTTAAAATTATACAACTATAAACCAATCTTGATGTCAGGGAAGTTATTTTTAACAATGTATTGGATAGAGAGGTACATGTATATGGGTGTAGACAAGAAGAGGGCATCAGATCTCCCTAAAGCTGGAGTTATAGGCGACCACCCTGCCATGGGTGATGGGAACCAGATCTGGACCTTCTGCAGGGACAAGCACTATGTGTTCTTAAATATTAAGCCATTTCTCTAGCCCCAGTGACAGTAATGTTTAAATATAGAAAAATATGGGGTTTGCGATCTATTAAGTAGTGTGTGTTTTTATTTGCCCTTTAGGCAGTCCTCGGAAGGGCAGCAGTCATTCCTTCTGGTCACCAACCCACGTACTGTTCATCACTGTCAAGTCAACAAGCCTTCTGGGAAGGCAAACAGAACTGCAGCCAGGTTTTCCATAATTTAGGTTGGCTTAACCTACTAAGGCTTTTGCCAGGACAGACATCTCTGAAGGTCACTAAGGAAACAACATGTTTCTTAAACACCTACCCAGGACAGCACCATTGGCAAAGCTACAGGTTCAAACTGAGTACAAAAAGACCCCTGTGTTCAAACACATGATTAGCAATGGGGAACTCTGTACAAACACAGTGAGTCCCAGGAAATATGTAATTGATAAGGAGGGCAACCACAGCTTAATTCCCATTGCATCATCAATTTGTCCACATCAGTAGAAATGGTTGAGAGACTGGACTAGATCTAACTTGAGTTCTGCCATTAAATACTTCCCAGAATGCTGATGAGCTGGTTAACGTCCCCAAGTCTCAGAGTGGTGTCTTTCAACTGAACTAGAACCACAAGACCCTTAAGGATCCTCCCACACCTGCATTCAGCCAAATTTCCGTTTCCTTTGCTCTCCATTCAAGTCTCTCTCTATATCCTAAGATTTACCTGGCATCCAAATTCCCCACTATCTGTTTACCCAGTTTGCCTAAATATGGCCCTAAGTCACACGCACGCATGCACGCACGCAAACATGCACACACTTTCTTGCCTACAGAGTCAAGGATCTCTCTTCCTCTTAAATGTGGTTCTTCTCTTTCATCTTCCCAAATCCTCCCTGGGGAACTACCAGCTCCCAGCCCAGCATTTAAGGAGTTTAGACACCTCTATTCCGTTGTAACTCAAATCTTTTTAAAAATTATTTTTATTAATTTATTGATTTTTGTTTTTCATGACAGGGTTTCTCTGTGTAGCCCTAGCTATCCTGGAACTCACTCTCTAGACCAGGCTGGCCTAGAACTTACACAGAGATCCACTTGTCTCTGCTTCCCAAGTTCTGGGATTGGATTAAAGGAGTGCACCACCACCACCCAGCTGAACAAACTTTTTTTAAAAAATCAACATATATTTCTATCCATTAGGCAAGTGAGGTGCCAGGACAACTATATCCCCACACTGAAGAGAACGAGAGGTGGAAAGAGAATCCCAATTCACTGTAGAGACACTTCTACAAAACAGTGGCAAGTGGGAAAACCTGAGAGTGAGTGGCAGATCTGTGGGAACACGGCTAGGATGCCTATATGTTTTTCTTTGGGTTCTCCTTCTTATTTAGCTTCTCTAAGAACCCGAATTATAGGCTCAATGTCCTTTATTTATGGCTAGAAACCAAATATGAGTGAGTACATCCCATGTTCCTCTTTTTGGGTCTGGCTTACCTCACTCAGGATAGTGTTTTCTATTTCCATCCATTTGCCTGCAAACTTCAAGAAGTCCTTGTTTTTTACTGCTGAGTAGTACTCTAATATGTATATATTCCATACTTTCTTCATCCATTCTTCAATTGAGGGGCATCTAGGTTGTTTCCAGGTTCTGGCTATTACAAACAATGCTGCTATGAACATAGTAGAGCATATATTTTTGTTGCATGATAAGGCCTCTCTTGGGTATATTCCCAAGAGTGGTATTGCTGGGTCCATGGGTAGGTTGATCCCAAATTTTCTGAGAAACCGCCACACTGCTTTCCAGAGTGGTTGTACAAGTTTGCATTCCCACCAGCAATGGATAAGTGTACCCCTTTCTCCACAACCTCTCCAGCATAGGCTATCATTGGTGTTTTTGATTTTAGCCATTCTGACAGGTGTAAGATGGTATCTTAAAGTTGTCTTGATTTGCATTTCCCTGATCGCTAAGGAAGTTGAGCATGACCTTAGGTGTCTTTTGGCCATTTGAACTTCTTCTGTTGAGAGATCTCTGTTCAGCTCAGTGCCCCATTTTATAATTGGGTTGATTAGCCTTTTACAGTCTAGTTTCTTAAGTTCTTTATATATTTTGGAGATCAGACCTTTGTCAGTTGCGGGGTTGGTGAAGATCTTCTCCCAGTCAGTGGGTTGCCTTTCTGTCTTAGCGACAGTGTCCTTTGCTTTACAGAAGCTTCTCAGTCTCATGAGGTCCCATTTATTCAATGAGGCCCTTACTGTCTGTGCTGCTGATGTTATACGTAGGAAGCGGTCTCCTGTGCCCACTTGTTGTAGTGTAGTTCCCACTTTCTCTCCTATCAGGTTCAGTGTGTTCAGACTGATATTGAGGTCTTTAATCCACTTGGACTTGAGTTTTGTGCATGGTGACAGACATGGATCTATTTTCATTTTTGTACAGATTGAAATCCAGTTTTGCCAGCACAATTTGTTGAAGATGCTCTCTTTTTTCCATTGTATAGTTTTAGCTCCTTTATCGAAAATCAGGTGCTCATAGGTTTGTGGATTAAAGTCAGGGTCTTCTATACGGTTCCATTGGTCGACTTCTCTGTTTTTATGCCAATACCAAGCTGTTTTTAATACTGTAGCTCTGTAATAGAGTTTGAAGTCAGGGATGGTAATGCCTCCAGACGTTCCTTTATTGTATAAGATTGTTTTGGCTATCCTGGGTTTTTTGTTTTTCCATATAAAGTTGATTATTGTCTTCTCCAGATCTGTGAAGAATTTTGATGGGATTTTGATGGGGATTGCATTGAATCTATATATTGCTTTTGGAAGAATTGCCATTTTTACTATGTTGATCCTCCCAATCCAAGAGCAAGGGAGATCCTTCCATTTTCTGGTGTCTTCTTCTATTTCGTTCTTCAAAGTCTTAAAGTTCTTGTCAAATAGATCTTTCACTTCCTTGGTCAGGGTTACCCCAAGATATTTTATGCTCTTTGTGGCTATCATGAAAGGTGATGCTTCTCTGATTTCCCTCTCTGTTTCTTTATCCTTAGTGTATAGGAAGGCAACTGATTTTTTCGAGTTGATCTTGTATCCTGCCACATTACTAAAGGTGTTTATCAGCTGTAGGAGTTCTTTGGTAGAGTTTTTGGGGTCGCTTATGTATACTATCATATCATCTGCAAATAACGAAAGCTTAACTTCTTCCTTTCCAATACGAGTCCCCTTGATCCCCTTATGTTGTCTTATTGCTATTGCTAGCACTATATTGAAGAGGTATGGAGAGAGTGGACATCCTTGTCTTGTTCCTGATTTTAGTGGGATGGCTTTGAGTTTTTCTCTGTTTAATTTAATGTTAGTTCCGTCCAATAGAAAATTTTAAATGGCAGCAGGGGAGAGGAGATGAAATGCTCTGTTCTTTAAGGACCTATGCTCCATGTTGCAGGGATATTTGCAAATTCACTTGGATTTGTTCTAACTCTGAAGTTCAAACCAACTTGTAAGAACACCCAAATCACATCTAAAGTACTAAAAAAGAACACAACTGTATAAAAAGTTACAGCAAAACTCCAAAAGGTGGGATCTGTGGTTAAGAGGACTTGGGACACTTGCAGAAGACCACAGAGTTCAGTTCCCAGCATCTACATTGGTCAGCTCACAAATGCTTGTAACACTAAATCCAGGGAATCCAATAATGCCCTCTTCTCACCTACTTGGGTACCTGCAAACACACATATATGGCATACACATAGACACATATACATAATAAAGTGATAAAAAAAAATAAATAAAATAAAACTCCAAAAAGAAGAAGAGAAGAAAAAAACAGAAACAAACAAACAGAAACAGAAGCAAAGCAACACATCTGTGGTCTCCAAGGCTTGACACTTTCCAGAGATTCTACATGGCTGGAATCATGTTGTGCCAGACTCTAGGATTCTACTCATTCGCGACCTGGGAAGACAAATACACATGCTGACATTGTCACTGGCTATCAGACTGGGAGCAAGGCTGTGGGTACTGCTGTTTTGTGTGTGTAGTTGACAGGAAAAAGGTATAAGGAAATCTCTGAGAGTAATGAGAATATTTTATTATTTTATTATCTTTGTTGTGGTGATGATGTTGTCAAAACTTACTGAGATTCACATTTTACATGAATAAATTTATGTAATTTTCAACTTTAACAAAATTTATGTGAGAAAAAGAAATGAAACAATAACAAGTGCAACAAAAAGAAACGTAACAAAGGTCACTTTGTCAGCAGTCACTTCCAATGTCCATAATCTAAGCAGAAGTAAGGGACTCGGCTCCGCAGCATTCAGGAGCTCACTTGTACTTGCCTGCAGAAGAGTGGGCCCGCTGACATTTCAGCATGGAGCAGGAGTCCCCAGCAAAGGGACTAGTGATTAGCCTAGGAGCTAATAGGCTGGTGGCTGCCAGGAGCGGGAGGGTCAGTTTCTTTTATTATACTTTCTGAAAGTTTTTGTTTGAGACTGGGTCTCACTGGGTAGACATGGATAGCCTGGAACCTGCTATGCAGAACAGACTGACCTAGAACTCACAGAGATCCCCTGCCTCTGCCTCTCCAGTGCTGGGATTAAAGGTGTGTGCCATCACACCAGTCCAAGACAGATAATTCTTAGCTCAGTGATATGGTAATGATCATAATTTGGTAATGTTCACTAAACCCATAAAATAGGTAGTCAGGAGTGAGGCCTGTTTAAATTCCACAGACATGGGGAGAGGATGCTTTGTCAGAGTAGGTCACAGACTGCTGGAATGTGCAATGCTATAATGGAGGAAGCGACCACTTAAAGGATTAAATGGGAAATCTGTATGTCTTGCTCAATTTTGTTATGAACCTAAAACTGCTTGTTTTATGTCATAAGCTAATCTTATGTCATAAACTTATTAACACAAACTAGTGTTACCTGAAAGGAGGGAGAAAATATCTTCATAAAATCAGGCTGGGGACAGGTCTGTAGAGCATTTTCTTAATTAGTGATTGATGGGGGAAAGGCAATTTTGGGAGTTCATCCCTGGTCTGGTGGTTCTGGCTTCTATAGAAAGAAGGCTGAGCAAGCAAACAAGCCAATAAGCTGAATCCCTCGGTGGCCTCTACATCAGCTCCTGCCTCAAGGACAGTGAGATACATCTGCTCCTGGTAGCACCAATCTACTTCAAAGAAGATAATGAACACTGAAAACCTCCATATGGAGTTTGCCTTCTTTGTAGCAAAAGTTAGCCATTTGGTAAGAAACTGCCCTTCAGGGAACCCTGATTGCTCTTTGGGCTGACGAGGGAGGGGGACTTGATGGGGGAGGTGGAGGGAAATGGGAGGGGGTGGCGGGAGGAGGCAGAAATCTTTAATAAATAAATAAATATTATTAAAAAAAAAGAAACTGCCCTTGCCTCAACAGCTGACAGTATGCTGTCCAAGCTGGACAAACAGAACACAAAAGAAGGCAACTGCCAAATTTTACCAAGACAAGGTAGGACAATCCTTCAAAATTCCTGCTTAAAAGAAAAATCTGTCAGATATTCTAGACTTGTAAGATGGATGCCCCAATGTTAGAGGAACCTTAGGTGGCTGTCCAGGGCAGCCAAATGTCTCTGACACTTCTATAGTTTTGGAAGTTGCTTGCTCTGCACTTCCTGTTTACTCAGGTAATATTATATCCTTCTTAGGTCTCTGATGGAGTTGAAGACTAGATAGTTATATCATTTTCTTTGTTACCAAATTCAAAAAAGGAAACTTACAAAAGAGATAATAAAGTTTATAAGGTTGGAAAATATGAAAGCTTAAGTTGTTTACCTAAGAAGATGTCTAAAAATATTATTAGGATGGTAATACAAATTGTGATAAAAATGGTTTAGGTATAAAACTTTAAATTCATCAGGATAGGATAGATAACAGAGTATTTTCTCCAAATATACCAAATACAAATGGACTGGACATTGCAAATATAATTCTTACCTGATAATTGTTCTTATTGTATATTGTTTTACTACATTAAGAGTTAAAGCCTTCTCTTTTTATTTAGACAAAATATTGTGAGATATTTGTACACTGTATAGAAATGTATTGCTGTGACTGGTGTAATAAAAAGTCATACAGCCAACAGCTAGGAAGGAGAGTATAGGAGGGACTTCTTTGCAGGAGAGAACCTGAGAAAGAAGAAAGGCAGAGTCTCCAGCAAGACCTGGAGGAAGCAGGATGGGCAGTACGGGGATGAGGCAAGAAGCCTCGTAAAAGGACAGAAATTTTAAAATATGGGTTAATTTACATTATAAGAACTAGTTAAGAACAAGCCTAAGCTAGTGCTGGGCTTTTATAATTAATAATAAGTCTCCATGTCTTTATTTATGGACTGGCAGTCCTGAAAAAAAAGTACAGCTGCACAGGGAAGCACAAACATAAGCCCAGTGGGACCGACACAGACAGCAGGCCCATAGGCAAGTCCCACTTACAGGAAAGAATTGGAGAAGGGGCCCAGAAACTCTTAATACAGGGGACTCCCTGGGTTCTCAAAGCTTCTGCACACTGGAGTCCCAAGCTTCTCCTGGAACAAGGCCCCAAGTCCCAGACAACTGGAACAGACAAAAAAGACAGACTTCATCCTTCACACCACAACCAACTTTTCTGAGCAGCAGCAGCAGAAGATGAACTGGGCCCGACAACAGTGACTCTATTTTAAGAGACTGTGTTGTTCCAGAGAACAGCTGAGAAGCATTTTAAATGCGGCCACAGCTAAATACAGGACCCAAGGGGCCACACCTTGATAACAATACCTTGCTGTCCTCCTACAAGCTGACATACAACATGAAGCCTTGCTCTGTAGCCCAGGCTAGCTTTGAACTCATAATCCTCCCGTATCAGTCAATCAAGTAAGTATGTACCACCACACTCAGCCAATAATTTTTGCTATAAATTAGTTTCTCCCAGGATTTAACCTTACATTTCTTAACTTGTATTTCTATACTCCTGAGCATACGTTAGAATTAAGAATTCATTATGGGTATCTACTGATGCTATTTTGTCCCCCTCCCCTTATCTTTTAATTTGTGTGTGTGTGTGTGTGTGTGTGCGTGTGTGTGCATACACATGCATGTGAGCACTCACCTATATGTGCACATCGGAGGCCATGACCTAAGCATGTCTTCTTCAATCACCTCTCTATCTGACCTTCTCGGACAGGGTCTCTTACTGAACCTATAGTTGTCATTTTTGCCTAGGTCAGCTGGCCAGTGAGCCCCAAGTCCTGAGCGCTGGGGATGAAGATAAATGCTGGTGATCCAAATTCAGATTCTCATGTACCTGACCCACTGAACCAGTGATGCAAACCATTTTGCCTTTTGAAAATTATTAGAAGTTTTCCAAGTTGGCATACCAGTGGTGAAAAAACATTTAACAAACACAGTCAGAAATTGCATGGCCTACTAAATGCCCTCTGTCTCCCTCCCATCCTTCCTGGGAGTTGCATTTGTCCACACCTTCCCTCAGGTGCCAGGAACTTGTTCCTTTAACTCTGGTTCTCTACCCCTAGCACTTCTGCTGGCCATCTCTGAGCCTGATCCACTCAATCCCTTTTTCCTGCTGTTCATTTGGGAACATTGCATTACTGTCACCCCATGGCTCCCTAGCACAATCCAGAGAATTCTTATAGCATTCTCAATATTGGCATACCTCTTCCTCATGTGACACACAACACAGCTTCCCTTGTATTCTTGAATTTTCTGAAAGTTCTAGATCTTATTTTTTTTTACCCAATGCTGTGGGTCATTTTGGGCTATAAGGCAAAGGAGGATGCAGATTGGTGTTTATATTGTGTCCTCCAACAACTGACCCAGAAGCCCATATACAGGCACATGTCATCCACTCAGAAGCACAGTGTTCCCTTTATCTCCAGGCTCAGTATTTATATTTATGGGGGTCGTTAAAGAATTAACATTCAGCCTACAGAGTCCATCTAATGTTGCTTGTATGTGTTTATGACTGACTGGTATCGTGTGTGTGTTAAAAATAAAGAAAAAGAGGTCATGAATTTGACAAGGAGTTGGAAGAAGGACACAGAGGTGCTGGAGTTGGGACAGAGAGAAAAAGAAAGTATGTAAATGTAATACTCATGCATAAAATTCTAAAAAAAATTTAAAATATATGTGAATAAAAATGAATTGATATCCGTTAGTTCCTTCAGAGAAAACACTGCGGCGTATTTTTCTTAATAATAACAAACAAGCATGACAATCTGAACAATAACATCCACAGCAGAAATCTCTGATACTGGAAAAGTACGCTCAGTGAGTTCACAAGGTTTCAATTAGGGTGTTTTTCAGGGGTCAATATATGTTTACAAGCTCTTTACAAGTTTACATGGCTTTGGATTACATGGTTGATTTCCAGAAAGAGGCAACAAACCTAGTTTTCAGAGAAAGAACTAGAACATGGTCAAAGGAAGGCGAATGTGGAACGGAATGCCCCACACCCACATCACTTAAATAGAAAAGGCTAGCAGAGGCCAGCAGCTTCTTTATCATGTTCTGCACTTGATGTCCCAAAGGCACGGGACCCAGCAGACAGAAGCTCCTGAAGGGTGATGAGCAAACCCAATGACAGCTGGGTCTGCCTGTGACACCGATCTGGGGAAGGCTGGCAGCACTGCCACCAGCACCCTCAGCCCAACACTGGCCCTGCTGCAGGCGCTGCAGGCATTTGCCTGTTTTACTCTCTGGCTCATGCCCAGCACTCCGAAGTGTTCCAGGCCTGAAATGGGTTCAGGAAACACCTGTCGATTAATGAGCACTCGCCATGCAGAAGGCAGCATTTTAAGTGCTTTACCTATATTCATTCATTTAATCCTTACAGCTCAAGGAATTACCCCTGTTTTATGACGAGAAAATTGAGGCACTGACAAGTTCATGGGGGTTACTGGTCCAGCTTTTCCCTGACTTAAGATTTAACCCGAGAAGCACTGAAGTGTGGGCTGGGCCCCATGGGCTCCCACTGAGCTCACTAAAGGGATCAAGCCACAGCCAAAAATTCAACAGTATACGAAGTCCAAGTTCTTGAGAAGCCTCCCTTTCTCAGCCCAGTCCTATGTGCTCTGGGCTAAATGATGAGAGCACTTATGATCTGGCCCAGCAGAGGACACTGGCTGTCGTAAGTCTCTGGAGCAATGACGGGAGACCCTTTTGAGAAGGTGCCTGTCAAGAGGCTTCACGATTCAGAAACTGGGGGTCTAGGAAGCATAATGTTCTCTTTTACTCTTGAGAAGCTGTCGTGCTCATTCCAATGCAATCAGGAGTCAGGCCTCACCAGGGAATATAAAAGCAGATGGAAGGCTGCACAATCATGGCATCCAGGAGACTATGGGAGGAAGATCACAAGTTTGTAGCCAGCTTGGGCTACACGGTAAGACCCTATCTCAAATATTCACAAAGACAAAGGAAGGAAGGAAGGAAGGAAGGAAGGAAGGAAGGAAGGAAGGAAGGAAGGAAGGAAGGAAGGAAGGAGAGAAAGAGAAAAAATATATGTGCTAATAATATACTTGTCACCGCATGCTGTGGTGGTACATGCGTAGAATCCCAGCTCTCTTGGGAAGCTGCAACAGATTGCAATCGTCTTGTTCAAGGCATAGTGTCTATATGCCTATCTGTTTGTCTCTCTGTCCATCAGTCCGTCCATCCATCCGTCCGTCTGTCTGTCCGTCCGTCCATCCATCTATCCATCCATCTATCTGTCCATCCATCCATCCGTCCAGTCAGCCAGCCAGCCAGCTCTGTCATTCTGCTGTGATCAGCAAACATGAGAGAAGGCTGACTCCACTAGGAAATACTGGGCACACCTGGGCAGTCATCTCACTCTTGAGCTTTGCAGCAGGCCAGTCTGAGGTGTTTTCTGCATGCTGCGGTGAGATGCAGTTAAGTATTACTCCTCCTTGGTTCTTCTCTCCATTCCTATTGCTTGTCCTCAGGAAGTAGCCCAGAGGCGTTAGGGAAAACATCTCAGGGTGGACTTCACAGTAACGTTCTTCTCAACTTGAGCCACTGACAACCCGGACTTTGTCTGGTCCTTGTACCTGACACAGCCTAGACTGATGTCTCTATGACTTTGGAGAAAGAACCCTTAAAGAGGTGACTGGGTCTAAATGAGCTACTACAGTGGGCCCTATGCCAATCTGTGTACTTACAAGAAAGAATTCGGACAGAGTGGGACATGAGCTCAAGGGACACTATGTGAAGGGGCAGGGAGAAGGTGGCCTTCAGCAAGCAAGAAGAAGCCTCAGAGAATCTAATGCTGCCCGTTCATCCTGGACTTGGGCTCCAGGTTGTGAGGAACACCTTTCTAGTTTTAAGCCACCCAGCCTGTGCTACTCTGCAATGGCAGGCCTCACCTACTAACTCAGACAGCACACTGACAGCCACCTCCCCATTGGAGACCACTGACTGTGAAGAGCACGAAGCCCTTAAGGCCTGCACCACTCTGGGCTGTGTACAGTGGCTTCCCTAAACTAGGCATTAAAAAATTATTTCTGATGATTATCATATTCAAAAGGTGCTAAACAAAGAACCAAAGCATCTCATAAATAAAACTTCATACTTTTAAATCACAGGCTTCAAATTCTTCCAATCCTTTATGTCATGTACTCGGCTTCTCAGGCTGCCTTGCTTCTCTGCAGGACGGAATGATAGCTACCTCATTCAGAAGTGGCCAGTGTAGTAGCTGACAGAAACCACCATTCTACCCTTCCTTGACTGGGAAGTATATTCCAGACATGTCTCATGACCACAAGTGATGTGGGATTTCCCTCTGTATGCTGTGATTACCATTGATGAGTGGAGAGCTGCTTTGAGCCTGTGGCAGGACAGGGCGGGGTGGAGCAGAGCTAGGTGGGGAGGCCTGGACTGAATGCTGGGAGTGAGAGGGGCGGAGTCAGAGAGAAGCCATGGAGCTGCCAGAGATAGATGCTATGAACTTTACCCAGTAAGCCACGGTCACATGGCAATACACAGATTAATGGAGATGGGTTGAGTTAATATGTAAGAGTTAGCCAATAAGAAGCTAGAGCTAATGGGCCAAGCAGTGATTTAATTAATATGGCTTCTGTGTGGTTATTTTAGGTCTAAGTTATCCAGGTGGCCAGGAAACAACAAGCGACTCCTTGCGATACATAGGAGGGCAGGGCTCAAAAGCAGACATTGCATAACCTTTGCTTTGAACACAGACCCTGACACACTGTCCTGTCTTCTCTGCTAAAGACAATGTAATTATCAACAGTATGCTGTTTGCATTCTAGAAAAAGCAAAGAGCCTCTACTGAGGCCCCTCCATTCAAGACCTCACCTAGGCTAAAGGCATCATGAACAGAAGGCAAATTTTCTACTGAATATTTTTAGAAAGACAAGTTTAGTTCCTTGCCAAAGATGCTAAGTTGAAATCATATAATGTCTATGTACCCCTAGAGCTGCTTTTAAATAACAAAGTTTTGACTCTTGTTCCTCAGGGAGGAATTGTGCAGAGGTGGGAGGGAAACCCTGCTCTTTCTGTCCTCTTGCAAGATCGAGTTGTTCCTGAAAGTGGGGAGGACCGCTGGGCTATCTTATGACTCAGACTTGTTATGAAGGCATCAGGACAAAGCATGTAAGCCCTGGTCCTTGCCCCATCAGTGACATCCTGGACACTGAGGACAACTTAGTGTTCACATGCACTCTTCACAACAACTTTCTCAGAATAAACACCTTGGGGAAAGTTGGGAGAAAACAGTAAGAGAGGCTTTGTGATCACTCTTAGGAAATACCCCAGGGTAACGACCTCCTGTCCTGTGGGAAACAAGAAGGCGCAGAGAGGGAAAGGGGGAAGCCTGAGTCATGTTTCTTGACATGTGACAGACAGGTCCTGAAATAGAAAGCCATAGGTTTCCAGTCCCAGGGGTATCACCTTCAAATATGTCAACCGTCTTAGGGTGGATCAGTTTTCGCAACTGCTGAGACCCTGCTGTGAGGCGAGGTCCTAAGCAAAACACAAGCCCTGACTGGGAGTCTTTGAGGAGGCAGGAGCCATAAGGAGTTCAAAGGCAAGGCCGGCCAATGGCCTGCACCTTCAAGAGCCACTGGGGTGAAAGGTTACTAAAGCAGGAGCCACTGACCAATAAAATTATGTTTGGTCAACTCTCTCAACAAAGAGACTGCATTCTTGCCTGCTCAGTTTTCGGAGTCATCCTGCCTCCAAATCCCACTGTTCTCAGGCCAAATAGGGAGCTTCTTCAGGGCCCAGCAGCTGAGCAGCCGCCTCTCCCAGCTCCCTTCATAAAAGAGCTGAAAGGTGCGCTGGAAACCTTTAATCAAGGTCTGTCATCAAAAATAAACAAATAAGAGTACAACTTGGGTCAGCCAGCTATAAAGGAATCCGCCTGGGGTGAGATTTCCCATGTTTGCTATGCTAAAACCAGGAGAAAGAAAGCATGTGTTTGTTTGACTAGAGAAGGTAAATATAAAACAAGCCTTTCTCCAAGCAGGCCCACTTGAAAGGTCTGCCCCTGTTAATTAAAACACCACATACACACGCCATGCCAAGGGACTTTGAGGGCACAACTGAAAGCTTGCTCACCCCCAAAGCCACCACCCTGGCATGGGCCCTCTTCTGTTTTCCTTAGGGAGCAGCCGCAGGCCGTGGCAGGGAGATACTCTTAGGCAGGCTCGCTCTCCTGGTATGGACATGAATTCAGCAGTCAGGTTGCCCCCATTGCTCCTTCCACTATAGCACACATAATTAAAAAAAAAAAAAAAAAAACAGACTCCTGTGATGCAATGCTCATAGCAGTCTACACCAGTCTACCTGAGCAGAGGCCCCAGATCCTCTATGAACTGCTGCTAGTTGTTAGAGAGCCAACCTCTAATCTCTTTCTCATGAAATTTGGGACACATTCTGCCGGAGATCCAGAAGGTAAAGCCCTAAGTCCTTGCCCCAGAACAGGATTCTGAGCAGAGTGTTGTTGGTTGCTCTCTTTTTACCCCAGTGAGTGGGGGTGACTGTGGCCCATTATAAAAGGGCCTTAAGAGACTGCCCATGGTACTTTATAGACCTGCTGTGGGGTAACGCTCTTGTATACTGTAAAGATTTGTCACTTGTATTAGTTTAATAAAACGCTGATTGGCCAGTAGCCAGGCAGGAAGTATAGGTGGGACGACTAGACTACGAGAATTCTGGGGAGATGAAAGACAGTCAGTCACCAGCCAGATGCAGAGGAAGCAAGATGAGAATGCCTTACTGAGAAAAGATACCAAACCACATGGCAAAACATAGATAAGAATTGTGGGTTAATTTAAGTTAAAAGAGTTAGTTAACAATAAGCCTGAGCTAATAGGCCAAATAGTTTATAATTAATATAAGCCTTTGTGTGTTTCTTTGGGACTAAATGGCTGCAGGACCAGGCAGGACAGAAACTTCCATCTATATAGAGGGACCTCTCAAGAGATCCTTGTGTCCAAACTATGGCCCAGAATGGTCTTCACAGTGGGAATTCTGAGACCCCCTGCACCTAAACCCTAAAAATCACATCAGCAGCTAAGTGGTTAAGAAAGCTATGTTCTTCTCTGCTCTTAAGATTCCAAGACTATAATGTGGCCACATCACATGCAGTTTGCCTAGAGCTTACTAGAGAAGTAGATCCAGGGAAATATCAGTGTCTGACTGGTCAGTCTCAGCTGAAGAGCACAGCAGAGTGTACAGTCAGCTGGCTATCTACAGGCTGCACCACAGTCTCCCAAGTTTCACTAGCTCTGGGGTTTCTTGTTCCCTTCTCAGAATGTCACACAGCGACATTCAACTCTTGCCTGTGGCTCGAAGTCACAAGCAAAGCTCAAGAACCTTTCTAAAACACAAGTGATATCTGGGCAAGCCTCTCAAGGCCGGATCCTAGTAGGCTGAAATTTAAATTCACCTCAATATAAATGTGGACTTCAAACATTTAAAAAGAAAATTCTATTCCTTCTAGGGAAAAAGCACTGGGATGTGAAAGATAACCAGCAAAGCACGTTGTCACTACTAACATCCCTACTGCCACATACACAGTAAACACAGTTAGATAATGGCACTGGGGAACTGAACCTGTGGACTCCGGCACTAGGCACACTCCCACGAAACAGCATGCCAACCTGAACGTACATGTTTAAATCTAACAAGTTAGCCCTTAAGTGTTCATATTAAAGAGCCCTACACGGTCAGGAATGCTCTGCAGAGAGAGCAACACTACCACTCCTGGACTCCTTCAGTATTAGCAGACTTTCAGTAACAACAGTGAAATAAATGCATGTAATCCTCATCTTATGCTCCAAAGACCCACAGCCCAGCATAATAAGATGACTCACAGCATTATAAAATGACAAATTATATCAGTCCCAAATAAGTATGCAATTTCAAGTTCTCTAAGTTCCTACAATTCTGAGAGAGACAATTCATACCCATACTTAATCTTAGCGTTTGTAACTATAGACAAAAATGCTTTACTTCAATTGCTATCAAAGATAGTAGTGTGTTAAGCATCATTGGACCATGTTGTGTATTTTATGAGTCAGTTTAGCTCTTACTGAAGACTTGAAAATAAACCAAATATCACTTCAACCATATACAAACTAACCTCTTGCAAGATCTTTTTCTAAGTAGTTACATAATGAATTCACAAAATCCACAGTGACATTTCCTATAAGGAGTTCTCAGAAATTTAACAAATCTCACCTTCTGGGACACCAGCCCAAAGACAATTATTATACAAGCTGCAAATTAATATTTAATACCTTTATTGGGGAGGCCATTTCCTGAAGCCATCCCCAATGTTGTGGATTCATTATGAGGGATTAACTGTGGTTAGTTTCAGTCACACTTTTCCTTGCTGATGCCCAAGGAGGAAACAGTGACCACTTGGTCCTCCCTGAACTCCCCAAAAAAAGGGCTCAACCACATATTTACAACTCATGTTTACATTTATTCCGTACAGTCATCTATAATCCAAGAGGGTGCTGGAGAGATGATACAGTGGCCAGCAGCACTTCATACACTTACAGAGGACCCCAGTTTGTTACTAGGACCCAACTGGTCACAACCATCCATAACTTTGTTTATAGGGGATTCAATACCGCCCCTGACAGGCACCAGGCATTCACGTGGTACATAGACAGACATGCAGGCAAATTATCTATACACATAAAAAAAAATAAGTTGACTCTAAAAAAATTGAAAATATGGTATAAGATATTACACCTACTTCATTATCTTAAATCACAAGCTATCAATTTGTCAGTTGGAAGTAGAGAGAAAGTGTACCATTTTGGAGTACACTTTAGTTGTATACATTTTGGAGTAAAGTTTAGTTGCACTTTAGATTTTGTCCATAGTTACTCTCTCTTTAGAAGCTGTATGAAAAATAACAGGACCAGCATTTCGACTTTGGCTCAACCCTACATTACAGCTACATGCCAGTCTGACTACCACACCACAAATACTCCTTGTTTTCTGTCTCAACCTCAAACTAAATGACTCTCTTAACTGAACATGTTTGAAAACTACTAGAAAAGGGAAAAATAATGTGTTTGTAACAGAAAGGGATACAGAGCGGTTAAAAATATATGTCTACTGGACTTTGCTTATCACCACTAACTCTTTTCTAGAGCCCTGTCAGAAGAGCAAAGGGACAGAGGACTCCCACCCTCCAGCTGGTAAGGCCGGGAAGCAGAGAGGCGGGGGTGAGGGGGGATGCTAGGCTCAAAATGCCTGGAAAAGCATTCTGGGCAGGAGATGCCAAAGATTTTGGAGCTCTCATCAAGTCACTGGCCTCAATCCAGGTAATGGCTTTTCCTTCCCTTCAGTTGCTGGCCACAAGAGTTTTCCAGCAAAGAAAGAAAGGGAAAGTGGGAAGGGTGAAGAAGGGGCAGCTCCCAGCCTTTCTCCATGCAGGGGAGGGACAGAGGCTCAGGCATTGATGGACCTGGGGTCCCCACAAAGAACTCTGAGACGATGGCTAAGGATGGGGTCTAAAGGGTGGGAAGCAGACTCAGCAACGTCCCTTTAACTCCAATAACAGCAATGTTGCGGGCACACAGACAGCAGGCTACAACTGGCCAGACATTGCCTTTAGGAAAGAAACAGCCACCAATCTGGCTACCCCAGATCCCTGGGCTTGCCTACCCCAGCAGGACAGCAAGCTTCCTGGGGAAGAGTATTTGTCAGCATGGGTTTAAAGATGGAAGCTCCTTTCTACGCCAGCCTCATCCTGGCTATCTCCCTACCAGTGGCCAATAGTGAGGTCAGACCCACAAAAGTTAATGGCCTGGCTAACCTTGCTTCACCCCCAATCACCACTGCACAACCCAGTCCCTTCTGCCTGGTAGCTTTCTTCAATTTTAATATCAAAAATTTCGCACGCCTGCTGGAGCTCGGGGATTCAGCAGAAAGGCCATATAGCTGTCAGCAGACTGATAAGAATGTCCAAATGACTCCATTGGGCCTCTTTATAGAGAGGAGCCAAAGCAGCCCGTAAAGCGAGAGGGCAGGGGCCACGGAGACCAGCCGTTCGCACAGCTTCACCATGGCACTAAAATGAGCCTCAGATTTATGGGAGTGTTTTAGCCCCTGGCCCGAAGCGTCTGGGGGCTGAGACTCGTCTCTGCTCTCCAGTGGGATTTCAAGTATGAGATAGCACTGCCCTGGCAAGAAAGGGGTGGAGGACGGAAGGCTGAGGGAACAGAGAGAAAAGGGGAAAAGCAGAGAGTAGAGAAAAATCAGGCCGAAATGCCATTCTCTCCAGCAGGCTGTGACAACTGCTGCTTCTGAAGGCATGTGACCATCCTCAAGTCCCCAGGAAAAGTCCCTGCGTGTAGTCACACCCACCCAACCCAGGTCTTCACTGCTGCCCACTATCTAGATGCTAATTTGTATTTTAATTTTCCTCTGATATTAACTTTTTTTTAATTTTTAGCATCCTCCTCTCAAAAATGAATAAAAATCATGACTTGGCAGGGAAGAGATGAGATGAAGGAAAAACAGTAAAAATTGACTTCACTGGAGAGGGGACAAAGTCATAATACTGGATCAAAACAAAAAGGCCAGCTAGGGAATCAGTGATGTTTAGCTCCCTGGGAGCCTTGTTGATCCTGAGAAAAGAACAGAGGCGAACTTCCCTCCATGCCCGACCCACAGGACTCGATTCTGTTTCAAGTTTCCAAGCCCAGAAGCAAATGCATAGCACATCCGCTGCTAACACACTGTGGTTCCTGAAGACCACGCTCTTACCAGAAGGCCCTTTCCCAAATTCAAATGCAAACCCCAGGAGTTCCTGAATGACCACCAGCACGGAGCTGGGACCAGAGCCCACATATGTTAAATACATGATCTCATTTGGTGGGTGAACCCTCTAGGACGCAGTCTTCCCTACTTCAGGTTAGGACTGGAAAGTTAAGGGCAGGCCACGGTCAGAACCCACAGCAGATCGGAGCTAAGGATCTGAATTCACTGCCACACAAAACCTTTCTGGATCAGGACTCATGGCTAAAACACATACATTTGCTTTCTATGGCAAGTTAAGATAGGTTTTTCTGTTTTTGTTTTTAAGTTTTCAGTGCTAAGGATTGAACACAGGGCCTTGTGCATATTAGGTAAATTGTCGACCACTGTGAAATAGCCCTAGACCAACTCAAGAAGAAAGCCAATGTTTCAGGAAATAATTGCTTTCACTATATAACACTCTGATAGTTTCCTATTTCTCTCTCTCTCTGTCTCTCTCTCTCTCTCTCTCTCTCTCTCTCTCTCTCAGTCTCTCTCTCTCTCTCTTTCTCTCTCTGTCTCTCTCTCTCAATTAGATGCCAGCTGTGACCCACTAAATTGACCTTAGCTCACTCCACGCTGGAAAACATTGCCATATATCACATAAAAACAAAAAGCAAAATACCAGACTAGGCGCCATGAGACCTGGGTTCCAGCATTCTAGCTCTCAGATGTGTCCACAAGGTTATCCGGTCCCCAGGAATGCCTGGATAATTTCTAAGATTTGAATTTTACAAAATTTTAATTATTTAGCCTCCCCTTTTTCTTACACACCATCCCTCTGACCACCCCCTGCCTTCTAATTCACTCTGAAGCTCTTTGCTGCTGGTACTGAGAACCCTCCCAGCCTGGGATGCTTATCTTGCTGTCCCTTATCTACCAGATCTCCAGAGGAGGATAAAGACCTCACAGCTCAGCCCCTCTTCTCTAGCACAGGGCCCAGTGGTGAAGCTCACTCCTGAGGGTCTCCTGAGTGCACTCGGGAGCCTGTGACTCCTGTATCACTGCTGTAACTCGTGCCAGTAGCTGAAGGTACCCTGCGAAAGAAGAGGCCACACTCCTACACAATGCCTTCTTTTAATCTCCTTTACTTGCTAAGGCAATGTTGGGAAGAAAGCCTGTGCTTAGAATAGATTTACCTGGAGGCTGGGGTGAATGTGGGAGCGAGGGCAACGTCAAAAGGCTCTTTGGGACTTTCTGGCCAACCAGTGAAACCAGTGGTGAGCACTGAACTCAATGAGGGACCCCATCTCAGAAAAGTTAAGAGGGGCAGTAATATTGAAGACACAGAAATCAACTTCTGGCCTCCACATGTTTGTGCAGACATGTGCACTTACAAACACAAAACACACTACATGCTTAAGTTTATACACCCACATAAATTCGTTTGATAGGTAAGTGAATTTCTGGAGAAAATCCAAAGCAATGAATGGGCGCTGGTATCATAGCAAGCCAGCCGAGCTGTGACACTACCTGGTTATGCTCGCAAATGGACAAGACATACCAAGGCTGCCAGAGAACACAGCTTTATGGTCTCTCCATCTGGACCTCGAGGATTTAAATCTCAGAAGCTATACCAAACAACTGCAAATCAGTCCGAAGTTAAAGACAGGAAAATTTATTTCCAGCCCCAGTGCACTATAAATCTGAGACAGTCCTATTAAAAGGCTTTTCTTGGCTTCCGATCAGATACTTGGTAAAAGTCTTTTTCCAACAAGGTTCCTAATACCAAAGTTTCAAAAAAAAGTTTAACATACACACAGAGCAATGTTCTTCCTTAAGATGCGGACTAAACCCGCCCTTATTTACCCGGCTTTAAACAACTGCACAGATTGGTCCCTCAGTGTGGGGTTATATACACGGGGAAATTCAAACACAGAGTACACAGTACTACTGAAAAAACATGCATTGACAATCTCCCCCCAAGTGGTAATGCTCGGAGAGGCTCCCCCACTGACCACAGGGCCTCCAGGCACCAGAACTCACTACTCTTTCAAGGGGAAGATTCCAGCCCAGAAAGCATTCCCTCGGAGGGGAAATGACTCGGTAGCAGTTTTCTTCTCTGGTCATGCTGGGGTCTGAAATTGAGGCCCTGCGCATGCGTCGCAAGTGCTCTACCACTGAGCTACACTGCCAGCACCACACTTTTCAAGAGCAGACTGGAAAGTCTGGCTTGTCAGGACTGAAGGGAAATAGTTCTGTGTGTGAGCTAGTGAGTATGTGCACATGCATGTATGTGTGTGTTCTCTCTGCGTGTGTGTGTGCAATTCCAGAGTATAATAAGCTTATTTTTATTACATGTGTACATGTGAGAGAGTATATGTGTGAGTGCCTCTGTACTAGCTCAGGCCCTCACCTATGGAAACAAAGACTTCTCCACTTCCCAGCAGGGGGAGAGAAGTAAGAATCACACGAATCACAGCACTGACACTAGAAATGAGAAGTGGCACCCTTTCTTCCTAAAGCATTTCCAGGGGAACTGTCTCAAGCGCTCACTTTGGGGAAGAAGGCGAGGCAAGGCGAGAAGTCAGCTTGAATGGCTGGAAATGCAGCTTGACTTCCACAGCCCAGGCCAAATGACACTGGGGTCTGAGCACATTTGTCCAGAACAATGTATGCCTCGCCTGCATTGGGCTGTGGAGCCTGGATGGCTCTGTTAACAGCCCATCTCCCTCCCGTGGAAAGAGTCTGCTTTGTAAACTTGGGTATGCTGGGGTCGGGGTGAGGGAGAGATGGACACAGACTATACCATATAACCATAGGGACAGAGCAGCTGGGCCAGCAGCACAAGGAATCCTCAGCTAACACACAGGATCTGGGCAGCTGAGGAATCATAGAACACAGAAGATTAAGGGGCTGGAGAGGTGGGTCAGCAGTTAATTTCCTGCACCCACAGGATGGCACACAACAGTCTATAACTACAGTCCTAAGGGATCTGACACCCTCCTCTCTAGTCTCCATGGCACCAGGTACTCAGCTGGTGCACAGACATACATGCAAGCAAAACACTCTCATGCATTAAAAAAGAAAAATTAGAAAATCTAAACAAAAAAACTTAAATAATCTAAACAAAAAAAAAGCTTTGTAAGACACAGATGAACCCATATTTAAAAAATTATAAATGCTTAACAGATTAAACTTTAACGTAAGGAGTTGAGGTGCCCGATAATTACAACTTTGGGGGACAGTATATAAACTGATATGAACTGAGAATGAAGAACAAAACAAAGGCTCTCTACCATGAAGAACTGTCCACAGACCCACTACAGGAAGCCTGCAAAACTGCCTGGGCTTCTGTCCACTACACTGAGCATTCCAACCCATCTCAGAGATCCATTTGTGCCATTGTCCTCCTCTTCAAGGTTGTAGCATCTAAACAACTAACTATAGCTATGGAAACCAAATACTGGAATTCAATTCGTGGAGATTCTGTATAAACAAGGCTAAACAAGAGCGCCCTCGAGGGGCCTCTCCTACACATGAAGCTCCTGCCCCAGGGGCTCTCCTCTTCAGTCTGGATCCTTACTACAGTGCTAGTGAGAAGGGCGCTGTTTGCTAAGCAGTGGTCTGTTCACATCTCTGAGGCTTCTCTCAGCACAGACATGTGGTGTATTTACTAGGCACCCACGAAATTATACTGAGACACAACAGAACAGAAACTCACAGCTGACCTTTTTTGAGTGCTGGTGACTAGAGGCAAGCCACTAAGGCCCCGCCACCTCAAAGGCCCCAAATCAACTGATTACAAAAGGAAAGTTCAAAGGCAAATCGGCAAAGCAGGCTCCTGACTTCCACCTCCTACTGTGGCTGGGGTTAGAGGTCACTGCTAGGGGAGCCACTGACCAATAAAACAGTGTTTGGGAACTCTACTCAACAGATGAACTGGGGGTCCACTTACACCTTCCCCGTTCACACAAACATCTCTGACTGGCCAGTCCAGCATCTCCCCAGCCTTCTGAGACCCAAGCCTGCACACTTTGTCCTGTGAGTCAAGGGAGACTGGGGGTATAAAAGAGCCATTTGACAGCAGAGGAAACATTGAGCTGCAAATTTCCTCCTGCCTTTTAACAAAACAAAGCTAGTCTCTCAGACCTACTCAGAAGGCCATCTCCCAGCCCACTTGCCCTGTCGGTCACAGCCTGAATGCCAGCCTTTCCATCTCAGCTGAGTGTACTCTGGAACTCCAACACCATCTTTGAAAGCAGCTTTGAGGGTAAACACTGTACCTCAAGATGACTTTGCCCTAGGCAGAGTCAAAGAGCCTTATTGTGGCTCATAATCTCTTGTAAAAAACAGGACTTCAGTAAGTCAATGAGCTAGTTATAATCAGCATGCAGGACAATAAAGGTACAACTGAGAACCAGTGTCACTGCTCCAGCTGTCACACCTACTAACTGAAGGGATTGCTTTTAACTTCCCTCCTAAAGCTGTGCAAGTCACCACTAGACTTTGCAAGTGTGTGTGCTCACACTGCTCAGAAGGAAGGGCCTTTTCAGGACTATCTGCTGCAGACACTTTTCTCCTAACTACAAGCTTCCAATCAGAGCTCCAGCCATGACCTTAGTTTTGGCTGCCTCCATGCCTCTCTCAGGACAACTGAACTATCACTTACAATCAGGATGATAACAAGTGTACCAAACACTCAGATCATGGCTTTTCTATTGTTTTAATTACCCCCTTCTCACCTGTCGTGTGTGTGTGTGTGTGTGTGTGTGTGTGTGTGTGTGTATTGGGTGCTGTCCCATGCTGCTAGAGCAAATGTCTGAATTGTCACTTGAATAAAATGGTCTCTAGAGAGCCACAGCAAGGAACACGTCCCTCGAGAAGCAAGCAGCTCCTGGCATTTGGGATTTCCCCAGATTTAAATCCTTGGAGGGAATATTAGACACTTAACAGTGGATGGAGACCCCTGGTGGCAAAAACTGTTCCTGCAGTTGTTAAATTCAAGCTCTGAATACCTCAGGATGCCCAGGCCCTGTGTCAGTTCCTGCCGACCCCTCACCTGGAGATCTGAGGCCCCAGAACTGCGGAGACATAAGCCTAGATTACAGAAAGACCCAAAGCTGAGCTCCACAAGGAGGATTCACCAAGGTCTATGAGCAGTTTTAACATCCCACCTAAGGTCAAGCTCAATCCACAGACATAAACGGAAGGCAAAGGACAGCACGAGCAGTTACAGAGCAAGGGCACACATGCTGGCACACACGCTGGGTCCCCCAAAAGATGGCGGCGCTGGGAAACATTATGACCTTAAAGAAGTGAGGCCAAGTGAGGGGTTCTCAGGTCAGTGGGGTGTGCCCTCAAAGGAAGCTGTGGAGCTCAACTGTCCCCCTCTAGCTCTCTCAAGACACTTATCCCAGCATTAACAGTGACAGCCCATATCACAGACCAGACCAGTCAGCTGACAGACATCAGATGTGAGCATCTGAACTTTTCCTTTAAGCTCAATGCCTCTGATACTGCTCTGAAGATGGGCTTTCTGCAGCCACAGGAGGCAGAGCCTAGCCCGAGGGTATACAGCTGGCATTTCACCCAAGCCTGAAGGCCTGTATTAAAGGCTCACGACAGGCAGAAGGAGGAGACAACAGGGCTTTTAGAAGGGGTGTGTTTGTACTCCGGTCACAGGGGTGCACCCTTGAAGGAGACCATGGGGCTCCAGCCCTTCTTCTCCTCTCTTCACATGGTCCTCAAAGTGAACTGCTCTGCTCAGCTCTACTCCACCATACCCTGCTGTCTTCTACCAGTCACAGTCTGGAGTCTGCTCAACTGTGAGCCCAAAGCAGTCCTTTCCTCTTTGTAATGTAACTACCTCCAGTATTTGTCACAGCGATGAAAAATTACTGACACAAATATCCAAGTACAAAGAGCAGGACCACGTACAGCCACTTTCCCTCTCTCCTGAACCCCTGGAGTGACAACAAGTGATGGGAAATTTTACCTGATGCCAACAGCACATGGTAAAGAGACTGGAAAACACATCCACAGTACACGGATGCTGTACCCCGTGCTGCAGGACCAGAAGGGGCTGAGCAGACTAAAGGTGGGCAACAGCTGGGTAGGCTGAGAATGCACTTAGGAAGCAGGTAGTTCTGGGTCCCCTCATCCCGTAGCTGGGTGACTACATACTCTTATCCATATAGTCTGTTCTCTGGCCACTTGGCCAAAGTAAGAAGCCAGGTTAAAGACATGGGCTGTACACTGAAAATCTCCAAGTCTCTTCTCACTCATCTCCCTCTCCCACTCCCCTGTGTGTGTACGTGTGTATGCATGTGTGTATATATGTGTATGTGTATATGCATGTGTGAACGTGTATGCATTGTATGCAAGTGTGTATGTATGTATGTGTGTGTGTGTGTGTGTGTGTGTGTAGGCCATAAGTCTACATCAGGTCTTTCCTTGATCCTCCTATAGTAGTTTGAAGGTAACTAGTCCCTATAAGCTTATAGGGAGTGTAGAAGGTGTGACATTGTTGTAGTAGGGTGGCCTTGTTGGAGGAAGTATGTCTCTGTGGGCTTTGAGGTCTCCTATGCTCAAGCTATGCCCAGTGTTGACATAGACTCCTGCTGCCTGAAGATCAAGATGTAGGACTCTCAGCTCTTTCTCCAGCACCGTGTCGGCCTACATGCCACCATGTCCCACCATGATGAAAATGGACTAATGTAGTAGGAGCTGCGGGCTGTGTTCCTGCCGCCCCAGCCTCTGGTCACCTGGCTAGTTTATGCCCCGAAATAACAACACACAAACTGTATTCTTTTAAACACTGCTTGGCCCGTTATATCTAGCCTCTTCTCGGCTAACTCTCGCACCTGGACTATCCCATTTCTAATAATGTGTGTAGCACCCACAGGTGCGCTTACCGAGAAGATTCTAGCCTAAGTCCATCTTGGGTCGGAGTTTCATCAATCACGTCTGCCCGGGAGAGGGGAGCATGGCCTCTGAGCTCACTTCCTCTTCCTCCCAGCATTCCGTTCTGTTTACTCCACCCACCTATGTTTTAACCTATCAGGGCCAAGCAGTTTCTTTATTACTTAACCAATGAAATCAACAGATTGATATATGACACTCCCACATCAGACTAAATTTCTGAACTGTAAGAAACCCATTAAATGGTTTTCTTTATAAGAGTTGCTGTGATCATGGTGCCTCTTCACAGCAATAGAAACCCTAAGACACCTCCCTATTTTTATTTTTTGGAGACAAGGTTTCTCACTCTTAAGCCTGTCCCTAGAATGAGCTTCAGGGATCAGCCAGTATCCATGCCACTAGCACCTCACAGTTAGAGGTCTTTGTCACCAAGCCTAACTTTTTACATGAATCCTACGGATACAAACCTAGATCCTCATGCTTTTGTGGCAAATATTTTATTGACTGAGCCATCTCTCTAGCCTATGTAGATAATTCTGATAAAAATAAAAATCCATAAAAAGAAACAAAAGAGATGATCACAGCATTAACTTCAGGGCCATCTTTGAGATTTCCTTAACTTGCCTAACAATGAAGCTCCATTAGGTTTCTTTAGGAGAGAGCAATGAGACCCAATGGGAACCCAGTGAAGTTCTCCAGGCTATCACAACCCAGACAGGGTGTCAAAAGGTCAAGCGAGGTCTGCAGAGGGAGGCAGGAAAAAGGCAAATAGAGGACAAGACCACTTGCCACAAAGGTTGTCTTCCTTAGCACACAACCAAACATGCTGCCCTGTTTCCCTGGCTGTCTTTGTTGCTGTTACCTGTGATCACTGGGTGCCCCCCTCTCCCCGCCCCGCAGAGCCCGAAACCCTCCTCTAGCCCTTGCTCTGGTCAGCAGCAGATACACTGAAGACACAGCCCCACTGTGTACTTGGCTGAAGAGCCACTCTGTCCAAGTCACTGCTCCAGCACCCCCAAACGCCATCCCCAGCCAGGTGTCTCAGCATTGGCCTCTTACCTGTCTCTGCATCTCTTCGATCTGCCTTTGTGGGATGTTCTGCAGGATGCTGTACATGTCTGACATCTTTTCTTCTGGGACTACCACAGATGCCCTGGAGACAACAGCACCATTTACATGTGCACAGACCTTCCCAGAAAGCAGCACTATACCCTGTCCCGTTCCCTTCTCAGGAGCAGAAAGAACCCCCCCCCCCCAACTCCTTCAGCTCTACGTCCTTCCCCATCTGTTCTGTCCTCCCAGGCATAACTGCCATCAACCACAGCAAGTTCTGTCTCACCACAGAGCCTTTGCAGGGGAAATGTCCTTACTGTCCACTCTTCCTTACCCTGCTCTACAATCCCAGAATTAACAACTACTTCCCCCCATTTAGCCTCTACACAAATCCATCCATTGATTTAGCATTTACTTATAACAGTCCCACTATGTTCTGGGCATTGAGAACTCAACAGAGAACATCAGAGGGAAGAGGGGTGAACAGGGCATGAGAAGGTCTGTGGGAAGAGAGCTCCAGGCACGGGGCTAATGAGTGAAAGGCCGAGGACACATCATGTTGGTCATCGTCCAGGAACAGCAAGGAGGCCCCTGTGGCTGCTGCAGAGTAAACAGGATGGAGGAGAACATGATCAAGCAGAAAGGGGAAGGGCAGGTTGCAGTGATGCACACAGGACCTTGGAGGCCACGGAGGACTTGGTGCTGAGATGGGAAACCACTAGGAGGTAGAGGCAAAAAGGCCCAAGAAGCTAAATAAGCTCCAACAGGCTCATGCTGTCTACGGGGTCAGCCAGTGACAGGAAGCAGGCACAGGAGCAGGAAGAAGGGCTGGAACTCCTGCAGAGGCAGCAGAGCTACACCAGAGTGGAGCTGGGGAGAGCAAAGGTCTGCCCTGTGCCCTACACCCCACATACAGACTGGGTGTAGAGTGAGAAGGGGAGACTGGCATTGACTTCCACAAGGACAGTGTACACAGGGTACAACACACTTGCATAAAAATGCTCGTTGAAATCTAGCTCCCACTCCTGCCCACTGTGTTAGGCTGTCCACACTGTACCCGGAGCACTCAGTGTGCTGCTCCCACAGTCAGGACTTCAGGACATCTGCCGAACAAGTAAACGATTTTTGCAGCAGAGACAGGACTGAGAACCAAGAGATGAGCCAATCTACCATAATTTCAAAGCTAGCCAATAAGAGCTGGTTATCTGACTTCAGACTCCTGACTCCACACACACAGCCCTCCTGTTGCTCACCCACAACACAACACTGAAGCTATAGAAGTTCCCTTCCACACCCACTACACCACTGCCCTGCAAGGCCCTCACCAATGTCAGTCTTAGCACTCTCCTAGTACTGCCCAGCCAGAATCTGACCAGTCACGTCACAGCATCTGGGGACTGTGGCTTCACTGCTCTCACATCACTAAGCAGAGAGCTTCCTTGAAAAAGGCCTAACCTGGCTCCTCTTGGAAAAACCTATAGCTGGATTCTAGACATAAACAAAGGACATTGAGCCTATAGTTCACAATCCTAGAGAAGCTAAGTAATAAGGTGAACCCAAAGAAAAACATATATAGATCTGCCTGGAACATGGAAGCAGACAAGATCTCCAGGCAAAAGTTGGGAGCATAGGGGTAGGGTTGGGGGAAGGGGAGAGGGAGAGAGAAGAGAGAAGGGAAGGGTTGGGGAGAGCTTGGGGGAGTGGGATGGCTGAGATGGAGGAAGGACGGATATGGGAGCAGGGAAGAAGATATCTTAATTAAGGGAGCCATTTTGGGGTTGGCAAGAGGCTTGGCTCTAGAGGGGTTCCCAGATGTCCACGGGGATGTCCCCAGCTAGGATCCTGGGCAGTGGAAGAGAGGGTGCCTGAACTGGCCTTTTCCCGTAGTCAGACTGATGACTATCTTGAATATCACCATAGAACCTTCATCCAGCGATGGATGGAGACAGAGCTAGAGACCCACATCGGAGCACTGCACTGAGCTCCCAAGGTCCAGTTGAAGAGCAGAAGGAGAAGATGAGCAAGGAAGTCAGGACCACAACGGGTTGGTCCACCCATGGAGACAGTGTGCCTGTTCTAATGGGAGCTCACCAAATCCAGCTGGACTGGGACTGAGTGAGCATGGGATCAAACTGGACCCTCTGAATGTGGCTGACAATTGGGGCAGACCGAGAAGCCAATGATAATGGCACTGGGATTTGTCTCTGCTGCATGTATTGGCTTTTTGGGATCCTATTCTATTTGGATGCATATCTTCCTAAGCCTGGATGGAGTGGGGAAGGCCTTGGACTTCCCACAGGGCAGGGTTCCCTGCCCTCTCTTAGGACTGGAGGGGGAAAGGGGAGAGGGAAGGGAGAGCAGGAGGGAAGTGGGAGGAGGGGAAGAAGTGGACATTTTGATTGATATTATTTATAAAGTAATAAAAAATCTTCTAGAAAAAAAAAGGAAAAGAAAACCTACAGCTGACAGTGCTGATGAAGGTTTGAACACTACATCCCATAGGCTCAGATATCTGAACACTCAGTTTCCAGTTGGTCGTGCTACTTGGAGAGGTTATGGGGAAGTAAAGCCCAGAGAAGTGAACATAATCAAGCAGGATCTGCATTTGTCCCTGAATCCCTGGCTCTTTTCCCCTTAGATTCTAACCTCCTCAGATGCAGGATTATAAAATACCATCTTATAAACAGTAGGCTTTCTAATAAACGTAAGATGGATGAGGGTTAGCCGATTGGTACTATTCAAACTGCTCAAACACCTATGCTATTGGACTTGGATAAACGATCATAAGAGTTGGGAGAGGAGAAAGCAATTAAATATTTTTAGCAAAGACATGAGATGAAGGGTATACAGCAATGGAAATTAAATTTTAACAGTCTGCCACCAGTCTTGAGGAAATAACACGTGACCAGGGGCAATTCCTGCGACCACAACCAGGCAGGGACTGCATCTTTCACTGCTTTCACTGAAGTAGAGGCTCTCTCTCCACTGGCAGCCATCACACTGGGCAACTCCACAGCACTGGCTCAACCGCAGTTATGAATCCGGTTACCTGGGAGCTTTCATTCAGAATCCCTCGAATAGAGGAAACTCTCCAGCTGTGTCTAGACTGCTCCAGCCCAGAGGTGGCGACTGTTTTGTGGAAAGAGCCAGCAAATAAGTATCTCTGTAAGCCACCCAGTCTCCACAATGACTCAGCACTTCACAAGTAACACACAAATGAAGGGGTACAGTTGTGATTCAATAAGACTTTATTTCTACAAACAGCCAGCCTGTGGGTTCGGCCCACTGGACTCTATGAACTGCTCTAAACCAATGTGCTAAAGCAATAACAGCCAGGGATCCCTTACCCTAGGCCCAGTGCTACAAACATGCTAAAGCAGTAGTGGCCAGGATCCCTTATCATAGGCCCAGTCTCAAGCTACCTTTGATTTTGGAATATCTGCATGGACATAATATAAATATGAAGATTTGTTTATGTTCTGTGCATTTGTTACACACACAACCTGAATGTAATTTATATATTAGCATCCTTTAATTGCCGTTCTTACCAAACTTAAGTGGCTATAAAAGTTTATACTTCAATATCTATCTATCTATCTATCTATCTATCTATCTATCTATCTACCTACCTACCTATCTATCTATCTATAAATAGATATAGATATAGATTTTACGTTAATCTATTTGGAATGCACAGATGACGGTGTGGCAGCGGTTCCTTCTTGGAGGACTGTATGGCTGCCACCAAGCACATGAGCTCAGTGTTGGCATCTGAATCCTCTTAGCCAATCTGGGGCTACAAGCAATACTCAGAAGAACTATGCCAAGCAGTGTGTGCCACACTCACACAGCCTTGGCCACCCTCAAGAACAGAACTTATTTGCTTGCTTGTTTCTTACATAATGGACTTCATTATGAGAATATGTGTATGCATCAGGTATAGTGATCTTTTCTTCCACCCCATTTTTTTCTGCATCTCCTGACATCGGCATTTTGACTGTGAGCTATGACATAATATCAAGTGTGGAATTGTCCACTGTGGCATTCTTGACAGTGCTCAAAGCTTCACACTTTGGAATGTTTCTGACTTAGAAGTTAGGCATCCGCAACCTGCAGTTCTCAAACCCAGGTGTGTACCACAACGGTCTGAGAGGCTTTCCTTTCCAATACTGGCCACCAGCTACAGTTCACTAGACAGTATACCTACCTCTTCCAGTCAAGAACTTCAGAGAAAGGCAGAATATAGGAGTCTGCAATGACAACCGGGGCACAGCCAGCCTGTAACACATCACTCAGCACTGCCTGCCCCAGCCGAGCTCCTCGAAGGACCACACAAAAAGTAGCCTCCTGCAGCAACAAAAGAAAATGCTGAGGGTTACAAAGACGTCACTAGCATCACTTACTTGGATGCCCGCACATTATGGCATCTCCCCCAAGGCTAAGCAGTGACAAGGCATCTAGAAACTGCCAAAGGACCTCACACCTGTGAAATAGGAAATGCTCAGCTGGCTGCGGGGTTTCCCACCTTAATTCTTCAGTGCAACCCAAGTGCTACCAGGGCTGGCATTCTGCACATGTTAAGAGCCAGCATCACAGGCTGCTTCTGGTCAGGTGACCACATGAGGTCCTAGTGTCCATCAGCACCCACGAACTGTGTACACATATGTAGCATGTAGTCTCAGTAATGCCTAATCCTGGACCTCAGCACAGCCTGCAATGGGACAGACCCTCTAGAGGGTCCTCATAAGGAAGGTTTGAAATTTCTGTTCTTTCAGTCCCCAAGGCACTGGCATTGTCTGCCTATAGGAGCTATTCATTAAAGGTACACAGAGCCTTGAGAAGGCATTAAAATGATAGCTTCTAGAGACAATTCCAACAAAAACAAACTCTCAAAAAAAGCTCTTCCTCACTCACTCTCTCATACCTCTCAATGTATGTGTACAGAGGAAGAACAGGTGCATGGCACTGCGCCCCAAAATGAGATCCTGGTACTGGGGTCAGTTTTACTCCACGGCAGCAACCTGTCCTACACTTGGCAAGGTCTTGAGTGGTACTCACCTGCAGTACTTGGGGGTAATCAAAGACCTGGTGCTGGTGGCAGCGCTTGCGGACAGAAAGGACACCCTCCGAGAGATTGGTGCACTTGTCTAGGACCAACACTGACTCTTTGTGTTTGGCCTGAAGGGCTTCTAGGTCTTCTCTGTACTCAGGATGGATGGCCATCTGAGAGGACAGCAGGAAGTATTGCCGGGGACTACAGGGGAAGAAAAGGTCACCTGGGATCAATCACTGGTCAGTTGGGTCACACAAAACTTAACACTGAACTTCCAGCAACAGGTATTTGCCGGCCAGTCTCAACATCCACCACCTAGCTTTAAAATTATATGAGGCACATTACTAGATAGTAAAAACATTATGCACTCTATAAAAAATACTTGCATGCAGAAATATAATGCCATAAAATGCTTCTTTACGCAAATCTCTTCTTTTTCTATTTTTTTCTTTTTGTTGTTTTACACAGGTCTATGTAATTCCTGGCTTGACTAGAACTTGCTGTTTAGACCAGACTGGCCTCAATCTCACAGGCATCTACCTGCTTCTGTCTCCTGAGTGCTGTGATTAAAAGCGTATGCCACTATGTCCAGCAGAAATAGTTGCTAACATTGTGAAAGAATGGTCATGGCATGTTAAGCCTACAGAGTGTGCTATAAACACAGAAATGTATAAACAGAGAGGAAACAGGCTAATTACTTGAACAGAACGACAAAAAGTTATGCTTTATTAAACCTGAGTCTGAGTTCTGAGGTCTGAGGAGAAACTGAACGCTGGCTGCATCCTTCAGAAAGGGAAAGACATAGTCCCCCTGCTAGGCTGCAGTGTCAAACAGTACCCCATGCTATGGAGGGACTCGAGGACACTTCCATTCCCAAGGCTATGTGGGCAGGAGGGGAAGCTAAAAACCAGAGATGGGGGCGGGGGCACACTTACTACATCACAGAGCACATCTCAGCACATGCATGGCAAGTATCCAAAGAAAACAAAATAAAGGCAGACACCAAAGGCCCAGTGATATGCAGGTCTCCAAAGACACAAAACTGTGAGCACAAGGGGCACGTGGTGCACGTCCCACATACTCAAGAGGCTGAGGCAGGACATGACTGATCATGGGGCTTCAAGCTCATCAACAGATTAGTCCATGTATAGATTTATAATTTATGAATGATAGTTAGATTACTTAGTGGGTAAAGGTGCTTGCTATCAAGCCCGATGACCTGAGCTCAGTCCTTAGTGGAAAGAGAGAACTAACTCTCATTAAATGCCCTCTTATTGATGCATGTACACTGTGGTGTGCACATGTGCATACACACACACACACACACACACACAAATAAGCATAAAAAAGTTAATAATTTGGTGGGCTCCTGGGAGGCTGTAGAAATGTTGGAGGAGGACCCCACTGGGTGAAGCGTGTGGCTGTGGCAAGCTTGAAGCATGTGTTCTGTCTCTGGCCCTTCCTCTTTCTGTGGGCTCTCCTGGCTGCTACGGAATAAGCAGTTTAATTCCACCACATGCCCAAGCCACCACAGCGTCCTGCCTCATCAGAGACCCCAAAATGACTGGGCCAAGTATAAACTAAGGCCTCTGAAACCATGAGCTATCCCCTCCCCATAGCAAACAAGACTGGACAGTTAGAATGGCTGTAAGGATACTACGGCCTAGGAGAAGTGGGAGACTAGACAGTGACTCCTGCCTGAAAAGCAAGACTCCTACAGTACAGAGCAGGTAGGACACAGGGAAGGGGCCCCATAGGCTAGGAGATCGCTACCAATGAGAGAGGCTCGTCTAAGAAATATTCCTAACACACATAAAGCAGGTTCTGAGAAAATGAACACCCCTGCCCCTGTTTACCCTGAAAAACAGGGCAGAGCTACACATATCCTACCCAAACTGGTAAAGTTGGGGAAACTAGAGCTGTGTGTTTTACACCCAGATTCATAAAGCCTACAGCCCCATGAATGCATCTGTTCTGACTGGAGAGAGCCTTAGCCATACACCCATAGCCAAAGAAAATTCTCAGCAACTCAGGTCCAAGTCTACTTCAGTTGCATAAAGACATACAGAACAGAGAATCACAATGTCTAGACACTGAGGATCATGGGAGCCAGAAGGGAGCTGCAACTGTGGAAGGCCAGAACCAGGCTGGCCCTGCAGTGCTGGATGGAGCTGGAGCTGAGTGTGGCCGTACACACTGGTAATCCCATACCTATGAGCTAAGGCAGAAAGGTGGCATGCTTGAGGCCAGCTTGAACTACACAGTAAAACCTGTGTATAAATAGAGGGCTGGAGGGCAGGGGGCTCAGGCAGTAAAGTGCTTGCCAACAAGCATGAAGGCCTAGGTTCAGCCCCCAGCATCCCAGAGTTGGGGAGGTGGAGACAAGAGGATATCTGGGGCTTGCTGGTCGGCCAGGCTAGCATAATTAATGACTCCAGGTCAATGAGAGAGCCCTCAACGGAAGTGGACATCCTCCCTGAGGATGATACCAAGCATCCCTCTGGCACACGTGCACACACGTGCATGCAAGCCCACACAAAGACACATACATGTGCACAGTGCTACACAGATTCAGAAATCAGCAGATGTTACTATGTGGTTCTCAAAGGAAGCTAACCAAAGACGCAGGGCTGAATTTCACTGCTTCACTGTTTGAGAGCTGTCAGGCCCATCGGAGCGCCACACACTGCATCTACGCCCCCGGTCCTGCCCAGTACAAGTGTGCAGATGTAAACAGGATTCTAAACAGGCTCCCCTGCCTGCATACTGGCTCTCTTTGACCCATTGGAGAGCTGACAAACTATGCCCAGTTAAGTTTTAACCAAGTGAAAGTTTCAGGTAGATTTGTTTTTTCTTCTGAGGGCTCAAGTGAGCTGTGACTCATGTTTCCTCCCAGCCCCACTGGTCTCAAAGCTGAAGTCAAATCGTGCTGAGAACGTGATGTCGCCCTCAAAAACAAGGCTTGTAAACTCCAGATTTAGCTCCTCTTAGAAGGAAAATGATAAGAATTCCAGCTAGGCCCACCACGGCTGTGAGAAGCTGTGAGAAGCAGCTATCAATAGCAACAACTTTGAGCTTCCCATTGAAAAAGCACTGGGAGGGCTTTAAAATAAAAATGAAAAACAGCATTGCTATGCTGAGTAGCCCTCAGAAGACGTGGGAATTCCCTAAGAAACACCTCTCACAGAGGGCAGGACCCCTCCCTGTCTTCCCTGGGGCCCTGAGAGGCTGAGGAGGCCAAAGCCTGTCTTCACCTTTAGTCTTTGGAGGGCAGAAGAGGAGTGTCTTTTATAAAAATAACATTCCACTGTAAGGTACAGCTTCAAGGTGGCCAGGGAGAAAGGGTCCTGTCCCACGAGCACTTGGCTTCCGGGTGCTAGGAAGACGGTGGAGTCTCTCACAGGCTACTGGACCACATAATTTTAAAACTAATTGCAGCCTCAAGTGATCTCAAATTCCATGTAGTCATACATAAAAACCAGAAAGACCATGACTAGGAAAATACCACAGACGACGCAATTTAAGTCTCTGAAGTCAATCATCTGAAGGTGGTCTCTGTACTTACTGCTTGCCCACCTTTGGGCTTCAGTGCTTTCACCCCTAGATTAAATCTCGCGGGAATGACAGTCCTAAGCCACTAGGACACAAGGTAGATCACAGTTTAGGAAAACTGAACCACACAGACAGGCCCATGGGTGCCCAGCATTCACCGCGTACTCCGCCTGGGCCCAGGCTTCTTACATTTCTGGGCCACAGCCCTGATGACGTCTGGAGCCATCACTCCCCGTTGTGGTGGCTGTCCTGTGCAGACGGGTAAACATGGCAGGTCTGCCGCCGTCCTGTCAGGAACTTGGATGAGGGACAGTTCCCATCACCCACAGAACTGGTAAGAGAGGTTCACTGTGCCCAAAGCGTGCAAACAGGACAGTTGGTGCAGGCAGGGCCATCCTATCTTATGCTACATCAGTGTGCCAAACTGAAGATCCTGAATACAGGACAAACTGGCTTGCCCCACAGGAACCAACAAGCCTTGAGACAGCTGCGGAACAGCTTCCCTGGCCTCTAAATTCTCTGTGAGAATTGTTTGCAAAGAGCTGGGGATTCACACAAGTGCCTGTAATCCTAGCACTTGGGAGGCAGAGCTGAAAAAACTGCCACAGGTTCTAGGCTCTTCTGGTCTACAAAGTGAGTTCCAGGCCAGTCTGAACTACAGAATAAGAGCCTCTCTTAAAAGAACCATCTCTGAAGTGTGTGTGGAGGCCCACACCTGTAACTCCAGCAAGTGAGGCAAAGACAAGATTACAGATCTAAGGCTAGCCTGGACTACATAGTGAGACTGCCTCAAAAAAAAGGGAAAATAAAATAGCAGGGGCTAGGAATGTGGTGTAGGTCTGTGAAGAATTTGTCTAGCACACACAAGGCCTTGGGTTCAATCCCAAACTCTAAAAGAGAAAAAAAAGCAAAGAATCTTTAATATTTTCATTTTGACAACAAAAATTAATGTAAGAATAATTTTATTTTGTTCATATTTAGTGATGACTATTCATTTTTAAAAATGCCTGGTACATTTTAAAAATTCCTAACAAAATTCATGATGAAATTCAATTCCCACTGTGAAAATCAAGTCATCAACTGTGCTTCCAGAGGTGAGATCTCTGGAAGGTGCTTACAATGAAAAGAGGCCACGAGGGGGAGCTCTAACCCAGGGGGCTTCCTTCTGTAGAATAAGGTCTGGATAGGAAAGTCTATCTCACCGTGTGATGCCCAGCACCACCTGGGTGCCCTGAAGAGTACTCCCTAGCAAGGCCTTGCAAGCAGAACTGCTTGTCCTGAACACCCCAGCCCTTAAATAATGATAATAGCTAAGTCTTTATGTTTTACAAATCAGTCTGTCCTACTCAGAGCCACCAGAAATGTGCAAGTCTGTATTTCATGAGATAAAGAAAGGCAGCCTTAAACACAAGTCACAGAAGCATACGTAAGAGCCACACACAGGAACACTGCATCCCGTTATGTTTTCTGTGCTCAGGATGTGGGGTGCTGGGAACCAGGCCCAAAGTTATGCCTGCACCCGACAAGCACTCAGAGCTGAGCGACACCAACAGCTACAGACAAGATTTTTAAGCTTCACTACCACTTGGAATTTTTCCTAATAACTTTTGGGAAAACTGTGGATCATGCATTTGTATGAGACAGAGATGCAAGTGCCCGTTGGGTTAGAAGAGGTGCCTGGCCCTTGCAGGTGGAGTGAGAATCAGTAGTGAGCTGTCTAATGTAGGTGCTAGGAGGAAACGCGGGCCCTCCGCAAAAACGGTGTGCACTCTTCGGCACTGACATCTCTCCAGACACAGTGTTGTAAATTATATTTAGTTAAGTTGTGCTGTATCAAAAGTAACAAAACGTAAAGGGCTTTGAGTAGCCAGGAAAACCTTGAAAATGTCACGAAGTTGGAGAACTCAATTTACCTACATCAAAATGTATCACAAAGCTACAGTAACTGAGCCAGTGAGGGACTTCCACAAGGACGGACACATGATGACAATGGGGGCAGAATCAAAACATAAATCTGTCTCTTTTGGCCAGTGAAGCTCAACAGGACTCAGAATACAGAAGTGGGGCTGAGACACTGGCTATGTACAAGCAGGAGAACAGATGTGGCCCCTACCTCACTCAAAACTCACCCTAACTCAAAACTCTTCAAAGGGAACATTCGTGTAAATCTAGCATAAGCTTGATTCGGCAATGATCTCTCTTTTTAATATTGACATTTTCACCAAAAGTACAAGCAATCTAAACAAAAATCCAATAAACTGGGGGCTGGGAGCCATCTAGACAGGAAAGGCTGAGAGAGCATGGGGACCTGAGCTCCAGACCTAGCACACAAGACACTGGAATTCTAGAGGCTCACGGGTCAGCCAGTCTCCATGAACTGGCGAGCTCCAGATTCAACGCAAGACCCTGTCCCAACACTGTCTCAAATACTAACACACACACACACACACACACACACACAAACACACACACAAATGCTGCTCCTCAACCCAAGAGAGAGAGAGAGAAATTAGACTTCATTAAAAGTAGAACCTTTTGTACCTCAAAGGTCACTATCAAGAAAGTGGAAAAGCAGCCTACAGAAGAGGAGAGAATATTTGCAAATCACATACCCAGTGATTTGCCTGAACTACATAAAAATTGTTAAAATTCTACAATAGGCAGCAATTCAATTTAAAATGAGCAAATAATATGAACAGGCATTTATCCAAAGAAGTCATGTAAGTGGCCATAAGCACAAGGAAAAGCTATGCAAGGGGAGGGATCACTGGGGAAACGCAAAGGAAAGCAACAGTGAGCCCATGCCCCACGTGCCCTAGGATGGCCGCAATGGAAAGCGCAGGTGAAGACAAGGAGGACTGGAAACTTTATGCAGCACCAGCTGGCCAGTGCACACAGTGCTGTAGCCTTTGGGAGCAGGTCTGGTGTTTCCTCTACAAGCTACAAGAGAATTACTCTATGGCTCAACAATGCCACTCCTCGATAGGAAGCCAAGGGAACTGAAAAGACAGGCTTCCACAAAAGCCTGCACTTGAAGGCTCACAGCAGCATATTCAATACAGCTAAATATTAGAAATAATCGTGATTGCCATCCATTGGTGACTGGGTGAACCAAACATGGTGCGGACACACCAGAAACAGCCAACAAGGGGAGAAGTAAGTGTCTGCTCCATGCTACAGCTTGAGGAAAGTGTGAAAACACACTCAGTAGAGGAAGATGGACACAAGCCTGATCACACCAGCATGAAGTGTCCAGAGTAGAGCCAGAGACAGGAAGGAGGCTAGCAGATGCTGCCCTGAGCAGAGGTGACAACTGGCTGCTGCTGACTGTATTTGGAGAGTGATAAAATGTTCTATTTAGACAGCAGCATTGATGAGAACTACACAATCCTGAATAAGCTACAACCTCCCTGCCCCAGGATTTTACACTTTAAACACTGGTTTGCAGTTTGTGAGTTACTATCAACTTAAAGGCAATGAAGTCACACCCGGGAGCCCCCAGGATGACCCTGTGCTGCTGTGCACAGACCACGCAGCCTTGCTTTGCTGTGCGGAGGGCTAAGGGAAAGCACATGGAGCTGAAAAGGGCTTGGCATCGTGTCCAAACATTTGCTAAAGAAATGCTCTAGATACTTCAGAGCTTGGTTGGCTCTGGGCCACGGGATGAAACATGCAGGAAGGTGCGTGCTGTCTTCTGGGGAGTGAGTACACGGGCTTGTCAGAGTCTACACAGGCTTCTGAGTCTTGTATGCTCAGAGAATGGGCCTAATGTTCTCTGAATGAACTAGTGCCTTGAGACTCATTTCTATCAAACTGTGGGCTGGTCCTAAGTGACACCTGGTAGGACATTCTGTGAGCTGTCATTTCACCCCTGCAAGCAAAGGATGTCCCCATCATCCTCATGTCTGTTTAAAACTCGCAGAGCTCCCACCAGTCCCCAGTAAAGAATGGGTTATGTACATGCAACCAGACCTTTCCCCTTATGCCACATACGAAAATATGAGCCAACTAAATGTCAAGCCCACTACGGTGGTTAAAAAGCAGACCTGGCCTGTACTCCATCGCACTGACAAAATCCAAAGACCAAACAGGACAGGCTTGCCAAGAGTTGTGCCACTGCCCAAGCATCACCCTAGGGAAGGGAAGCCTGCAGTGGGAACAGAGTACAGGGGGTCTGGTCCAGGGAAAAGAAGCTGTGGCCCCTCCCCCAGCTAAGCAGTACAGGATGAGCAGGGCTTAGACTGATAGAGCTAAGGAGAAAAGAGTGTTGGGCAGGGCTCGGGAGACAGCTTGGCTGGCTCCTACACTCCCTGCTGCACAAGCTTCACGACCTGAGTTCAGATCCCCAGGGACACTATAGAAAGCCAGACAAGGAGCACATGTCTGGAGTACAGCGGGGGTGGTGGGCTGGGAGGTGGGAGGAACTGAGGGACAGAGACAGGAAGAATTTGAAGCTCATTGACTGATCAGCCTTGCCATATTGATGAGCTCCGGTTCAGTGAGAAACCCTGCCTCAAAAAACAAAAAGTGGAGAGCAATCGAGAACAGATACCTGAGGGTCATCTTTGCCTATATACACACACACATGCACACACAACACACACACATGCACAACATACACGTGTACACAACACACACTCACAGATAAGAGTTTAGAGAATAACAGGAAGAGCAAAACCTGTTGTAAAAAAACTGAAGGGTACGCCCTTCGCCCTTCGAGAGAGGACCTGCAAGGAAGACAGCTGGGACAGGCATTCAGGAAAGTATGGCTTTATCTGGCAGGCACTGGAAGGGCAACACCAAACTGGATGGTAGGGATACCAGAGTCGGGTTCACAAAGCAGGAAGTCACTTAGCATCCCAAGGGAGATGGCAGTGGGCTGGTACAGGCAGATCCAGGGGAGAGGGACCAGATAGATCCAAGGAACACTTCTCACATGACAGACTTGCTAAGTTGCTGTGTATGGTGCATGCTGGGGTGGGGGGGTTGATGGGGCAGGGATGCACCTTACCCTGGAGCTTTCTCTGGGAGAACCACTTCAGTTGACAGTGGGCTGAAGACAGGAATGCTGACATCATAGCCCTGCCGGTAAGTCCAGGTAGAAAAGCCGCCACCAGCCAACAGCGCCCTGCAGAGAAATGAGTTTGGTAAACATTGAGAAAGAAAGGTCTTCGTGATAAACACCATGGGAAGGGAGGGCAAGGACCGAGGGTTAATAAATACGACAGATAATGTAGGAAGCACCACCCAGGCGTCAGCTGCTTTCCATCAACTAACAAGAGCCCTCCTTCACTGCCTAAAATCTTTCCTTACTTCCAAAAAATTCAACTACACTTTTATTTTTTGGTGTATGTTGTATAGATGTGTGTACATGTGTGCACGTGTGCATTTACCACAGTACATGTGTGGAGGTCAAGGTACAAGTTGTGAGTCTGTGCTCTCCATTCACCATGTGTGTTCCAGGACAGAATTCAGTCTTCACACTTGGTGGAAGACTTACCTGCTGAGCTACCCTGTCAGCCCTGTGCTGCCTCCTTTGGACCCTGCTCACCTCCCTGGAAATCCTTATCCTTTTTAAAATTTTTTATTTTATTATTATTTTTTTATGTGTATGAGTGTTTTGCCTGCATGTATGCCTATGGAGGCCAGAAGATGGTATGGGCTCTCCTCAGATTAGAGTTATATAGACAATTGTGAGCAGCTATGTGGGTGCTGGCAATCAAATCCAGATCCTCTGGAAGAGCAGCCAGTCCTCTTAACCACTGAGCCAGCTCTCCAGTCCCCACTTTATTCTCAACACATCCACAGCATCAGGGGTAGCAGAAGGTCTATAGGAAGACTGGGCAACCATTTCTCACCTCCTCCTGGAATCTCTCAAGACTACAGACAAGAAAAGCACTGGTAGCCAGCAGGTACCACATCTCACAGTACCTCAGTCCAGACTCTCCAGTCCCTGGACCAAACAGCTCTCCTCTGCCATACCAGGGCTGTGTCACTCACACAGCCTCCACCAGCTGCCACTGTTCCTGCCTGGTCTTATTAACCATCCCCTAATTGGGAAACAGAGATGGGTTGTGCACTAGAGCCTCTCTTGGCATTTGTAGGCACCACCATGCCTCCACCCTAATTAGAAAATACCAACCACATTGTTTTAACTGGATCCAGCAAGTGCCACGATGACACTTCATCAGACAGAGGAGCAGGTGTGGGTCACAACAGCCTCATCTGTGCTTCTGTCCCAGGGCCCCAAGTCATCAAAAGCACTTTCTGGGGCGATTTTGCTAGTGGCACACACCTTGGAGTTTGAGCACAATGTCTGAACTAAGAAAACCATGTTTTCTTTTCAATAATAATTGTTACCAATCCCCTCTGCACAACTTATATTCCCTTCTAATGTGGCCAGCCTACGTTCAGAAGTGTTCAAACCACCCCTGGAAACCTCATTCTGTTTGCTTAAGTACTCTGAAACCAAGAACTGTCAAGTGGAGTAGCAAGCAGACTTGGAACCTCTCCAGCCTCCTGTCTGCTTCTAAGATGATGACATCCTCAGTACCAACACACTCTCCAGTGTTTTCCTGATCTCCCTGCAATACTGCATCCATCCAACATGAACTTAGACAGGTTCCGTGGCTGTGACAGCAAGCAGACCCTGCAGGCCCCAGGACCGCTGTGCAGAGAAACAGACGTGGGCACTATAGACAGGCACCAGGCAGTACAGTAAGTCAGCATTGTGGGTGACTAGGCTGTTACTGTCCACTTACAGGGAGCAGCGATGCGGAGCATGCGTCCTTTCTCACATCAACCTTCATTATTATTCTGTTATTCTGTCCTATGGTCCCAAACACATTATTATGATGCAGAGACGTGGGGCAGGTGTGCAGATACAGCAGAGAAGTGTATACACACACACACACACACACACACACACACACACACACACAGAGGCCATCTCTGACTGATCTCAGAAAGAACGGTGATGACAGGAGGTCCAAATGTCCCGAGGATCCTCCCCTGTAAAGCCCAGCCTCTTCAGCCCAGCTCCCCTGGCGCTGGAACAGACAGAGCACCACCTGCCCTCACTTCACAGGACACGTTTCACATGGACTGCAGAGAGGGTTTCTGCTTTCACATCACAGATCCTCAAGCTGGAGCAAGTTCCACAAGAGATGGAATCAAAAGCTTTAGGTCAAGAAGTCTGAGTTAATGATCCTGCCCATGGCAGGCCAAGGGGTCAAAGGGAAGGTCCCCAGGGGCTAACCAGATATTCCTCCTCTGTCCCCCATGCTGAGCCTTGCTCCCACCGCCCTCCTGACTCCCATCCACACAAGCAGCTACAGACGGCCTCCTACTGCTGAGCACTCACAGTGCCAAACACAGGTGCCTAGCAGTTTATCAATTTATTTAAACAAGTATTGTTGAGCAGGTGGCGATGGTGGCACATGCCTTTAATTCCAGCACCAGAGAGGCAGAGACTGGTGGATCTCAGTGAGTTCGAAGCCAGCCTGGTCTCCTTAGTGATACTATCTCAAAAACTGTTCGTATGCTTTGTTTAAGCAACAATTAAAAAGAAATATTGTTGAACAGAGCATGTCTGTGAATGCCTGCAATCTCAGTTAAGAAACCTGCAGCTGCAGATTTTTGAGTCTGAGGCTAGTCTGTACCAAACAGAGAGGGGGCGTCTCAAAACCACCACCAAATACTATATGGCTGGAGAGATGACTCTGCAGTTAGGAGTGCTTACTGCTCTTATAGCAGACCAGGGCTCGTGGCCCAGTATCCACAACTGCCAGTAACTCCAGTTCCAAGGGATCCCACACCCTCCGGCCTCCAAGGGAACCTACACACATGAGGTGCACACAAACTCATACAGGCACATACAAATACACTAAATATAAACATTTTTCTAAGTACTGTTGATATTTTAGGTATGATACTAGTGTTATAGTTAATACAGAGAACTACACAGGAATGTCTGCACAGGAAATGGGATGAGGTCTGGAATTTGCTTCTAGATAGATAATTGGGGAAAGAGACCATTCAGAATAGATGGACCAAGACTGGCCAAGAGGCTGTCAGTGGGGGTACAGAGTTCACTATGCTATAACCCTCTTCTCTTGTATAGGATTAAAGTTTCCCTAACAAGTTCAAATAAATGAATATACATACCCACACCACAGCAGAAATATGTACAAAAGAGATTCAAAAAAAGGCTAATGAAAATCCAAGGTAGTAATATTCTAGAATATACCTAAGAAAATAAACATTAGTTAAGCATTAAAGAGGTCTAATATGCTCCCACTAAAGTTAAACTTAATGTGTGTGTGCCTGCGTGAGTGTATATGTGTGTGCATGCATATGTGTTGTGCTGTGTGTGTAAACTCAGGGGGGAGGGGGCAAAAGGACTAGAAAAACAGAATAGTTGTAACAGTTTTACTTGTCAATTTGGCACAATGTAGAATCACCTAGAAAAGATTTTTAATGAGGAATTTTCTAGATTGGCATGTGGACATGTCTGGGGGAAGAAGAGGTTATCTTAACTATCCTATTTATTTGGGAAGACCCAGGCACCAAGTAGGAGCCACTATTATTCCCTGCGTGGGGGTGTGGACTGTACAAGAGCAGAGTGGGCATGCGCCATTGTCTCTCTGTTCTTCACTGAGGATGTGACTAGCTGCTTCACATTCTGCTTGGTGTCGGTGCAAGGACAGACTGAAGACAAATAACCCCATGTGGTTCAACTCTCGTGCAAAGTACCTTTGCGTTGTGTGTACTGTTCCTAAAAGTTCTAAGAGAAACAGAAAACATTTAAGCAGCATAAATGGTATGTTTGGAGTTTGGACTACAGCTCAGTGGTAGAGTGCTTGCTTAGCATGCTGAAGGCCCTGGATTCTAATTCATTTCAAATCCTTGCACTTCTTTCAGCAAGATACCATATAAGCAGACAGGCAATGGTGATACACGCCTTTAATCCCAGCACTAGGGAGGCATAGGCAGGTGAATCTTTGTGAGTTCAAGGCCAGCCTGGTCTACAGAGTGAGTTCCAGGAGAGCCAGGGATACACAGAAAAACAAAACAAAATATCATATAAGCAAGCACATTCATGAGTTCAGACTTCAAGGCTCTAATACAGCACACCTGCCTTCTAGTTACAGAACAGACATCCAGCTACATCTGATGCTATCCTCCACTTTTCCAAACACACAAGCAAGGACAGAGGACAAAGACTTAAAAACAAGCCTATGACTCCTCCCACACAGAAGCTACCAAGGCATCAAAGTGAAGAGTACTGCAGCCAAGACAGAGCCAACTACATGCTGATGAAAACAATTTTACCTTCTAGTCCTAACACCCAGGCATCAACTACTAAAACCCCAACATTCTCCTGCCCACTTGGAACCTTCCCACATTTAACACTTGATTAAAGAGAAAAATCAGTCACACATGCAGAGCATACAGCAAGATGCCAAAAAAAAAAAAAAAAAAGTGAAGTGTCCCATTGGACACAGTGGCAGCCAAACTGCCCCCTGTTGTTCACGGGGCTCTCTATCCCTGTGTGGTCACACTGCCCCCTGTTGTCCACGGGGCTCTCTACATTATTATGCATCTAGTAATCATCCTATTACCAGACAAAACCTCAAAACTGACTTCAGATAGCCACTTGAAGCACAGAATGTTGAGATCAGCCATCTGGGCAGACACAGGACACAGTGTATATTTCCACGGATGATAATGTTAGCCTCTGGGAACACAGCTGGTCTCAGGAAGAGACCTCTGTCGGCAACACTGATCCCAGATTCCACACCATGTAACGAGACTGGAATAAATGAATCTGCCCACACTCCTGTAGACGCCTGCAACCTAAACACTGTCCTGAGTAGTAGCTCTGTTTTCCTCAGAGCTGTGAACCAAACACTAACAGAAGGGATAAACCCAGCACCTCATCCTGGAACTTTCAGGAGCTGCGGGCTAAAGTGAGTAACAGGGATACTAACATGAAAGGGCAGGGGAATGTCATGAGTGCGCCCAGAGTCAGGAGCACCAGCCACCTCTCTCCCCACTTCTGCCTATTTGGGCGGCTTTGCCAGAAAGGAGGGAACAAAGGAGAGGTGAGGTGGGAAGAAAATGGGGAGAAGGAACTGGCTGATCAAATCACCGGCAATGATGCCATGAGCACCCTGCCTGCCCTCATGATACAGGCTTCGGGTACCTTTACACATCCACTCCTCTCTCCTCAGAAGCTACAGAACCCCAATTCAGAAAGCATGAACGGACACCATTATCCTGAACCTAACTGGGCTGGATACTACACTTGAAACTAACGCTAGCTCAGACTAGGAAAGCAAGACAGTTCTTAGAGCTGTCCACGACCTCAGCTCCAGTGTGCCCACAGGTTTAAACAGCTTCCTCGTTTCTGGCTTGACGGAAATGCCCCTGAGAATTTTCTAGTTTAATAAACAATTGTGATCATAAAATATATCCCAGCAGGTTCAGGAACCTAATTCCTTTCTTATTTATTGATTGATTGTAAGACAGCTTTTTCCCTGTGTAGCCCTGCTGTCCTGGAACAAGCCTCAAACTTGCAGATCTACCTGCCTCTGCCTCACAAGTGCTGGGCTTAAAGGTGTATGCCACCACACCTGTGCCTAGGAATCTAATTTCATGGATATAAATGATTCCAATTTAACTTACCTAATCCTCAGAAATCCATCATGGGACAGCCTCCCAAATGCTCACCTGTCTCTGGGGACATCCAGGGCAGTGTTGTAATCTGGGGGACCTCCAGGCAACATGTTGAACAGCAGGTGATTTGTTCCTCGATCCCACCTATGGAGAAAGCAAACAACTAAGAGAATCCACACTTCAACCAGGAAGAAATGAATGCATGACTCTGGAGCACATGTGCCAACAGCGCAAGCCTGCAACAGCGCCACCTGCTGGGACACAGGTGTAAGCAGCAACAACAGCAAGGCCTCGCAGGTGCAAAGAAACTTCTGAAAACCCAAAGGGACAACAGGCTAAAAAATAAGAAAGATGTATACTCCCAGCTCATCTGCGACCCCACCATTTCTGATCATTTAACATAAAAAACCAAAACCCCGAAACCCACCTAAATGCTCAAGAAGCAAAAGTAGGGCTTGAGGGATGGCTCAGTGGCTAAGAACATTGGTTGCTCTTAAAGAGGACCCAGGTTCTAATCCTAGCACTCACATGATGGCTCACAAACCTTCTATAACTCCAGTTCCAGGGCATTCAATGCTCTCCTCCGGCCTGTGAGGACACCAGGTATACACGTGGTACAGATACACATGCAGGCAGAACATTATACACATTTAAATAAATAAAAATGTAAAAGGAACAAAAGTAAACAGGCTATAGGTGGCTGATTAAATATATTACAGAATATCCATACAATGGAATGGTAAACAGCCTTCAAAATTATACTAAAAAGGATGTGAAGGGCCAGGAAGATGACTCACTCAGTACAGTGTTTGCTGTACAAGCATGAGGACCCGAGTTCGATTCTCAGCACCCATAGAGAAGTCAGGTGCAGAGGAGCGTGCCTGAAACCCCACTGCTGGGGAGGCAGAGGCAGGAGGATCCCTGGCTCACTGACCAGCTATGTAGTCAAATGGGCCAGCTCCAGATTCAGTGAGAGACCTTTCTCAAAAGAGATAAGGTGGAGAATGATAAAGACCAATCTCTGGCCTTTACATAGACATTGTGTGTGTATGCATCTGAGTGCTTGCGTGTGAGCACAGGAATGTGTGCGTGCGTGCACACACACACTGTTAAACTATCTGGAAAGGGGATGGAGAGATGGCACAGTGGTTAAGAGCACTGGCTGCTCTTCCAGAGGCTCTGAGCTCAATTCCCAGCAACCACACGGTGGCTCACAACCATCTCTAGAGGGATCTGATGTCCTCTTCTGACAGAAAGCAAATAGAGCACTCATGTACTATTGTACAATAAATGTCTTTAAAAACTATTTGGAAAGATATTCAGAATGTATTATGAGAAATAAAGCTCCTTTGGAGTATGAACACATGATGCCATTCCTGGCCAAAAAATGTTTATAATTATACACACATAGCAATTTCATACAAAAGAAAAAACATTGAAACAATAACAGTGGTTACCTCTTGGAGGCAGAGTATGGAATAAATCTTACATCCCTTTTGCTGAGCTGCCTTTCAAGCTGTTCACAGTGCAGGAATGCCTTGCGGCTGTGCATTTTACTCTACAAGAGGTATAGGAGAAAAGCCTCCCTTAGTTCTAAACCCCAGGAAGCCACAGGCCACCACAGCAGCAGGATGACAGCCCCGGGCTGGCACTCACAGCACAGACCTCCTGCTACACGTGAGTCACTCACACATCTGTCAGCTGAAACATCTGGGGACAAGCCAATGGGAGACTTACTCCCTTGGGCTCTGGGGGCAAGGCGTCAGGTACCTGGAAAGCTGGGCCAGGGCCTGTGCCGTCTCCTTGATGCGAAGGGGGTTCTGGTTCAGCACATCGATGGAGGGCACAAACAGACAGGCGCGGCTGATGTCATCCGTGTAGTAGTCACTGTCTGAGATAGCCGTTAACAGTTCGTTGTACTCCCGGGAGATGGTGCTGCTCACTGGCACACCTGCATCATCCACGTACTTTTTCAGGGGATAGATGTACACCTTGATCTTGTTCTTCGGGTTGAAGCCACAGCGGTAGACATCGAAACACGTGTGCATTCTACAGCTGAGATCCCCCCGCTCGGGGATGGGGCTGGCAGCCGGCAGCCTGACCACCGGCACTTCCCGGATGCTGCGTTTCTCCACACCCCCATCACTGGAGGACTCGATGGAGTGGGGCCAGAACTGGAACACGCCTGTGGCGATAAGGCCCAGGAGGACAATGGAGAAGAGGGTAACGTAGTAGAACCTGTGCTTGGTCTTCATTCTTGGGATGAGGGCGGGACCCCGAATATTATACTTGACTGATGCACACATAATGGCACAGATAACCTCTTCCTCACACGCCTGGTCATCAAAGACAAACACAGGGAAAAGCAGATGTTTAGGATGGCAAGCAACACCCTGAAAGGACTAAGTTGTTCAACTTTTAATACACTTATTTAATGTCTCTATTTTTTCCCCCAAACAAGGTCTCACAAAGCTCAGGCTGGCCCTGAACTGGCTATGCAGCCAATGATGGCCTTAAAGCCCTGATCCTCCTGCCTCCATGTCCCAAAGACTGTGATTATAAGCACAGGGCACCAGACCCAGCTCTAATATACTTGCCTGTTTCCCTTACATGCTGTGTCAAAATGGCAAGGGCTTCTGACACTGCTAATATATGCAAATATGTATTTCCATATATAGGATAACTTATTTAGTATTTAATTCTATAAATATATAATGTCAATATACAATATAAAATTATAGCTATGCCCTATATATATTTATCTTTTAAATTTATCCATTGTCTGTATATATATCCATGTGTGTGCCTGGTGTCCATGGAGGCAAGAAAGGGGTACTGGATCCCCTGGGACTGGAATTACAGACAGTTATGAGCTTCCATGTATGTCTGTGTGTGTTCCATGTGTATGAATGGAACATGAGTCCCCTGAAGACCAACCAGTGCTTTTAACTGCTGAGCCGTCCCTCCAATCTCAACTCTATGTATATTTACTTTAAACATAAGCGAGGAAATGTTGGGCACTGGGAAGGAGGTGCTGACCAAAGAAGAAAAATCTAAATAAAATAACTTCAGATACTTATTTTGAAACATTCACCTGCCCCAAGTGAAAGTTTATCTGTGTTGAAATAAGGAATGGCGGGGCTGCATCCCCAACACACCAGCCGCTTGGCTAGCTCATGCCCGAAATAACAACACACAAACTGTGTTCATTTAAGAACTGCTTGGCCCATGAACTCTAGCCCTTACAGGCTAATTCTCGCACCTGGACTAGCCCATTTCTAATTATGTGTGTAAGCACCCCAAGGTGCGCTTACCGGGAAGATTCTAGCCTAAGTCCATCGTGGGTTGCAGCTGCCTGGGAGAGCAGAGCATGGCGGCTGTCCGGTCCCTCTGGAAGCAGTGCAGAGTCTGACCTCACTTCCTCTTCCGCCCAGCATCCTATTCTGTTTCCTCCTCCCACCTATGTTCTAACCTATCAGGGCCAGCCAAGCAGTTTCTTTATTGCTCAGCCAATGAAATCAACAGATTGATATGACACTCCCACATCACTTCCCCTTTTTCTGTTTAAACAAAAAAAAGAAGGCTTTAACTTTAACGGAGCAAAATTACATATAACAAAACAGTTATCAAGTAAAAATTACAATAATCTATATCATAACTAAGGAAAACTATAACTATAACTAACTATTCTTTAACTCCATCAAAGAGTCCAGAAAGATACAATATTACCTAAGCAAATAAGAAATAAGAAACTCTCAAACTCTAGAAATGACAGAGACATCTCGCTGCCTGGACAGTCACCCAAAGTTCCTCTGTACCGTTGGGGCATCCATCTTCGGCCTACAGGCCCATAGTTTCCAGCAGACATTTCCACAAAGCAGGAAATTTCAAAGGCAGTCACTATCTGCTTGTCCTGAAGAATGTCTTGCAGACTCTCTCATGAATCAGGAACCCCGAAAGATCATCTCACCTTTAGGCAAGTTCGGCAGTCCTCTCTCTGCGGGTTCTCTGTGTCCAGTTTATGCAGTAGTCCAGGCAAGAGCAGTTTCTTACCCAAATGGCTATCAAACTCCATAAGGTTCCTCTTCGATGCCCATCTTCCTCTTGAAGTAGATTGGTGCTGCTAGGAGCAGAGTGTCTCGTTGTCATGAAAAAGTCCTAAGTTATTAAAACATTTAAAATGCCATATTCTATAATCTTTGAAAAATATGAAGAATGCCTATCTAAAATATATCTATGCACATCTAGAAAATCTTAACTAACATGACTACAAACTTAACTATTATTAATGATTATTCATTAACAACCTATATACATTACAAAATTAACCTTAAATTTAAATCACTAAAGCAAAATCCATATCAATGTAAATTATTCATACCTATATCATCTCCCCCTTTAAATGTAAAAGAACATTTATAAACCATATTTGGGAACATGGGCGCAGTTTTTTCTCTCCAAACTGCTTCCTGCTGAATGGGGGCGTCTTTAATTAGGTCTTTCATGGTATAACCTGTGTGCTAGTTTCATCTCAGTTGGCAGTTGAGCGAAGCAATTTTCTGAAGGTATTCACAGCAACCATTCAGGAGGGCGTGGGCCATCATACCATATCAGAATAGAAGAAATGAACAGGGTCTCATCCTCTGTGAAAACAAAATAGGAAACTCCTTTCGAAAGCATCATGTCCTTAGATCCAAATTTCAAAGTCAAGGCATCAAAATCTCTACGATGGATTAGTTCAGCAGCATTTATAAACAAATATCTTTTAGCATCTGTTGCTCCTTCCTCAGCATTCAAACAATTCAAAGAGAGCATAATAGTATACAGTATCAAGATTCTCTGTGTATTTTCCATCTTTGTGAGCTTTATTTTAACCTCTATTAAGTTTATTTTTACTTTTATAGTCTCTGTATCTCTTTGACCTGGAATAACTCTGTAGACCAGGCTCTCCTTGAACTCTCAGAGATCCGCCTGTCTCTGCCTCGGAGGCATTGGGATTAAAGGTGTTTGCTACTACACCTTGAACTCACAGAGATCTGTTTGTCTCTGCCTTCTAGGCACTTGGATTGAAGGCGTGTGCTACCACACCTTGAAGTCACAGAGGTCAATCTCCTTCTGCCTCCCAAGCGTTGGGATTAAAGGCCTGTACTAACACACACAACTTCTCTTTTTCTTACTTTTTTTTTTACTTTAAGAATTTTAACTTTTAGTCTGCATACATTTTTAACACTGTAAATCATTTAAAAATTTTTTTTGTCTTTGAATCTCTTTACTGTATCTCTCTCTGTTTTTCTGACCACATGAGTCTTTAAATTACTGAGCAATATGAGTCGGATTAAAGCCGTGGCTTTGCCAGCTAGATCCAGTCCATTCCTTAGCTTTCCAGCCTCTTGGCAGAGGTACTGGTTGTAGCCATGTTTACTGCCACAACTCTATGGCATTTCAAGGTCCCTGCCAGCAAGCGAGCTACAACAGACAACACTCAAGTCCTCTCTCTGTAGCCGGCCCTCCTGCCTCAGTCAGAGTTTGCCCTGGCAGGATGGCCCAGAAAGCCGGCATTTTTAAACGGCGCAGCTTTTTTCCTGCTATGGCTGAAAACCGAAAAGCATGCATTCAGCTTTTCATCAACACCATTTAAGTGTTTTGTGGCAGGACCTCTTAATGAGCTGCAGGGTTTTGCAGCTGAAGCTGAGTCAGGAAGCCTCTCTTAGATGAGAGCGCTTGTTTGCCTCTAGCAAGCGGAACAGACCCAAGAAATTTCTGCTACCAAGAAAACATGCTTCACTCCATTCTTTCCCAAGCTTTCTCAGGCTTTTTGTGGATTCAGTTAGCCACACCTCTGGGCGCCATCTGTTGAAATATGAGTGGCGGGGCTAGGTCCCCAACACCCCAGCCGCTTGGCTAGCTCATGCCCGAAATAACAACACACAAACTGTGTTCATTTAAGAACTGCTTGGCCCATGAACTCTAGCCCTTACAGGCTAATTCTCGCACCTGGACTAGCCCATTTCTAATTATGTGTGTAAGCACCCCAAGGTGCGCTTACCGGGAAGATTCTAGCCTAAGTCCATCGTGGGTTGCAGCTGCCTGGGAGAGCAGAGCATGGCGGCTGTCCGGTCCCTCTGGAAGCAGTGCAGAGTCTGACCTCACTTCCTCTTCCGCCCAGCATCCTATTCTGTTTTTTCCTCCCACCTATGTTCTAACCTATCAGGGCCAGTCAAGCAGTTTCTTTATTGCTCAGCCAATGAAATCAACAGATTGATATGACACTCTCACATCATATCTGGACCAAAATGATGCTCTGTAACTTTTTTTTTCATCAGAATGCTTTATTTCACTTTGTAACAAAAAGCTATCTTATTTATTTATTTATTTATTAAAGATTTCTGTCTCTTCCCCCCCTCCGCCCCCCCTTTCCTCCCCTCCCCTCCCCCAATCAAGTCTCCCTCCCTCGTCAGCCCAAAGAGCAATCAGGGTTACCTGCCCTGTGGGAAGTCCAAGGACCACCCACCTCCATCCTGGTCTAGTAAGGTGAGCATCCAAACTGACTAGGGTCTGAAAAAGCCCAAGATAAAACCGGTCTCGCTGAACATAGCGGACAATGAGGACTACTGAGAACTCAAGATCAATGGCAATGGGTTTTTGATCCTGCTCTGTAACTTTAAAATCAGTTCTCATTCACTTATTCACTAATAAGCCATCACTGAGCCTCTACCAGACAGTGTGAGGGACAAGGCTGACCCCACCTAAACGGGGAGAAGACGAAGCCAAGGGATGCAGGGTGTGGAGATGGGTCAGTGCATCTCAGAACAGCCTCCATCTTTAACTCTGAAGATGTTGGTATCTTATAATGAAAGTGAAGGCTGGCCCATTTCAACGAAAAGTATGCAAGTCAACGAAGCCAGAGAACCAAAGTAAGGGGGAATGGGAGAAGGGGTAAAGCGGAGTGAGAGGAAAAAAAAGAAAGAGTGTGAGAAAATAACATATCCAGATGCCAACAGCTCCTCCCACCCATGAATACACACAGCAGCACTGTACCACCCAGGAGCAGAAGCCCTGGCCCTTCCCTGCAAGTCCCCATGGTCTGTCATTCTAAGACTTTGAGCCTGGGTCCCAAGAAACCTCAGTTTCTGCAGCTGTCCTCTTGGGAACTCTTGCCATACAGGAGTTTGAGCAACCGTGGATGGTACCCTTAGACATCCACACTGTCCCCATTAAAGCCTGCACACTCTTGTTGCTCTAAGCCACTGCGTTTTCGAGATCAGTTACACAGCAGCAGAAAAATCTGTATCAGGGCAGAGACAGAAAAGAAACCATTCAGTGCTCAGCTAAAAAGAAAGTATGAAGCTAGTCTTATGTCACTTTATGCGTGTCTTATGACACACAAACGTCATCTGAAAAAAGGGAAGATCAATTGACAAAATCCCTCCATAAGATCCAGCTGTAAGGCATTTTCTAAATTAGTGATTGATGGGAAGGGCCCAGCCCATTGTCAGTGGTGCTATGCTATCCCTGGGCTGGTGGTTCTGGGTTCTAGAAGTAGAACGGAAGTAGAAGTGGGTGGAGCAAGTCATAAGGAGCAAGTGAGTAAGCAGCACCCATCCAAGTTCCTGTCTCCAGATTCCTGCCCTGTTGATGAGTTCCTGCCCTCCTGGCATTTGATGATGAACTGTTATATGGAACTGCACTTTACTCCCCACCTTGTGTCTGGTCACGGTGTTTCGTTGCAGCAATAGTAACCCTAACTAAGATAGGCACACTTGCCCTGCAGACCAGGCCGACTTCCCACAGCTCGTGCCCAGGTGCTACGGGTGGGACACAGGCTGAAGTGGAATGGTTACTACAGACTGACCAGGAATTGCAACAAGCCATGTTCCATTTCATGTAGAAGGCCCAAACTACGAAGATCTGCCAGGGGAACTGTGAGCAGAGGGAAGTTATTGAAAAGCCTAGAGATCCTCAGCGGGCTTGTCAGTCATCTTCACTTTTGCTAAGTAGAGCACCCATCACTGCACACACTGGAAGACTTTCTAGCCTTGACCACTGCAATTGCAATCACTGCCAGTCCGGGTGGGAGGGGAATGTGCCATTGTCAGCAGACCTCACTCCTATCTCTAGGACGTGAACCAGAGCATGCCAGGATCAGACTAGCATGCAGCAGTCCATCCATGGCAGGAATACGGTTCCAGACCACCTCTCTGACACCTTAACAGTCACCCCACTGGCCCCAGGCCCCATGTGGACTATGGTTCTGCCTCCCTAGGTGGCCCCTAGGGTTTGCAGAGAGGAAGAGGTGAGGCAGATGCTGTACCCCACCAGCCCACATATAAAATTTTCCAACAAGCTCTCTAGGTCTTCTTCAATTCTAAATCAGTAGTTACCAAACACCGCAGGGTAAACACACAAGGGGGACTCATGGCCCATCATAGCAGCTCATCCATGTTGGTCTACAACAGAGTTGGAGAATCCACCATTGAGCCAAGGTAACTTATTGTGTATAGTCATTTTGAGACCTTTGCTAATTTTAGACAAACTCCTTTCACACAATAGTTTCCCGGCCTTCCAATCACACTATGAAATCCACTTTTTGGCCAGAAGACCAAATAGGCTGCCCTTGGACCTTTTCCACTCTCCCAATTTTGGGTTCCCTCAAACCCAATTTTCAGGGTCACCTGTAGCACTGCAACAGAACGCCAGCTGCAGCCTCCCCTTCTTTCTCTCCATGCCTCCTAAGGATCCCACAGACCATCTCCCCTGGCCTCCCCCACCTCATAGCTGCAACCCAGCCCCCAACTCAGACAGACACTCCCTGTTCAAACACAGGCCTTGTACCCCCAGAAGACCCGGGTAGGCTGCCCTTGGACCCTTCCACTCTCTGTTACCCAGTCCCAGTTTTCAGGGTTACCCCTAGCACTGTAACAGACCATCTACCCTGGCTTCCCCTTCCCCAGTCTCCGGCACCAGCAAGCATTCCCCTTGAACACACCAGCAAAACAGGCAACACACGGCCAGAGAGGAAACAGAAACCAAAGAATAAAACAGCTACCCAACAAAGACAAACAGAAATCAACAGCTAGACCTATAATCACCCCAAACCTAAATGCCTAGAGGTAAGCATAAGAACACAGTAACAGTCAGGGCCATGCATCTCCACCTGAGCCCAGCTAGCCTACTGCAGCCAGCCCTGAACATTCCAACATGACCTTAAAACAAACTATGAAGATGACAGAGGTCCTTGAGGAGGAAATGAATGAATCCCCTAAATAAATCCAGAAAAGCACAAACCAACAACTGTAGGAAATAGTCAGACCTATTAGAATTACACCCGTCTTCTCAAAGGAGACTCAGAAAGCCAGAAGGGCCTGGACAGAGGTGCTGCAGACTCAGACCACAGATGCCAGCCCAGACTACTATAATGAGCAAAACTTCCAGTCACCATAGATGGAGAAAATAAGACATTCCGTGACAGATAGATTTAAACAATATCTATCTACAAATCCAGCACTGTAGAATATGCTAGAAGGAAAAATCCAAACCAAGGAAGTTAACTACACCCATGAAAACAAAGGAAATAATCTCATAACCAGCAAAACAAAAAGAAGGGAAACACACACACACACACCCCAGGCAGTGTCTGAGCTGGCTGCCCATCTACACTGCTTCTAGGACCATGACCTTGTCACAGCACAGTGGGTCAAGACAGCCTGGCTGAGTCCGTCCCTGCCTTGCCATCCACTATGGGTACCATGTCTGCCTTGCTGTCTGTGGCTACGGACACCACCTGACCACTGACACGACTTTACCTTTCTCGGGAACTTGAGAACTCAGTCCTTAGTACCATGAAAGCCGATCCCAGCCTGCAAGGGGGCAGTGCCAAGCTTGCTTCTCAAAAGTGCCAGCCCCTCACTGGTCAGTCCACATTACCAGAGTGCCAGCCACTCCTTGGCCATTCCATATTACCAAAGTGCTGGCCTCTCTCTGATCAATTCCATATTCCCAGAGTGCCAGCCTCTCTCTGGTCAATTCCATATTCCCAGAGTGCCAGCCCCTCTGCCCGTTCCGTGTAACAAGAGGACCAATCCATATTACTAGCGATTCTATATAACCAGAGGTCAAGCAAACACTGTTATCACTGGCCTCGAGTAATAACCTATTTAAGCTATCTGCCTTCCCGAACTGAACTTCCAATGGTTTCTTCAACACTGCCCAGAAGTCCTGATCTCTCCCCTCATTTACTGTAGACCATGGTTTCCACTAACATTTTGAGTTAGGTAACTCTCTCACTAGGAAGCTATTATACAGATCAGCCTCTACTTGGTAAAAGCCAGGCCTCTAACTGTAACCACCAAGAGTATATCCAGACATTGCCAAATACCTCCGAGGACAGTGAACTCACCCCAGAGTGAGAACCTGTGGCTTAGGTTACGGCTGCATCCAAGTTTCAAGCCTGTCCAGCAGCACATTAGGACCAGCTCCTGTTACCCAGCTGGGTCACTGCCCTGGATCATGAGAGAATGCACCTGTCTCCATACACTGCATATCCAGTTTTATAGCACGCCACTCCACATACTTCCCCCAGCTGCTGTTAGTCTGCATAGCCAGGTCCTGCGGCCACAGATATGGGAAGACTCCCCACTTAGGGAAAGCTGCAAACCAGAGGTGGAGGCAGATCCTGAAGCAGACAGACCATTGTGAGCAAAGCAGCTGTCCCAGGGACGGCTCTGCATGGGCTAGGCTGAGCAAAGCAGCTGTCCCAGGGAAGGCTCTGCGTGGGCTAGGCTGGGCAAAGCAGCTGTCCCAGGGGCGGCTCTGCATGGGCTAGGCTGGGCAAAACAGCTGCCCCAGGGGCGGCTCTGCATGGGCTAGGCTGGGCAAAGCAGCTTTCCTCTACCTCAAAGACCTGCTGCAAGATCTGAGGACATAGAAATCCCGAGAAGCAAAGTTCTCAGTGTCCCCAGTCTCTCTATTCACAGCCTTGGCCACAGATGCAGGCTGTGCCCTCCCCTCCTCTGAAGCTCTGCCACGAGGATGGTTCAACTCCAGTATGATCCTCACACCAGCTGCCACGGAACTTCCCATGTTCCACGATGTGCCCTGAGTTGTCACCTGGCTGCCCAGAACCTAGAATCTGCGATGAAGACTCCTAAGGCAGATGGCAAGAGGCGGCCAACGCCACTACCCTTCCATTACCTCAGGCCATACCCACTCAAGGCCAAGCCACCACGCTGGGGCTGACACCCTCCTAGCTAGCTCTCAACCCAAGCTGCCACAGTAGGAGTCCTACAGCTGTTCTGCTAGAGGGCAGGGGTTACCAATGCCTTGTTTTACACTGCTGAGGGGTCCTTGCTGCCGTCTGAGGGGGCGCAAGTAGGTCTCAGGACATGTTCTCAGGGCTGCTTGCTAGGGCCATCTCTACACTTCTAGCATGGTCTGTGCTCTGCCAAACTGAGAAGAACAACATGAGCACAAGTAGCTGCCAGAAGAAGACTTCAGAAAACCCAGTGAGAAGCCGGAAAACTGAGTGCTGAGGCTGGACTTGGTTAAATCACTGAGCTGGGCAAACAGCTTAGTTCTGCTAAGAGCCCTAAAGATTAATACAGAACACACCTCAAAAGCATCTGACTGACAGGGAGCTGAGGCACGACAGCCCAAAGTCAGCCCAGACAGCACACTCCTCCCGGCTTACGGAAGCCTTCACAGGCCAGCACAATACCTAGTGTCTACACCGATTCTGAGAAATAAAGCTGAGAATGTGGCAAGCACTTGGGTCAGAACACATACGCAAAATAAGAGAGACTGCGGTGAATGGCAATGGGGCTACAGCCCAGTGGCAGCGAGCTGGCTGAGTATGACCTAGGTCCCCAGAAACACAGTGATTATAATAATAACCAGCATCCACATGGAGGCTCACAGACAGCTGTAACTCCAGTCCGGGGGATCTGATGATCTGATGCCTTCTTCTGGCCTCTGCAGGCACTGCAGACACATGCACACAGTACAAGTGCATGTATGCAAGCAAAGCAGAACACTCACATATAAAATAAAAACAAGTAATTAAGAAAAATAATTAATTTAATTATTAATTAATTAATTCGAGCTGGTCAGGAACTTGTCATCCTGCTCTCGCCTCCCCTTCGAACCCTCAAACTCCTCACCTCAAAACCAAAATGCTGGTGCCATCCACCACGTAGGGGAGCACGGAGGTACTGGGAATGGCTGTGACACCTGTCTGCCATCAGGGTGAGACACTAAGAACCTGGAATTTCTCCTACCTGACACTGGCCAGAACCACCTTTCTTCCAAGCCGCAGGTTACAGCCAATCCACTCAGCCCAACGCACCAAGTCACAGTTTTCTGTCCTCTTAGGCTTTCTGGAGATGTCCTGCCTGCTGAACTCCGGCCACCACTGCCACCCTGGGACTTACCCTAACTCTTCTGAAAACAAGGTAGGCGAATAGACACTAACTCACAATGCACAGCCTTGCCTGACAGGATACCTAAAGTGCCAGTGCGGCACTTTAGAAACCTCTCAAAACAGTTTCTAATACCTAATAATACACATCACATCACAGTGGACACAGGAAGTAGCGACCCCTCCTCCACACATCTGTGTGAAGCGCTTTACACACGTGTGTTCACTCAGTCTCACTTCACCTTCCTGACAGCGCTGTGCGCCAAACTTCTGAACTCCCTGTGGTAGAGAAAGGTCAACAGCAAGGCTAAGAACCTCCAGGGTTCCCCAACAGAACCAGCAGTCTGGTTACTCAAATGACTACCCATCAGCACTGGCTAGTACAACTAGGAGGCTGAAGTCAGGGAAAAGGATTGAGATGACAACCAACTGTGTCTTTTATTCCCATGTGTGTGTGTGTGTGTGTGTGTGTGTGTGTGTGTGTGTGTGTGTGTGTACACATATATAATAGCCTCGGGCTCCGGAACACTCAAAGTTCAGTTCGAGGACTTAGAACACTTGGTCGATTTACAGAGTTGAAATGGACATATTCCGATCTCGAGACAACATCCACAGACCAGTACGTGAAAGCGCCCTTCTGAACCGGCACTTCCAAGCCATCATTTGACTCTCAGAACTGGATCCTGTTCCCACCATCCGGAACGCATCTCCCAACTATCCTGAGCTGCTGGCACACGCTCAGAGCCAAGGGGTCCTGGGAGACCGCGTCCCCGGAAGGCACCGGCCCGGGAGAGCCAAGGGGCAAGCCTCCCCGGGAGGACTCGAATCCCACGGAGGTCCCGACGAGGCGCACGGGCCCGGGGGAGGGCGCCCCGGGCTCCCCGAGCCCAGCCCTGAGGCCCGGCCCGCGCCGCGCTCACCTCGGAACCGGTCGCCTCCCGCTCGGCCCCGAGCTCCGTCACCGGCTCTTGCAGCCGGTCGCGAGCCACGGCCGCCCGTGTGTGGTCGCGTGGAGACTGGAGGCCGCCGCCAGCTCCAGGTCCGCAGGAACCAGCTGGGAAATCAGCGCAGGCCTCTAGCTCGCGGCGACTGACACGGCGCGCACTGCGCATGCGGAGAGGTCGTGCCGCGCCCCCTGCTGGACAGGAGGAGTCAGCGCGGGCGTGCATCCCAGCCCTGGCTCGAAAACCTGCCCAGAGGGACCCCCAAAGGCACCAAGTTCCAGAAATAAAATTGTCAAAACAAAAAACCCGCAAGCATTTTTGATCGTGCATGGTGGCTCCTACCTGTAATCCCAGCACAACAGGAGGATCAAGCACTAGTTCGAAGGTAGCCTGGGCTACATAAGTGATACCACCCCCAACTATACAAAGCATTTTATGCACACAGGGCACAATTTACCCGTCGGAAAGTCTCTCCACTTCTTGTAACATTCACTGCACTGTCTCTAATCATAACAATCACTGAGAGCAGTGAACATAATTAGGGAATAATTTGAGGATACACACCCATCGGCAAGGAAATATATCCAAGACAAGCTAATAAGAAACCATGATCTCTAGCAAGAGGGAAAAAAAAGCATACTCTCTTTTAAGAAATGTGCTTGTGGGGGGAAAAAAAAAAAAACAGGAGAAAATGTGTAAGTAGATGCTTGTGTCCAGGCATGAACAAAATATTTGTCTGGGAAAACAATCCAAGAAGAAATTACAGCAATTTTGGAAGTAGTTTTAGCAACAACTCTTTGTCTCATGCATAGTAGCACCTGTCACACGGAAGCAAATCTTAAATAACAAAAAGTGACTTATGGTAACTGAACCATCCTACCTGGGCTTGCCTTTGCTGGCTGTGGTTCTCAGTCTGGCCATAGGAAGTGACTACATTTTGGTCTTATTGTACTTTAGTGCCACCTAGTGGACATTGTTACTCCAGTGTTTTATGACTAATAGCTCCTTGTCACAGACCTAGGGAGATCGGAACAAAAACAACCTAGGAACAGAACCTTCTGTTCACATTCTTCTTCCCCACATCTAGCAGAATATGGCTCTGTCCTCCAAATACACCACACACACACACACACACACGCACACACAAACACCACTATTGAACTCAGAATACACACATCCATTTGAGAACTGGATGGGTCAGAGCAGGGCCAATGGCCAATATTAGCACAATCAGATTCCTGGAACAGTGGCTATGTCTTTTTTAAATTAAAATAACTGTTAAGATTTTATTTTTATTATGTATTTGTCTGTGTGTAAGAACGTGCATGAAGGTGCATACAGAAGGCGGGAGAGGGTGTTGGATCCCCTGGAGCTAACTCATCTCTGCAACCCAAATCTTTCCTTCTTAAAGCAGGTCAGCAGTAGCTTTCTGCACAGGGAGACTGTCTTCTTTCTCATCTATGTCCTTTGCATGTGTGATTATTTTTAAGCATGTTCTTAAAAATGATTTATACATACTGTGTTAGATGTTGTCTCAGTTAGGGTCACTATTGCTGTAAAGAGACACCATGACCACAGCAAATCTCACAAAGAAAATGTTTAATTGGGGTGGCTTGCTTACAGTTTCAGAAATAGAGTTCGTTGTCGTCATGATGGGGAGCATGGCCACATGCAGGCAGATGTGGTGCTGGAGATCTCGCAGGCAACAGGAAGTCGATGGACACACTAGGCAATATCCTGAACATAGGAAACCTCAAAACCCACCTCCACAGTGGCACACTTCCTCCAAGAGGGCCATACCCACTCCATCAAAACCATACCTCCTAACAGTGCACTTCTTAAGAGATGATGTGGACCAATTACACTCAAACTACCCAGTAACACAAGTGTTAACCACGGGCCTTGGGGGGCCTTGCCTCTCTTGGAGTTTTTATAGACTTAAACTTGCACAGTGACTAGAATATGGCAAGTGTTTCATGTTTACTGAGTGACTGAAAGGTGCTAGGTTCATGGAAGAGCTAACTAAGAATAAGACAGATGTACAAGGAAACTTACATAAAGCAGAGGGTGAAAAGTAACCGAGAAAGATATAAACATAATGCCTCTGGCTGGAAAGAAAACAGGACACTTGCGATTGGAGAGGTCTACGCTCACGCAATAGCTAACTTCTCAAACCCCGTGTGGTGGCTGATTCCTGTAGGAGATCAAAGCAGGAGGTAAGTTTGCAGGCAGGTTGAGCTATATAGTGAAACTTTGTCAGGGGTAGTGTTGTCCTGGAGAATATTTAAGATTTTGACAGATGACAAGAAAGAGACTAAATCCTGTATGTATCAAAATCAGGTATGAAGAATCAGCAGTCAGAGAAAGCAAGCATCCTGCAACCCAGCATGGTCAAAACGATGCAGCTACACTTGTGGGTACACAAATGATAAGAAGCAGGACAGCTTAGAGTCTTTTCTATTAGAAGTTTTGTAAACAGATGGACACCCTGAACATCTTTAATAATAGTAATTCCCTAAACATTTGCTAAATGATGCACTAAAGTTTATATTTATATTTATATACCTACAGCCACTCACACAGTATTCTTTGTTATACATGTACTATATGTAATTTCCATGATATGTAAACTATACCCATAGTTTACATAGGGTAGATGGGTGTAGTTTCCCTTGAGTAGGAGATAGCCTGAGCTATATAGTGGGTACCTACTGTATATAAAATGAGATCAATAAAACCAGGGCCTTGACATGAAGTGGTGAGTCTACATATTGTCAATGATAAAGAATGTCTTTTTTTAAAGCATTGAGAAACTGAAGGTGGGAGGACTCCATAGCAAGACACTTATCTCAAAAAAAAAAAAAAGAACAAAGTAGGGTCTACAGAGGATGCTCCTAAGTTATACACAAGACAGATGCTATCTTTATACAGGATTTGAACATATGTAGATTTTAGTGTTCTCAAGGGGGATGTGCCCCAATCCTCTGTGGACACAGAGATGGCTGTATTATAACACAAAAAGGAATCCTGTTTTAGTAATTTAAAAAACATTGGGGGAAAAGATACATTTTCTAAGATATAAAATTCAAAGAATAAGGCAGGTTATATCTAGCTAGAGAATGGATTATTAACTTGCATAAAGTGTGAAGGAAATTACTCAGACTGTAGCAGAGAGAGCAAAGGAGAAGGAAAAGATGAAAAAGATAGTAAGAGGCAGCCAGTCTGTCTACCATATGGTCAGTAGGACACCAAATGGTGCAGTGGTGTGAGAATGGCCCCCACAGGCTCATGTATTTGAATGCTTGGTCCCAGTTGCTGGAACTGTTTGGGAAGGATTTTGTATTAGTAGAGAAGGCATGTCATTCAGGAGAGCTTTCCCAGTTAGCTCTCTTCTCTCTGCTCCCTGCTTGTGGATCAGGATGTAAGCTCTCAGCTGTTTCTGTGGCTATGCCTTCGCTCTGCCATCCTGGACTCCAATCCTCTGGAACTGGACATACAATTAAATACTTTCTTTTATAAGTTACCTTGGTCATCAAGTTTTATCTCAGCAATTAGAAGGTAACTAAGACAAAGGGTGTCTTAGTTTGGGTTTTGATGGCAGAAGTTACAAAATAGTCCCACATTAGTTCAGAATAGCATATAATAAATGGTTATTTATCTAGGGGAGACTCAAAGATCACTGTCCTAGATCACAGTCCTCTGCACAAACAGGAAACAGGAACAGAGACTAGCAGCTGGAAGCCAGAGCTGGAAGCAAGAGAGAGTGCAGGCTTTAAAGCTGCATTTATAGTATAAGAGACCATGCCCAAGTGGGCTGGTATCTTAAAGACTATTGGCTGAAGGAGCAAAAGGAACTCCCACAGCACCTTCCCCTTTTGTTTAAATAAGAGAGTTCCAAACCTAACACAAAATTATATATACTACGAACAGATATCAAATATAAGATTAGGATTACAACCAACATAAACAATATTAAGCAAGGAACGTATCCTAAATGTTTTAATAAACGTTCTATCCTAAGGAGTCTAAGTTTTGTATTGGAATTAGCTAGGCTAGATCATAAGATGATGGTAACTACAACTATCTAATTTTCAACCCAATCAAAGGCCTGAGAAGGGAGATAATATTACTTGAGTAGGCAGGAAGTAGTACAATCAAGCAGCTTCCAAACTGTGTAGTAGATGACAGAGACAACTGGTTGCCTGAGCAATCACCCAAAGTCTCATTTGCAATGTTGAAACAACCAACTTTGGCCAAGGCCTAGAGTAACTGACATACCATTTTCAGAGGTAGGAAATTTTTCAAAACCATCTTACCCTGTCTTGGCAAGGCTTGGCAGTCTTTTCTCTTGTATCCTGCTTGTCCAGTCTGGACATCATGCACTTTGTCAGTGATCAAGGCATGGGCAGTTTGCCCAGAAGAAAATAAACTCCAAGTGGAGTGTCTTTAGTGTTCAACACTCTCTTAGGAGCAGATTGGTGCTGCCAGGAGAAATAGTGTCTCATGTCAACAGAATCCTAAGTTATTTAAATGCCATGTTCATTTGATCATTGAAGTGGTTGAAAGTTACCTATCAATTCAGAATACAATCTCTATGTATTTAAAGAACCTAACTAGTTTGACTAAAAGTATAACAAACATGAATGACTACTGGCCTATAATACTTAATACCTATATAACTTAAAGATTAAGACTTCATATCACAATATTAAACAATCTTTAAATAACTGTGCAGTAAAGGAGGACAATGACCTCAAAATGTAAACAATATATAAATGTGTTAATCAAAGGTAGAAACATATAATGCAATATGATAAATATATCCTAAAATTGTATCAATATACAAAATATCTTAGGCAGAGGTAGAAACATGCAGCATACAATTTGACAAAATAACTTTGCATAGGTGTACAAATATTGTAAACAGAAATAACAAATATAATTTAAACTTGTATCAATATACAAGAAACTATACCAGTGTAATTGTCCATAAATAATAGCTCACAAGTTTTCTTTTACTCACTATTGTTATTATTATTACTATTATTATTATTAGTGTGAATAAGTTCACACTAAATTGCCTATTATCCCATTCAATCTTCCCTTTCTTTGAGCTCTCTAGGCCTACATAATTTCCACCCCTGCCCCCAACTCCATGCACATAATAATCAACCTCTAAATGGTGTCTCTAACCATGAGGACAAACTTTGTTGAGAGAGGGGATGCCACTTTCTAGAACTGCTTCCTGCTGTCATGGGAGCAATGGGTTTTTTTCCCTATGGGATATGGTAAAAGTAAAATGATGGTGAAGTTTCAAGATTAATGTTTTGTATAATTGCAAATGGTCTCTGAATAGTTGATAGGGTATTTTTGTTTGCTTGTTTGTTTTGAAGTTCTTATTTGGGGTTCTGTCCAGAATGTTGTAAAAAGGTGCACCATTTCCACAGTTGGTACCCAAAAACTGGTCTCTTAGTAGTGCTATCAGCATCATGACGTCATATCAACCAGGTGGAGTCTTGTTGTGGGGCCCCATCTTCTTCCTGGAAGCTTCAAAGATTACTGCAGGAAAATCTCCTGTTCATTGTGGAGAACTTAGGCATTATTCATATAGACATATGTTCAATGAAAGATACGATATAAACTAAATGGGCATAGAGAAAAGTAAAATATTTCCTTAAAATCTATCTTCTTTCCGTCCCGTACCAGATGGCTCCTGCCATGAGACAGAAATTCTGAATTTTTATTTTAACAGCATGCTTGGATTTAGAGAAGGATAGCCATTGTCCAAATCCAAAGCCAGCTCTTATTTTTAAGTAGAGATGTATACATGTCCAAATAATCAAATTTTACCATGCAGATAATACAGCATCATAAGGCAAATTTCTCTTTGCTTGTTGATTCTTTCTAAATAGCCATCTTTTTATTTTTAGGCATATAGATGTCCAAGGTCTCTCCACTCTTTGAAGATGAATATTTTCCTGCTAAGACAAGAACAGAGCCCTGCCCCAACCCTTATGAGGTTTTCTTACCACCTCTGTGGATGAGCCATCATTTCTCTTTCTTAAAAGGTTTCTCTTTTTCAAACAGAATCTTTATCAATTTTGATGGTATCCATAACTTTTCTTCTTCTGTGAAAACAAGAGTGAAACTCCTTCCCTAATGTAGCAATCTCCTGATTTCCATTGTGAGGTCAACACATTCTTGAAATATACTGACTGATTTAATTCAGAAGTTTTTTCTATTATCCAATGACTCTCCACTACTGTTCCTGTCTCATTGGCATTAAGAAAATTCAAGGTTAATAAAGCATTATGCAATCTATTTCTGGGGGTATTTTCCATCCTTTCCTGTTTGTTTAGCATATACTTTATAGTTTGATCTGATCTTTCTATAACTGCCTGACATGTAGGATTGTTTGGTATACTTGTAATAATGCTTTATATTATAATAAGCAAAAAACTCTTTCATTGTCTTAGACACATATGCTGAGCCATTGTCTGTCTTTATTTGTGCAGGGATACCCATGATGGTCATAACTTCTAATAAATGTGTGATTACTGAATCAGCCTTTTTTGAGCTCAAGGCAGTTGCCCATTGAAAACCTGAATAAGTGTCAATAGTATGGTGTACATATTTTAATTTTCCAAATTCTGTAAAGTGTAACACATTCATCTGCCAGATTTCATTACTTTCAGTACCATTTGTGTTACTTCCTGCAGGTAGTAGTGTTTGGTTATATAAAGAACAAGTAGGACATTTCCTTATAATGTCCTTAGCTTATTGCCATGTAATAAAAAACTTCTTCTTTAAACCTTTGCAATTGACATGATGTTTCTTAGGAAATTCTGAGGCCTTCAGCACACTTCCAATCAATAACTGATCAATTTCTGCATTACCTTGTATTAGAGGACCTGGCAGACCTGTATGGGATCAGATGTGTGTTATGTATATGAGACAAAGCCTATTCCTCACTATATTTTGAACCTGTATGAATAATGAAGTCAATTCTGTATCATCTGGTATAAATTCAGCTGTTTCAATATGCAAAACAACTCTTTCTGCATATTGTGAATCAGTAACTATATTAAGAGGTTCTTTAAAATCCCTTAGCACCATGAGAATGGCATATAATTCTGCCTTTTGGACAGAATTATAAGGACTTTGTTCCACCTTACTTATATCTTCTAATTTGTAGCCTGCTTTTCCTGATTTTTTTTGCATCAGTATAAAATGTACGGGCTCCAGTTATTGGTGCATCACATACAATTCGGGGAAGAATGCAAGTAGTTCTCTTTATAAGGTTAATTCTATCACTTTTGGGATAATTCTTATTAATTCCTCCCCAAAAATTAGCACAAGCTCTTTGCCAAGGTTCATTATCTTCCCATAATTTTTTTTATTTCATCAGCAGTAAAAGGCACTATAATCCCTGCTGGGTCTATACCTGCTAGTTGATGACATCTCAACTTCCTTTTATAATTAATTCAGAAACTTTTTCCACATAAGTTTTTAATTTTTTACTTGGTTTATGTGGTAAAAAAAAAAAAGATCCATTCTAAGGTAAGATCTTCCCTCTGCATTAAAATTCATGTAGGGGAATTTCTGGAAGGCAATATGACTAGAATACAATTAAGATTTGGATTCAGTCTATCTACATGTGCCTCCTCTGATTTCTCTTTAACAACCATCAATTCTTTTTCCACTTCCTCTGTTAATTCTCTGGAACTATTCAAGTCTTTGTCACCATCTAAGGTTTTGTTTAAATAGACTATTAGGTCAGGTTCTATCCCAACAGCCAGTCATAGACTGAAAATATCTCCTAACAATCTTTGAAAGTCATAAGAGTTCATAATTGGTCTTTCCTAATTTGTGCCTTTTGTGTTCTAATTTTCTACAAACCTATTTTGTAACCTAGGTAATTGACAGAATGTCCTCTGTGTTTTTTCAGGAGCAATTTGTAATCCCCATTTAGGTAAAACTTTTTTTTTTACTTCTTCAAACATTCTTTCTAAAGTATCTGCATGCCATGCTCCTCGCCCCCATGATGATAAAGGACTGAACCTCTGAAATGGTAAGCGAGGCATCCCAATTAAATGTGTTACTTTATAAGAGTTGCCATGACCATGATTTCTCTTTTCAGCAATAAAAATCCTCACTATGATAGAAGTTGGTACCAAGGACTGGGATAATGCTGTGATAAGTCTGACCATGATATTGTTTGGAGTAAAATGGCCTTTGGGAGTTTGGGTTAGAAAAGTAGTGGGATGCTTTAAGGGCTGCTTAATGGGCTGTACTAGTAAAAACATGGAAGGCAGTGGTATGGAGTATGATTTAATGAACTGTGGGGGTGCTCACTCAAGAGGTTTCATAGGAAAAGAATTTTAGTATGTTACCTAGAGATCGCTTTTGTGATATTTTGGTGAAGAGAGTGGCTGCCCTTTGCCCTTGTCCAAAGAGTCTGCCTGCGGCTAAAGCAAAGGGTTTTGGATTAATTCCATTGGCAGAAGAAATCTCAAAACAACCTAGTATAGACTCTGTTTTTCAATGATAATTGTAATGATGATTTATAATGAAAAGGAGCAAATTCATCAGGATAAATGACAAAATGAAAATTTTGAGAATTTTGAGAGCACTAGGAAATGGAATGGAGCTAAATGCTATGCTCAAAGAGATAAACAGATTAACAAGTAAAAAAGCTTAGAGCCAGAGTGTGGTGGGGCACACCTTTAATCCCAGCCCTGGGAAGATAGAGGCTGGTGGTTCTCTGAGTTTGAGGCCAGCATGATTTACAGAGCAAGTTTCAGGACAGCCACGCTTAGGTAGTAAAGGACAGAAAGCTGGTGAAGATGTAATTGAATGAGGGGGCCATGTTCCAGCCCCAGCAAGCAGAACTCAGCAGCGTTGGCCACATTGTTTTGGCTTTAGAGTTAAGGATAGGAGTTATAGAATAAAGCTGGTCAGTCCAGGCATGTGTTGGAGTGTCCCTGAATGGAGGCCTAGCAGGGAGGCCATTGCACGAAGCTGTGAAGTTGAAGCCTGGATTGCCTTGGAGAACCTAAGATGTTAGCAATACCAGAATCATGGAATGCCTGCCAAAGGCACCGGCTAACAGGGAGTGGAACCAATCCAAGAGAGAGAAGTGTGTGTGGCAGTCAACAAAGCTGATCAGAGTTGGAGATCTGAAGAGCATTTGACAGCAGACATGAAGATGCAGAATTTGGAGTTTCTCAGTTGGTTTTCATTCTCATTTTGGTCCAGTATTTCCTCACTATGGTATGCTTTTGGATTTTGATTTTTACAAGGGGATCAAAGTTAAAAGATTGTCATGCATCTCAGAAGAGACTTTGAAACAAGTTTGAGACTACTATTGACTATAGCAACTTTTGAAGTTGGACTGGATGTATTTTTTTGCATTATGATATGGCAATAAGCCTTTGGGGCCCAGGAAAGGGAATGTGATGGTTTGAAAGAAAATGGCCCCCAAAGGGAGTGGCACTATGAGGAGTTATGGCCTTCTTGGAGGAAGTGTGTCACTGTGGAGGCAGGTGTTGAGGTCTCTTTTGTTCAAGCTTCCTGTTGCCTGCAAGATGTAGCATTCTTAGCTCCAGCACCATGTCTGCCTGCACAATGCTCCCCACCATTGTTGACAGAGGTTTCTGTCATGCCTGATTCCACAGCCATTCAGTCTCAAAGAAACACACAGAAGCTTACAGTAATTATAACACTGGCTGGCCTATTAGCTCAGGCTTCTTATTAACTAATTCTTACATCTAAAATTAGCCCATCATTCTTGTCTGTGTTAGCCACGTGGCTTGGTACCTTTAGCAGTGAGGTGTTTTCATCTTGCTTCCTCTGTGGCTGGGTGATGACTGCAGGCTACTCTTTCCTCTTCCCAGAATTCTCCTGTTCTCATTGCCTTACCTCTACTACTTCCTGCCTGGTCACCCCGCCTATACTTCTTGCCTGCCTACTGACCAATCAGCTCTTTATTAAAATAATACAAGTGACAGGATAAAAGGCCATTGTCCCACAGCACACCATGATAATGGACTGAACCTATGAAACTGAAACTATAAGCGAGCCTCCCTACTTAAATGTTTTACTTTATAAAAGTTGCCAAGCTCATGGTCTCTTCACAGCAATAAAAACCATAAGACAGGAGGAAACCCAGAAAAATCTAAGAAAAGGGAGAAAAATAAACCAATGATAGGGAAAACCACAAAATAGGAAAATGGGAATGTACAGACCAACCAAGAAAATGGCAGAAAGCAATGGACACATGAATGGTCCACCTGAGATTCCTTTTTATGGTTTATTTGTGTGTGTGTGCGTGTGTGTGTGCATGCACAGGCACACATGTGCCATAAGCTGCCCACTGTGAGCTCTGGGAACTGAACTCCTGTCCTCTGAAGACCAGCAAGTGCTCTTAACCACTGGGCCTCCTCTCCAGCCATTGCCAGGCTACTGCTGTGGGAGCCAGTGAAGGTGTATCTTCTTCCTAGGTAAGTGGAGGTGTGTTTCAGAACTTGATGGGGCATTTTAGCCTTCTGAGGAGCCACAGCTTCCCCACCACAGAATTCTGCTCTCTGCATCCCAAGCTGAGGCCTGTTCTGGGCACCCAACCCCGAACAAACGAAATTCACCCCATACATCTTGGAATGCTATCACTTTGTGTGTGTTTGTGTGTTTGTGTGTGTGTGTGTGTGTGTGTGTACACAGTTCCTCTGGCTTGTTTTCCTGGCAACAAGGAAGGCATGAAGGCACCATCACAAAGAATGAACAGTTGCTTGTTTACTCTTGTCCTAGAGAGGAGCTGTGGTTAGGAACAGTCAGGACTCCCTATCCTGTACACTATTGACAGTACAGGCATCTGGCTGGCTGGTCCCAGTCCCACTGAACAGAGGACAGCAACAGCCCAGAATAGCATCAGTTTAAACAGCTTCACACTGCCAGCAGGGAGGGCTCTTCAAGGCCAAAGCCAAGTGACAAGTCCTGTCGACAAACGGCAATCCACATTTAATCTCCCGTGGCCTTTCTTGTCCAGGTCATGAGGGACAGTGGGTGCTTGTGAGGCAATGGCCTGCTCACACAGACTGGGTACTTGGCTCCTGAGTGTGACAGGGAGAGGCCTCGTCTACCACTTGAGGTTGCCTTGCAAGCACCTGCCGCACCCTTTGCATTCCTGGGAAGAAGCGAGGAGTGGTCAGTAGGGAGCTGATCAGGTCAGAAGCAGGGGTCGCTGGAAGGATGCTGTTGGGAGGCTGGGGGGAAGAGACTGCTCACCCAGGTGGAGCCGGTTCTCCTTGTCTGAGAAGACCACCCGGAACCAGCCGGGTTCTTTGCACTCGAAGGTCTTCCCGCAGGAGAGCAGCACCTTGTTGTCCAAAAACTGGCGCCAGAGCAGCCCCTCCTCCTCAAAGGTGCCTCTGCGCAGGTACTGGAAGGAAAGAAGTAGCTCAGGACGCAGGAGACCCTACGGGGCTTCCCCTGCCGACATCCCCTCGACCCACAGCTCCACCCTATTTACCTTTCTTAAGTCAACCCAGATGAAGAAGCCTGCCCCACGACTCACGAAGGGTATCCCCAGGGCTCTGAGCTCCTCTGAGACATAGGTATGGGCAGCCTTGAGCCGGGCGTGGTTTTCTGGCAGGTACACCTGGCTGATCCAGTCTAAAGGGAAGGGAAGCAGGAATCTAAAACTGCCTTGGATCGCTGCATTAATCTACACGCTGAAAGACAAAAGGGCATGGCAGCCAACACCACAGGAGTCCTTCTTTCTGGCTTCCTGAGTCATGGGTTCAGAGGGGCTGGGAGTTCAGTGATCAGTACAAAGTGCCTTTGATCCAGGTATACAGCCCTGAGTGCCAGCTCCCACACCACATTCAGGAGCCCAGGGTACAAAGTCCCCCAGGATGTGAACCAAGCCAAAGGTGTCTGCAGGTACAAAGTGATACTTAGATCCACACAGATCAAATCCCTATCCCAGTGGGGCATCTTGGGAAAAGGAAGCCTTCAGCAACTTCACCTCTCTGGTCGTCATAGATTTATTGACCTCTTTTGAGGGGTACACACTCTATGGATTATAACACATTCATACATTTTTGAAAGTACTACCACAATCAGGATTTAAATAACCCCAAAGACTATCCCAATGACTGATATGTCACACACATGACAGTCTTGCTCATTCCTAAATGTCAGCAAAACCAGCCTCATAGGGTATGTAAAGTCTTGACCCTAAGCTTCTCTCAATAGCACAGTGTCTTTGGGAGAAATCCACACTGCCATGGACTTTATTGGCATAAGTATTCCACGGTGTGGACGGGACACATCTGTGTATAAACTCCCCTGTGGAGCAGTTTGCAGATGTGGGTGATTATGAAAAAAAAAAAAAACAGCTAGCAGCATTCATGCAGAGGTTTTTGTGTGACCATCACAGTTTCTCACTTGGGCCTGTTGCCACTGGGTTATTTGATAGGTGTGTTCAGTGGAAATTGCCAAATTGTTTTTCACCTCCTGTCCCCACCATCAATGTAAGGGCAAGTCTCCTGGCTGTTCCACCGCCTTTGTCAACATTCAGTAGGTATCGCCGCTGTTTCTAAAATTTTTTAGGCTATTAGATTGGTAATTAGTACCTGATCCTCCTTTTCCACACCTGCAAGACAAGGGGAACCGTAGGAATTCTCCCTAAGGCCCTGGGGAGGGAAATGAGGTGGACCAAAAGAACATCTGAGAGACTCAGTGAAGAGCAACAATTACAGGACAGCGTTGCTCTCTCAACTCATTGCTGAAGGCGGGAACGATCCAAGAGAGCTGGCCATCATACTGACATTTCCTCAGGAACTTCTGATCTGTGTTCAACGGTAACTAAAGTTCGTTTTTGAAGGTGGAATCTTGCTATGTTGCCCAGGCTAGCCTGGAACTCCTGAACTGGAAGGATCTTCCTCCTTCAGCCCCCCAAGTAGCTAGAAGAACAGACACATAGCACTGTGCCTGATCAGTGAGTTCACATTCGTCAAGAGCCTGTTTTATGGCATGTATTGTTCTAAACAAATTGCAGGCCACACTCGGCCAACAAGACTAGCACCATCATCAGCCCTATTCTCCGGATGAGGGTGAGGAGATAACAACACTGCAAGACATCACCTCAGCTCCTCCACAGGGGAGGCACCCGTGAGCCCCAAGTCCCACACACATTACAACCCCACCCCTCCTGTAAGAGCCAGACAAATCACCATGGTCCCGGAGCAGCTGTGCCATCTGGTGTTGGACCAGGCCGCTGAGACCATGGTAGCGACAGAGGGAGGCCACAGCAGTAGCCACATGCTGATTTTCTGTGTACAAGATGCCAAAGCGGAGTCCAGACATTCCAAAGTCCTACAAGAAGATGCATGATAGCTGTGGCCAGTTTCCACAGGAGAAACTAATTCCACCCCCTCTCGCCCAGGCTAGCCAGAGACTCACCTTGCTGGTGGCCCACATCACGTGTGTCCTCTGGGGGTCAGGCAGCCTACAGAGAGCAGAACAAGGAGATATAAGCAACCCAGAGCCAGGAGATCACAGACATGCCAGTGAATAGATACATGGAGAGATGAAGCTGGGCGTCTTGTCTTTGAATCACCAACACCCATGCTTCCGTTAGCATGGGGGCCAGCCTGCTGCCTATTCCTGTAACTATCATTAGAACACAGCCAAGCTCACTGCTCCACATATCTGTGGGAGCTGAGTGAGAAGCCATGAGCCTGACCTCTGAGCTGGAAAGCAGGTCCAGCACCACTTCGTCAAATGGCTTGTCTGATCAACCCCAGGAAACCAGGCCTCTTAGCTTCTCAGCCACCTCCACCTTAGTGCTTCTTGCCACTGTCATGGAAATTGCTAGCTGTGCCTTTAGCTGCTGAGACCTTTTCCTAGGTAGAAATCTGATAGACAAATCGATGAGTAGGTGCGTGGAAGGATGAAGTGTGTCAGGGGATAGATGAATGGATGGGGAGATGGATGGACAGACAGAAGGAATGATGGACAGACAGAAGGAACTAGAACCGCTCTGAAGAGGAAGGAAACAGCAGGAGTCCAGTTCTCATAGACCCAATGCTTCTTCAAACATTGCCAAGGCCCTCCTTGAAGCTCTTGGGAACGTCATAGAATAATCTGAAGACCCCTGATCTACCTAATCTTCCTGGTCTGAAGACCAGCAAGATCAAATAGACATTAATGGAACTGCCCTGGGGCAAGCCATGGCCTGTAGGCTGACCCAGAAAGAGGCTGGGAAACTGCTGGAGAATCAGCTGCAGTGAGCTCCTCACCTTTCCAGGCTCAGGACACTCCGGTACCCAAGAGACTCTTCAAACACGGACAACATGTAAACCTCATCCATGATCACGTGAAGCTGGTGCCTGCAGTGGGTAGATGGTGGGAAAGAGGGAGCCAAAATACGTCAGTCAGCATTGAGAAGCTTTGTCAAAGGACCACAGACTACCCCAGGGCTTCAAACCAGCTTATCCCAGAAACAACCCAATTTGATCCCAGGAACACCCTGATTTGGTCTATAATTTCACAAATAGAAGCTACATCCATAAAGCAGAGGACTATAGATAGAGCTGTTGATGTACTGCGGGGGGAAGGGGAGGAGGCACCCTTGGGGTCCTCCATGGCGGGCTGGAGACAAATGGACTCAGATTCATGTCATTCCCACTCATAGTTAGACCACTCTGAGGCTCTGTCAAGCAGCGATGATGATAGAATCCGTTTCTATGGGGCTGTTGTGATGACGACCATAGAGACAGCACAGACGATGCTCAGCTGGGAACACGGCCCACTCAGTAAAGAGCCACCTTGCAAACAAGACCCAAGTTTGATACCCATAACCTGCTAAACACATGGGCCTGGTGGCATGCACATGCAATACCAGTGCTGGAGAAGTAAGGACAAGAGGATTTCAGACAGCCTAGTATACCAGATCAGTGAAACACTTTCTCAGAATCTATTAGAAGGCGTCTAAGGAATGACCTCCGTCCTCCACATTCAACTATACACATGAACACAGGTTAACATACAAAAAATTATAAATGTTCAGCATGGGGCCTGGCCCTAGTGTTGCAGCTGGTGTTTTGAGAAGACAGAAAGACACCAAAGCTGGTAGTAGGCCAGTGAGCTAAGAAGGCATAGGCACCTGCCCCAAGGCTCACATCCGAGCTATGTCTGCTCACTTCATAGGGGAGGTGTAGCTTACCTCATGGCAAATCCCAGGAACTCCTGTAGCTCTTCAGGGGAGTAGATGTCACCCAGAGGGTTCTGGGGGTTGATGAGGATGAGGCCTTTGACCTTGACACCCTAAAACCATGCATGGGGGTGTTACTGTGTCCCCCCAACCCTAGAACCTAAAGCTGCCTGAATCCCAGGGAAGCATGGCAGGGGCACACTCATGACCCAACAAGAAGCAAATCAATGGGACTAGAGTTCCGTCTGCTGTGTCGTGCCAACCGTGGGAAGAACGCAGGCAGGAAATGGGGAAGTGTGCCCAGCTGCTGGCAGAGAGGCTGTTTGAGTGGGAGGAATTCTACGAGGAAGTTGGAGACTTCCACAGTTCCTGCCATGAGCACTAGGGAGCTTGAATGACAAAGGTAACCACCCCAGTGACCTCAGTGACCTCAATGTGAAGTGCACAGATGCTGAAAATGGCCAGGAAGCATAGGAACCTGGGTCTCTGCCTTTACTAGGAAGTCCCCCAAAAGGAGCAGGATCACCCCTCAAATTGCCAGAGAAACTCACTACACTATAGACTACCATGAGCCACATTTGTACCTGAAGGAGAAACAAAGGAACTGGGATGAGGGAGTGTTCTTTTAATTAGCATACTGTGGTGGTTTGCCCTATTTGCTCCTTCATTTTAATGCTTGGTCTTTAGTGGACCTGTCTGGAAAGGATGAGGGAAGGTGTGGACTTGCTGAAGGAGGTGTATCACTTGGAGTGGGCTTTGAGACTTCAAAAGCCCAGTCTCTCTCTGCCTGCTGCCTATAAGATCAAGATGTAAAACTCTCGGCTACTGCTACAGTGCCCTGCTTGTCTGCTTCCTGCCATGATGATCATGGACTAACTCTCTGAAACTGTAAGCAAGACTCCAGTGAAATGCTTTCTTTTACAAGTTCCCTTTGTCATGGTGTCTCTTCACAGCAACAGAACAGTGACTAAGACACACACATTCATTGAAAACAACAGAGGGCTTCACTCTTGGCATTTCCATGCAGATAGGCAATTTGATCCAAACCCAACACCTCCTATTACCCTTTCTTGTGAGGGGAAATTGTACACTGAGGTTTCAGGGTCATTTTCTAATAGGAAGACCCTCCAAAGACACAGGATTCTGCCTGACACCCGCCACCCGCCCAAGGACAGTTCAGCAACTCCTCCTCATATGTCCCTATAAAAGTTACAAACCCAACTCCTGAGAGATGAAGGGAGTCCCTGCTGGGGCCACCCACTCACAGCCCTGGATTTGACCGATTCCCCAGACCTCAGAATTAACTCCTTGCAGGGCCAACTCCAGCTTCTTCACTGTGAGCTGGAAGGGACGTGCATTCAATCCAGTTACCTGGGAAAAGACCCACCAAAGACAGCAGCCAAATCCAGTGCCCCACTCCCACCCCAAACTTGAACTCTTGGGTCTCTCCTCCCCTATCATCTCCAGTCTTCTGGGTCCGGCCTCTGGAAAATGGGCAGGGACACTTCCCCTTCTGGCCTTCTGCCCCTACCTTTACAACAGGGACATCCCTCATCACTCAGATATCTGGCAGAGGCAGCGAGGATGCTCTCATTGGCTCTCAGGACTTCCAAGGCATAAGCTTCCCCCTTCCCACCCTCTCATTTCTAGGGCTAGTTCTAGGCTTCTCTGTGGACCCAGCAATCCTAGAGCCTGTAGCTTGGAGCTTCCAGAGAACCCAGGCAGAGGCTCCACTTCCATTTCACAGCAGCCCCAAAGCACAGGATTCCTTCAGGTCCGCCCACAAATTCAGACCCAGCAAACCCTGGCCTACAGGAAGATCCAGATGCAAGAACTAGAGTATAGGCAATCTTACCTCACTCTCCAGGTAGACATAAGCCAGTCGGACATTGCCATAGAGATAGACATGCTGGGTAATGGCTCCATAGTAAGGGGTGGGGATCAAGAGAGCCTCTAGGAGAAGGAGTAGCCGCTCATTGGCCTCTGACTTAAATACCCCAGACACCTATCAAGAAATCCGCAGCCCTCCCAAGCCTCCATCATCCTTGGGAAATATCTGGAACATATTCTGACTCCTCTCAACTCCCCAAACCTTAAAGCTTGGATCCCCTAAGGTCAGACTTTCTAATATAGATGCTCACTTAAAATGGGATCACATGCAAATCAATCCACTATAAGTTATCATAAAAAATGCATTTGATCTACCTATCCTCCTGAACATCCTAACTTAGGGCCTGAAACAGGGCAGAGAATCGGCATTGACTCAAGATCTCATGGTCGCCTGCAGGTAGAATGGGGGAGCCCATAGGGTCCCTGCATCTGACTGTTCCAGACTGAATAAGAACTTGTCCATCATATTCTTACGGCAAATCTCCCTTTAGGGTTCAAGTCCTGGTGACTGCTTCTGTTTGTGTGACTCTTTTACTTAACGTCTGGCCTCAGTCTTCTCACAGGTAAAATGGGTTTAGTCAAAGAATCCATGTCATAGAGGAATAAAGCCACATGACCTAGCCCGGAATGCAGTATCTGGTGACCGGATGTGACCAGTGTTAACTTATTAGTTAGACTCTTGTGAGCAGGACTCTAACCTTACAACAACTGACCCTTAGCTACAACCAGCTCTTACACAGTGCCTCTTAGAGCAGCTGGCTGTCTATTCAATAGCCATCCAATTTCCTTCCTTGCAGCGAGAAAAAAAAAATGGCTTTTGTTTAGTTTGATGTATTCGTTTGTTTTGTTTTGTTTGTTTGAAATATGACCCACAGTATATCCAAGTCAGTCCTTCCCCAGCCATGGCATGAACCAGTCTGGACTAAGCCGACACTGACTCCCTTAGGCCGTTTGCCAGGGACTCCTTTAAGTTTACATGTAATTTCTATTTGGTAAGAGTCGCACTGGGATCCTTTTGAGAAGGAGCACCCTCGATGCCCTGCCCAACAGGAGAGAGACTGGCTTGCTGCTACTGTCGTTTTTCCTTGCTATAAGACGGTGTCAGAGAAGATGTCACCATGACCTGACATGGAGGGAAAGTGGAGGGACTCAGAGAGAGAAAGCAGTACCCTGACACCATATGGATCTCATCAGAACTGCTGCCCCAGATGTCTGGTTAATCCACACACTTAAGGCCCTGTAATCTCTTATATTCTCCTATTGCTGAAGGTGTCCTGATGCGGTTCTGATGCCAGGCAACTGGGTTCACAGCCCAGCCTTGGGACAAAGCTGAGGAAGGGGGGCACGGAGCTCACTTACCTCCTGCCTCACAGAGCACTGTGGCCAGAGCGGAAAAGAGCGAGGCGCAGCCATTCAGAACAACCACCTAGGGGTGTCAAGAGACAAAGGTGACTGTCTGAGGACAGAGAAGAGCAAGGACCAGGGGAAGACCCAGGCCTCTCCCCAGGGCCCTGAGAATCCATTCTGATGAAGGTCTTTCTAGGTTCCCAGCCAAGCTTACTTCTGGGGACCCTGCTCTTGATCAACTGAACAAGAGACAGAACTGGCCACTCTGAGGGTCTCTCTCAAAGGTGAGGGGGTCAAGAAGGACACAGCACAATGAGTTTGGGAGGCAAGACTAAGTGAAAGCACCCTCCCACCCCACACCCATAAGGAAGGGGTGACTCACGTTCTCTGGTTTCATGGGCGCCGGGCTCTTACAGTAGAAAGACAAGAACTTTGCCACTTCTTCCCGCAGGCTAGGACAGAACCACAAGTACGACACTTGTCAGAGGGTCTCAGTCCTGTCCACTCCAGAGCCTGTCTGGGAACTGCAGGTGGCTAGCTGCCATTGCTCTGTCCTCCCTTCCCAGGGGTGGATGTGGTAGGCATTTGTCTCCACGCCAGCACACCCTCCCCCATCCAGCCGCATTCTGTGTGGTTCTAGAATATCCACCTTCCCACACAGTGGATGAAAACAAACACTACATAGATCTAGCTGATGAAAACAATAATAATAAACATTATCATAATAGGAACTGATGTTACCGTGCTTTTTTGTTTGTTTGTTTGGTTGGTTGGTTTTTCGAGGCAGGGTTTCTCTGTAGCTTTGGAGCCTGTCCTGGAACTAGCTCTTATAGACCAGGCTGGTCTCGAACTCACAGAGATCCGCCTGCCTCTGCCTCTCAAGTACTTGGATGAAAGGTGTGTGCCATCACCACCTGGCTGTTACTGTGGTTCTTATTGAGCATCAATATTACACATATGTCATTTGGAGAATGTTCCATGGTAACTATGGTTACTATCATTCCCATTTTACAAAGAAACTGAGGTTTGAGGGAATTAAATCACTTGCTGGTAAGTGGCACAGCCCCTGCCCCAGGGTCCACCATCCTGATGACCCTTTTCTAAGAATATGAGCTTCAGAATACATCTTGGATCAAGTCCTGCTAGGCTTGTCTGACCTCCAGGAGATGATCAGTATACAGCAGCCTATCTTACCATTGAGAGTGAGTCTCAGCCAGCTCCCTAGACACCCATCTGTCATCTCTAAAGCTACTGGAAAAGCAGGGGACAGTCTCCTCACTCTCCTCAGACTTAGGAATACGGGGATGGATTTGGGGCTGGCAGGACAGCCCCTGGTCACTGGGTCTCCACACTATGTTCTTAGCCTACAACCAGCTCCCTCACTCCGCCTCTACCGATATGTGGATGGAACAATTCTTTGTTGAGAGGCTTCCCTGTGCTTTGTAGTTTAACAGCACATCCCTGGGCAGTAGACCTTCAACCACAGATGTGCCCAGGCACTACCGTGCCTCCCTGGGGTCATCATCCCCCCCCCCCCCCCGTTGAGACCCACCAGCCTATGGCGACACTTACAACAGATGTCCCCTCCAGTCCGGGTACTGCAGCAGTGAGGGCTCCACATGAAGCATGTCATTCTGTTTCAGCTGGGGACACAAAAGGAACAGAGCAAGGCAGAGGGCTGAACTGTCACCTGCATCTGCACAGCAGCTGGTTTCCTCTGCTCCCCGAGGAAGGAGACAGGAATGCAGGACAGCACTCCCGGGCCATTTCACAGAGAAGCCACCCAGGGCTCGCAGAGTGAAGGCAAAGCCAGCAAACCATATCCAGAGCTTCTGACTCTAGCTCTCTGTACAGCACGATCAGAGTCTGGTGGGCACAGAAGCAGTGGTGGAAGGGCACACTGCTCAGTGTCCCCAGAGGTCAGTGCACGCTCCAGAGCAGGGTGATGTCAGCTTGGCCTTGGCTCCAGCTTTAGAGAGGGGACTAGGACACTGTCTCCTGAGGGTTCCACTCAATCTCACCCTTTGTGTGTGGCAGCAAATTTTAGACCATTCCTTGTATAGACAGGTACTGGATCTATACTGGCTATACGGTCAAAGAGAGCCAATAGCATAGTGTCCTTGGGCAGGGGACCAAAAAAATTGAAATTACCTACTTCTCTAACCCTGGGTCCCACAGGGTCCCGCCCTCCTGTCGCCCCTTACAGCAGGTTCAACAAAGAAGCCACTGGTATCTGAGGCTACTTAGCACTTACTAGGCCACTGGTCTGAACTGTAAATACTTCATAAAAACAAGTATTAATAAATATCAATAATTGTATATTTATTACCAGCTTAAAAGGTCATACTTTAGATATATTAGGTAAATTAAATATTACCGAAACCAATTCTAGCTATTTCCACTTTCGTAGAACTGAGGCACGCTCTTGCTGTGTGACCCTGGCTCTCTTGGTACTTACTGTGAAGCCCAAGATGGCCTCAGGCTCACAGCACTCCTCCTGCCTCAGCTTCTTGGGACCTGGGTTTAACTCCCAGCACCTACATGGTGCCTCACAACTCTAACTACAGTTCCAGGGTAGCAGACTCCCTCTTCTGGCCTCAGCAGGCACCAGGCATGTACCTGGTGCACAGACATACACGAAAGCAAAGCACCCATACACATAATCTGATGAAATTTTAAGGAATTTTACAAGCTATATTAGAAACAGCCATAGAAGCCAGGCCTGAGGGTACAGGCCTGGAATCCCAGTTACACTGGAGGTTCCGGGAGGAGGATTCCGAATCCAAGGCCTGCCTGGCAGAATAAGCTCAAGATCAGCCTGAGGAACTTAGGCCTTGCCTTAAAGTAAAAAGTTAAGAAGGTAGAAGGCATAGTTCAGCTTGCCTAGACTGTGTGAGTGCTGGGTTCAATCCCCAGTAAAAATAAAAAGAAATTAAGGAACAGAGATGGATGTAGTTCTGATGGCAGACAGGGTTAGGCTGGGGAGAGGAGGGAAGGGGAGGGGAGGGGAGGGGAGGAGAGGGGAAGGGAGCGGAATTGTTCCCAAGGCAAACCTGCCAGCTCTTCAGTCAGGGCCAGTGAGGCGTGCAGCAAGGTACTGTAGCAAAGGATTCATGAAGGCCCTGGTGATAGCAGCCGCAGGACTCACCCGCCTGGACAGAAGGTCAAAGCAGAGTTTGTTCTCACTGGTGCCCAAGTTAATGATGCCCTGCAGACAGAGTGTACAGGTAGGTGAGCATGGCAAAGGAATGCCAACCAAGAGCCACAATGTCTGCTTGCCACCCCATAAGGTGTTAATCCTAGTAGGAGGCTCGGACGTCTGACTCCTGCCTTACATGAGGAACAAAGGAAGCAAGAGAAACAAAAGAATTAACTTGAAGGAGCTGAGAGTTACACAAATAACAGGCAATGTTCACCACCCCTGGGAAGGAAACCGTTTCCTCCAGACACAGGCAACGCGTCTCCAAATCCCAATAGCTCTACAGTTACAGCACACTCAGCTACCCTCTTGTGACGCCCCACTGCCAAGATCCAAGTGCAAGTCACCACGATCACTGCCATAGCTCCCCATCTCCTCTCCTGTCCACTCCCCTGCCTGTCATCCGTCTTCAAATGGAAAACTGAAACTTCATCATGCATACTGCTCCCCCCTGAACACTTCCTACCCAGCTCTGTCTACAGAAAGAACGCTCACCATGTCCCACGAGGCCCTACAATATTAGAGCCTTCCTGACCCCATCACCCCCAGTCTGGCTTTACTGCAGCCCAAGGGTTCCCTTGCTGGTCATTGATCTGATCCAGCACAGTTCCAGGCTGGGCCCTCAGACTAGCTATTCCCTCAGCTGTACGGCTCCTGGGGTGGGCAGCCTCTACCATGGCACCCTGTGCAGAGACTGAATCTGCCACCTGCCCCTGATGAGGAGAACATGCAGAAATGCTGGGATGTCACCTCTAAGGCTAGGTCACAAAAGCGAGTGGCTCCCGTGCTGGGTACTCACAGTCTCTCATTCTGTCTTGAGACATCTGCCCTGAAAGGAGTCAGCTGCCATACCTGAGGCAGTCCACGTGGAGAGGAACAGGTGCCCAACAAGGAGCCACAGAAGTGAGTTTGGAGATAGAGCCTCTCACCTGTCCAAGCCCCACCACGCAGTCAAACTTTCAGATGCACAGGGCAGCTTCAGGGTACTGTGACAGAAACCCCTGAGCCGGACACGCCCACCAGGAGTCCTGAGCTCCAGCAACTGGGAAGTGTTTGCTATGTCAGCTGCTGCAGTTTGGGGTGATTTGTTACAGCACTGGGTAGTTAACACAGCCTCACCTTTTTCACGCCTCTGTTCTAAAGTCACCTGATTAAAAGTCGCCTTTTATGACATCCTACGTCATACAGCAACACTTCTCAGTGGGCCATCATCCTATGTCCACCTTCCCCTTTCTTCATTTGCTTTGCAGTGCCTATCAGTAAATGCTATGTGTAGTTCTGATCTGTCTGTCTCAACTAAAATATAAATACATAGGGCGAGACTGCAGTTTTGCTCACTGCTATGACACCAGTACGTAGAACAGTCGCTGATACCTGGTGGATGTTCAACAGATCAAAACTATTAATAAGAGTTATTGTGTATAATAGATTATGGTAATCATGGCAGATGATATTAATAATAATAGCAGCTGTGTTTATCAAGTGTATTATATGATAAGCATATAATACACTCTGTATTATGTGATATGATGTGTTTATCAAGTGTATTACATGATAAGCATATAATACACCGTGAATTTCACACTCCTGGTCTCACTTAATGTTGACTCTTCTACAGAGCAGACATTACCAGCCCATCTCAGAGATGACCTGTCTATAGAGCAGACATTATCAGCCCATCTCAGAGATGCTCTGTCTACAGAGCAGACATTACCAGCCCATCTCAGAGATGACCTGTCTACAGAGCTGAAATTACCAGCTCTCCTGCAACCAGAGGATCATAACTCCAACCTGACAAGAGCGAGCTGGGTGCTGGCTGCCCTGCAGTTAGTTTTCTCTTGGCTCCCAGCCAGGAGGGGTCTTCACTCACACTGGGGTTCTTGTCTTCATCATACTCATCCATATGGTAGGTTCTGTAGCCCTCCTCAGCTGAGTCCCAGAACCATTTGCTGACTCTTCCTCTAGAGGACAGGCAGGAGCTATCAGAGGAGAACATGGCCACAGGGTCCCCCACTCCATAGAGCTTGAGCTGCTTCCTGTCTGGCTTTCTGAGGCACTCTCCTTGCAGAGAATCACCATAGGCACTGTCCATGTCCTGAGAAGAGGCCGAGCCTGGACGTCCAGTTGGTGTCTGAGGAAGAGGGAACATCTGTCAAAACACAAATGCTCAGGCCTGCTGAAGGGCTTCTGCTTGTCCTTGTAAGTTTGTCTGTCTTGTGTAGGTCCAAGAACAACCTCCAGTGTTGTTCTGGGAGCTACCCACCATGTTTTTAGAGGTAGGGTCTCTCCCTAGGTCCTCGTGTTTGCAAAGTAGTTTAGACTGGCTAGCCAGTAGGGTCCAGGACCTGCCTGTCTCATCTCCCCAGCTCTGGAATTATGAGGGTACACATCTGGCTATTTTAATGTGGGTTCTGGGAATAAAACTCAGGTCCTCATTGGCTACAGGGCAAGCAAAGCATTTGACTTCCCAGGCACGTGGAGGCGTAAAAATAAAGACAATATTTACACGGCAGTATCGGGAGGAAGTTTTAGTGATCATTTCCATCTTAAAGTCACCCACGTTTATTTTCCAAACAGCTTTTATATCAACACAAACTTTAAAAAAACTTTACTAACATTCTGTTTTTTAGATGGGGGATGGCTTAAGTCACGTCTTGCCTAAGCCTATTTTGTCAGGTAGACTAAAAAACACTTCTTCCCTAGGTAACCTCATAATTTACAATTGAAAAAACAAAACGGCATCAACATATCCTAACACCTGTTGAGGTAGCTCCTTGTTTGCTTTGCTACAAAAGAGCCAGGCAATCCCCTCCAGCGGAAAAGGTACAAATTGTGCCTTGTAAACTACTCAGATTCTCTAACTGGCAGACAATGTAAAATGTGGGCCGACAAAATTTGGCCCCCGCGCCCAACCTTCTCCACCAAACCCTCCAGGCTACCCAACACTGGCCTTGAACTCTTGGGCTCAAGTGGTCCTCCTTTCTCAGCCTCCCTAGTAGCTGGAACTAAAGCCATCTCAACACTGATATTTCCCTCTTCTTGCAAGTTTGTGTGATCACCCCCCTTGTCCCTTTCGAGTTAAAAGTTTCAACAAAGAAATCTGCTGAGGACCTGTGAAGACCACACCATGCTTGCTACATAAAAATAACTTTAATCTACTTGTTGCTTTAGCTTCCTGAATTTCTGCATTTGTTTCTCATTCTGCAGCCTCGGGATCACCAACTATCTTTCCTGACACCAGCTCACCCCAATTTCAAAACACCAGGCTATTTCCCAAGCAGCTTACATCTTGTGTGACAGGTGAGCTGGAGCTGATGGTGGTGGGAACCAGTAGGAGGGGAGAGTAGGGGTCACAAGTGCATTAGGGGTCCCAGTTCCATTCACAAAGAAGAAAGGGCCCCAGAGGGGGCTCTCCTAGCTGCCAACAACATAGGAGCTTCCTAAGCATCCCTTATTCGTGCTCTTGTGGGTCCAACACTCACCTCAAAGCGCGACAGTGAGGATCTGAGGCGCTAAAGCATTCACACCAAATTGTGGCTGGTGGCCAAATGTCTCAAATATGAATCACTCTATCACAAATGCTCTCTGATTTCTCTGTCTTAAGGGCCAAGTCTTACATGGTAGAAGAAATAGCTGATGTAGATGGGAACCCAGAAACTTTCCCGCAGTTTAATTTTGCTTTGTAAATCTCGGGGGGGGGGGGGCGGCGGGGAGGGAGCTCACCAAGGTGGCAGGACATAGAAGGAGCAAACCTTCTGCTCCACAACAGCCCAGGTCGGAGGAAAGGCACTGCCGAGAGAGCCCGGGTTTGGGCTTGGGAGGGCGCAGCCAGAGCCCAGCAGGAACACAAAGCATTTGGGGGGGGGGCTCAATTTGCATAGCGATCTGACCAGTGCAGCGCTCCCAACCAAGGCCGAGTGAGAGCCCGTCAGGGTTTTCGGGGCCCGCGGAGCCTGTGTGATTGCAATCAGGACTTCCAGACCCAAGAGCGGTAGCAATCAATAGCACAGGGCAGCCGAGCAGGCCCCTTTGGTGCACAGCGGGGGCAGCGCGGGGGTGGGGGATCGCACCTACTTTGGGCGACGGATTTCGCGCGCAATATCCTCTGGGCCCGGACTTCCGGGAAGCTGGGGTAAGCCTGCCCCCTAGCGATCAGGACAGGATGTGGGAGAGTGAAACTCTGGGCTTCAGCGCTTACCAGGACGCCAGAAACAGGAGTCTGAACAGGCAGAATGGGTAGGGAAGTGGAGATCTTGGCCAAGATGAGACCATGCCTCCCCGTCTCTTCTCTCATTGGCCTGAGCTCAGCTCTCTCTGGCAATTCTACACCTTTGGTCAGACCATTTGAGCAGGGAAGTTTCTTCCCCAGTTAAGGTAGGCATCCTCTTAAAACACCCTTCCTCCTGAGTGTCACGTGTGCATGTGATCTCCCCGCCATCCATTTGGATAGGCTTCCCCAACCCCCGAAAATTCTTAGCTGGAGGGAAAAAAGATTTACAAAAGAAAAATAGAAAGTTAGAGACATGTATATTCACATGGTACACATGGTGGGGACACATGGGAGTGGAAAACTCTCAAAGGGGTCTTCCTTGAGTTCCAGTTTATACAAAATAGAATTTCAGAGATGTGAGGGGCGAAGGGAAAAGTTCAACCCCACTACAAGCAGGGACAAGAAGTCGAAACTGAGAAGTTTTCATTGTGTGCCTCCCAGAGGTTTGCTAAGCTGGGCGTGAACACCATTGAATGACTCCGCCTCTTCTTTATGCAAGGAAACCACCTCTTGACTAGCACAGCCCTTTAGGCTAGACTGACCGACAACGTGTTTATGCAAATATAACACTATCATCTATAAACTTCTCAAATTAGATGAGGAACACGGTCGTGCCTAGGTAGTCCAACAACAGAAGGTCCGGTCTGTCACCGAGGTGTGGTGGTTTGAATGAGAATGACCTCCACAGGCTCATAGTTCCGTTAGTTCCCCTTAGTTCCGTTCCCTTAAGGAACCCTAACACTGAAGCCCTGGAATTCTGGAAGAGCCACTGGTCTTTAGTCCATATTGGAAGTTGGAAGAAGTTGTAAAGTGTGGCAGCAACAACAGCAACAGAGGCAGCAGCAGGGGAAATGGCTTGAGAATCGTGTAAACTCACCAGTGAGGCACAGAGGCAAGCCGGGCAAAAGAGCAAAAGCTCGCCCCTCGGCCCGCCACCAGAGTGTGGCACCCCACTGAGGGTGGATTGCTGGGAGCCACGCAGCCTAGTCTCGGATCAGGATATGACTACCTGTCTGGTTTCCTCAGGCAAGGCACCTGTGGAAACAGACACTCACTTGGCAAGGACCAGTGGTCCTTGGGACAGCATAGGAATCCGCGAAACTCACGCAGCTTACAGATTCTTTTCCCTCTCATTATATTGGCGATTCTTTGTGCAGTTTTCAGCTTTGTCGGTCACATATGCAATAGCTGTAATTTTGTAATTTTCCCTGAAAATTCTGTTCTTTTTCAAAGATTTTCACCTAAGTTTTAACAGATAAGAAATCTGAGAAGTTTAAATGCTTCTCAAATTTCTTATCTGGAATTGCTAACTATAATTCCTCATCCTGGGAACTTTTCTGACTTGGTAGAGATAGGTACGTATGAGAAAGCAACACTTGGAACACTAACCGTGTCTCACAGTTCTGGAAAGGAGAGCAAGGCATGCGGACACAGAATAGGGAAGAGGCCTAAGGAGCACACAGAGTGCCAGCTGTTGAGAGTAAGTTCCCCGGACACCAAGCATAGAATCGTTGGTAGGATCTGGTATGCTCCAAGAGGAAAGAACACAGTGCAAAATGTGTGATGGATTAGATCCATCTTTGCCACACACAGGAGCTGTTGTTGATGGAAGAAGTGTGGTGTAGTGAGATGGGGAAAGAGGGCCTTATCAAAGTCTGACTTTTAAGAGAGATTGAGACATGGGACCTTCTTGTAGAAAAGGGAACTGTATAAAAAGATGTCTTGAGGTATGAAAAAATTGTGCGAGTTTGAATATTGTTGTCCTTAAAGCATCGTGCCATGTCTATGACTTTTAACTTTATAACTACAAGTAGCTGCCAGCTGACATAGTGCTGCGAGAGCAGCGTGTGTCTGGCTCAGTATTAAGCCTACAGAGATGCGGATCTCTACGTCTAGAATAATTATGCAGGGGGTGGGAAGGTGTATTTGGCAAAGCACAAAGGGGAGCAATGGAGGCTTTCATAATAATCACGATGTATTCTTTAAATTGTGATGTCTTTTTTGAAGTCTGTAAAATGCTTTTTATTAATTGGAAAGTTAAAATAAGACAAAATTACCACCAATATGCATACAGTTTTAAGAAGGAAAAAATTAGTCCGTATAGAATAAGTCATCCTTTAGCAAAACAACTTTTAGTCTTTATAAAAGATTTGTTTTGAGTCACCCACACAGTTTTAAGATCAGACTACTGATTTCTATTGCCTACACATTTTTTTTACATCAGATAACTGATTTCTTTTACTTTACAATAGTAAAAAGTTTGAAATGTAGGCATTACATATTAAGTGCATTTTTATTCTTCGTAAGTGCTACAAATTATATGTTGAAGCCTATGTTAGAAATGGACAGCACTCCAGGTCGTGAACAGCTGGAGACAAAGTTATCTGTACTCCTTTCCACAGGAGCAGCCACAACAGTAATTTTTATTTTTTTATTGATTTTTATTGAGCTCTACATTTTACTCTGCTCCCCTCCCTGCCTCTGCACTCCTCCCTTCAACCCTCCCCCAAGGTCCCCATGCTCCCAATTTACTCAGGAAATCTTGTCTTTTTATACTTCCCATGTAGATTAGATCTATTTAAGTCTCTCTTAGTGTTTTCATTGTCTAAGTTCTCTGGGATTGTGGTTTCTAGGCTGGCTTTCTTTGCTTTATGTTTAAAAACCACCTGTAAGTGAGTACATGTGATAATTGTCTTTCTGTGTCTGGGTTAGCTCACTCAAAATAATGTTTTCTAGCTCCATCCATTTTCTTGCAAAATTCAAGATTTTTTTCTGCTGTGTAATACTCCATTGTGTAAATGTACCACATTTTCCTTATCCATTCTTTGGTTGAAGGGCATTTAGGTTGTTTCCAGGATCTGGCTATGACAAACAATGCTGCTATGCACATAGCTGAGCACATGTCCTTGTGGCATGATTGAGCATCCTTTGGATATATACCCAAAAGCGGTATTACTGGGTATTGAGAAAGGTTGTTTCCTAATTTTCTGAGAAATCACCACACTGACATCCAAAGGGGCTGTACCAGCTTGCACTCCCACCAGCAATGCAGAAATGTTCCCTTTACCCCACAACCTCTCCAGTATAAGTTGTCATCAGTGTTTTTGATCTTGGCCATTCTGACAGGTGTAAGATGGAATTTCAGGGTTATTTTGATTTGCATTTCTCTGATGACTAAGGATGTTGAACATTTCCTTAAGTGTCTTTCAGCCATTTTAGATTCCCCTTTTGAGAGTTCTACTTTCTGATGTCTTCTTCAATTTCTTTCTTAAAAGATTTAAAGTTTTTGTCATACAAGTCTTTCACTTGTTTGGTTAGAGTTACTCCGAGATATTTTATGCTATTTGTGGCTATTGTGAAGGGTGTTGTTTCTTTGATTTCTTCCCCAGGCCTTTTATCATCTGTGTACAGCAGGGCTATTGATTTTTTTTTTTAGTTAATCTTGTGTCCTGCTACATTACTGAAAGTGTTTATGAGTTGTAGAAATTCTTTGGTAGAATTTTTGGGATCGGTTATGTATCATCAGCAAACAGTGAAAGTTTAACTTCTTCTTTTCCAATTTGTATCCCCTTAATCTCCTTTTGGTGTCTTGCTCTCTCTAGGACCTCAAGAACTATATTGAATAGATATGAAGAGAGTGGACAACCTTGTCTTGTTCCTGATTTCAGTGGAATCACTGGGAGTTTCTCTCCATTTAGTTTGATGTTGGCTGTTGGCTTGCTGTATATTGCCTTTTTTTTTTAGGTATGTTCCTTGTATCCCTGCTCTCTCCAAGACCTTTATCATGAAGGGATGTTGTATTTTGTCAAAATCTTTTTCAGCATCTAATGAGATAATCATGTGGTTTTTATTTTTCAGCTTGTTTATATGGTAGATTATGTTGACAGATTTTCGTATGTTGAACCATCCCTGTATCTCTAGGAGTGATGTCTTTCTTAAAGGCAAAATTAGAAGCCAATAATAAAGCTGTTCATGTAACCCTGGTAAGAAAATCTCTGTCCAAGAATAAATAAAGACAGCCTGAGCTATTCAGGGCCACTTGAGTGCAATCCACTCAGTGGTCAGAAGTTTGTCTTTCACCAACGCCCCTTCCCCATCTCAGAACCTGAACCTGAGCCGAGGCTGGACCCCGGCAGTGGATCTTTCCACTTGAGTTACTCGGTCAGGAAAATCTCACTCACCTCCTAGTTGATTCCAGATCTAGTCAATCAAGATTAGGCATCGAAGCCATGAGCCAAAATCAGTGCCACCCCTCTAAGTCTTTCAAGATAATGTATTGCTGTATCACTGAGCAACCTTGGCTGGCCTGGAGTTTCCTAAACAATTCAGGCTGGCATCAAGCTTGTAATGCCCATTCTGCCTCTGCTGGGGGGGGGATTGCAGGCATGCGCCACTGTGCACCCCCCAAACATGGCCTTTCTGCTCTCAGATTACTTTCCTCAAGAGTTTTTTTATGTATAATGAAAAAAGTATAATGAAAAAAGACAGTTTTTTGTTTTGTTTTGATTTGATCTGATTTTTTGAGACACGGTTTCTCTATAGCCTGTCCTGGAACTAGACCAGGTTGGCCTCGAACTCATAGAGAGCTGCCTGCTTCTGCCTCCCAAGAGCTGCCCCACCACCACCTGGCAAAAGACAGGGTTTTTTTTAAAAATAAATAAATAAATAAATAAATAAGAATAATACTCGAAAAAAAGAAAAAAAAAGGGTCCTGAGAGTGTATCTGGTCTTCTGGGCACTTCCTATAAATTCTTTCTCTGTCCAAGGTCTCAACTATATAGCCTAGGCTGGCCCTGAACCCACCATTCTGCCTCAGTACTAGGATTATATGTATATACCATATGCCAGTTCATAATCAGTTTCCAAAGAGCTTTATCTAGTATAACCTTGAAGAATCAGGACTTACTGAACTGCTCTCTGTGGTAATTTCAATAACAAACATGACGGGTTAGAGCCACCTAGGACGCACAACTCCTGGTGTGTCTATGAGGATGTTTCCAGGGAGGATTAACTTGGGAAGAGGAATTGTTTCTGTATGTGGCATCATCCTCAGACTGGGGTCCAGGCTGAATAAGAAAGGAGAGTGGGTGAGCAGCAGCATCCCCTCCTCTTCCTGGCTTACCTTCCTCTACTCCTTCTTACTCCATGTCTGGCTGTGCCGCTGGGTGGCTGATCCCGGAAGTTCTCCTTCCCAGGTTCCTTCCTCCGGGATTTCTCCTCATTTTTATCCCCTCTGCCTTCAGTCCCACCTATACTCTCCCTCCCGCCTAGCTTTTGGCTGGTTAGCTCTTTATTAGACCAAAGGTGTTAGACCCCAACTCTGGGATGCTAACTCCTCAGGAGGGTTGCCCCAAGAAACCACTCACCAGTCCGGTTGATGCAAAAGCAAGAGGAATTTTATTCTTGTTTGCACAAATGGGCTCCTCAGCCAGGCGAGGGAGAGAAGCCCCAACTAGCTATTATAAGCTGCTTTTAAAGGCAAAAACCACATTTTCAAGAAGGGGTTGTTTGTTAAATGCAGGTATTGGCTCATTTATTATTATTATTATTTAATTTTACTTAAAAATTTCCACCTCCTTCCATTTCCCTCCCCCTCCCCCATTCCTCATCCCCCTGCCCCTCTCTCTCCAGTCCAAAGAGCAGTCAGGGTTCCCTGCCCTGTGGGAAGTCCAAGGTCTTTCCCCCTCCATCCAGGTTTAGGAAGCTGAGCATCCAAACAGACTAGGCTCCCAGAAAGCCAGTACATGCAGTAGGATCAAAACCCAGTGCCATTGTCCTTGGCTTCTCAGTCAGCCCTCCTTGTCCAACACGTTCAGAGAGTCCGGTTTGATCACATGCTCCATCAGTCCCAGTCCAGCTGGCCTTGGTGAGCTCCCCTTAGATCAGACCCACTGTCTCAGTGGGTGGGTGCACCCCTCGTGGTCCTGACTTCCTTGCTCATGTTTTCCCTCCTTCTGCTCCTCATTTGGACCTTGGGAGCTCAGTCCAGTGCTCCAATGTGGGTCTCTGTCTCTAGCTTCATCCATCGCCAGATGAAGGTTCTATGGTGATATGCAAGATATTCATCAATATGGTTATAGGATAGGGAAATAGAAAACACTATCCTGAGTGAGGTAACCCAGACCCAAAAAGATGAATATGGTATGTACTCACTCACAAGTGGATTCTAGCCATAAATAAAGAACATTGAGACTATAATCCGTGATCCTAGAGAAGCTAAATAAGAAGGTGAACCCAAAGAAAAACATATAGTTATCCTCCTGGATATTGGAAGGAGACAAGATTACCAGGCAAAAATTGGAAACTTGGGGTGGGGGTGGGGGTAAAGGGAGATGGGGAGAAAAAAGTGAGAAGGGTGGATGGGGAATGGAATGGTTGGGATGGAGGAAGGGTGGATATGGAAGCAGGGAAGTATATATCTTAATTAGGGAGCCATTTTAGGGTTGGCAAGAGACTTGACTCTAGAGGTGTCCCCAGGTGTCCATGGAGATGGTCCCAGCTAGATCCTTGGACAGCTGAGGAGAGGGAGACTGAAATGGCCCTATGCTATAGCCATACTGGTATTGACTCATTTTTAAGGGTATTTACTATGATTGGTTATGTCAAAGGCAGCATGGGCAATTGTTGGGTCAGGCAAAGGACAGGGAAGCACCTGCAGGCTGTTGGAAAACACCTATCGTTCTAGTCAACAGGCAGAGTGGGGTCACGGCTAGTTCACAAAAACATGTTTTCTCTAGTTCGCAAAAACATGTTTTCTTCACAGGTGCTTTAGACAAGCACAGTAGCACAGCTTCACAGAGTTAAACAAATACAACATAAGCAAAAGTCACACACCTTAAAACAATATTCTCCAACAGAGGAGGACCCTGACCTGTTGACATTTACTGGGGAAGCTGAGGCAAGATGATGTGAGTTCAAGGCCAGCCTGGTTGAATAGAACGATTAAAAAAAAAATGGAGCAAGCCTGTTCCAGGGGAGAATGGGTGGGTCAGAAATCCACGTGACTGATCAAAACTATCAACATGTACGAGAAGAGTTTCCATCTCCACGAAAGGTTCTTTACCTCTGTTCTGCACATTTCAGCCCCCAGTAGGCAAGGGCATCATAGAAACTTAGGGCAGTGCACTGACAGTGGCAAGTGGGAACTGGGGTTTATACTCCCAAACCCTGCAATTCGTATGGAAATCCTTGCCCTCTAGTTGATAGCAGTAGCAGGTAGGACCCTTGAGAAGTGATCATGTCGTGAGAGCAGGGGGAGCCCAGCCCTCCAGTCATGTGATGTCATAGGGAGAAATGATAGGCCCCGCCAGACACTCACCAGGTTCTTGATACTGGACTCTGCAGCTTCTGTAACTGTGCTGAACAGACTTTCATTCTTTATAAGTTACTCCCTTTTCTGGTATTTTGATATAGCCACCTGAACAATGAAGATTCCAAGATTCATCCTAGCTGGACAGTGGTGACACACGACTTTAATCCTAGCACTTGGGAGGTAAAGGCAGGCGGATCTCTGTGAGTTCAAGGCCAGCCTGTAGGCCCATATTTCTGTATGGTGTGGCAGTCAAGCACAAAAGCCATAAGCCCGATCTGTCTCTGCGGAACAATAGCCAGGATGTGCTGCTCCTTTCTTTCTTTTGCTAGAAATGTAGATCACCTGAGGACAGGTGTTGGCTGAAGCTGGTCAGGATGTTTGGTGCTTATTTCTTTTGTAATTTGGAGGATGTCTCATAGAGACGCTAATTCAGGCCTACGAGACAGCTAGCATACAGATGCGGACGTGACAGAAGGCCGTTCACCTGGTTACCTAGTAGCCTAATGTATCTTCCTGCTCAATTGATGGGATGATATATAAACTATTTGAATAATAAACGCGGGAGATTTTTGGGAGATCGTCAGGAGAAAAGACCCTGAGATGCCCTTCCATGATGACCATGTAAGCTGTGTCTGATTATTCCTTATGACTCTGTTCCAGTCCAGTTAGGGAATCTGTGTTGGACCCACACGGCCTCCAACATAATGGTGCCCAACGTGGGACCCGAACCCATGACCCTGAGATTAAGAGTCTCATGCTCTATCGACTGGACAAAGCGAATTCCAAGACAGACAGGGCTGTTACATAGCTTATAAAGATGGTACAGTCAACACTTAGTGCTCCTTCAGCATCCAGCTACTAGTCCCTTCTTCCCTTCTCTTGGGCAGCACTACAGATTATGTATTCATGTGGGGGGTATGCATGTGTTCTAGTGTGTGTGTGTGTGTGTGTATGTGTTTCCACTTGTGCACATGAAGAAGTCAGAGCAGGATCTTGAGATCTTCCTCCAAAGGTTTCAATCTTCTTGTATTCAGACAGGATTTCTTGCCATTTTGGCTAAACTCGATTGCTAGTGAGATACTATGGTCCACCTGTCTGTGCCCCACCATACAGGGCTGAGGATACAGGGACTCGAAGCCATGGCCAGGTTTATACACAGGGTCCTGAGGATTTGAACTTAGGTCCAAATGTTTGCAGAGCAAAGTATTCTTATCCCAGTTACCACCCCAGATTTCCCCCAGACAGTTTTCTTCACATTCAAGCTTTCCAAAGAACTTAGGACAAAAGAATCTCCAAAAAGGAATGTAAACCAGAAATAAAGAACTGGAGAGAATAAAGAATAATATTTATTAAATGCTGAATATAAAATAAAGCCATCTAAAAGGAGTCCAGGGAATTCCCTAAAAAGTCCCACCAGGACTCTTTAGACCCTCCCACTCCCATCACAGTAAAAACATCATTTTTTGCATTCACAATAGCTACTAGAAAAGACAAAAAGAGCCAAGGCTTCTAAAAAAGACAGACACCAGCTTAGGGGGCTTGATGAATGAGGTCGGACAGTATAGCAGCACCAGTTACTCTCCAGCCTCTGAGCAAGAGGCTAATGTCAGGGACCCCTGATCATATGACTGCATGCTGGCTGGAGGCCAGCAGCCTATGTCGCGATGGCCGGCTCCAGCTGTTTCAGTCCTTTTTGTGTTCCTTGAGCACTTGGCAGAACCGATCCATAGCTAGAGGGTCCAAAGGAGACAGAGAAAGAGAATGAGTCAGCAGTGTGCAGGTGGAGCTCAGACAGATGAGGTTGTGGAAGACCCCCAGAGCCTCTGGTTTATAGGTGGAGCCCAGACAGACAGGATTCTGGATGACCCCTAAAGCCTCTGGTTTATGGGTAGAACCCAGACAGGCCCAGGTTGTGGACGACCCCCAGAGCCTTTGGTTTATGGGTGGAGCCCAGACAGACCGGGTTGTGGACCACCCCCAGAGCCTCTGGTTTATGGGTGCTGGGGTGAGCGCAACATGTTCTCTCTCTTCTGGCTCTTTTTGAACCTAGTAGTCAAATCCTGGGCTGTGCTTATTTGTCTCTTAACCTTCAACTGAGTTTGATTATTTATGATACAGAGTCTCTCCATGTGGCCCAGGCTAGCCCTGACCCCTCAGACCTCCTGTCTCAGCCTCCCAGGTGTCAGGATTGCAAGTGTGAATCACCATGTCTGCCTTCCTTCCATTTATTTTCCACACTAGACCAAAAGATATTGGTATAAGACTCACTTTATGAGGGTAAGTGGATAACTGCTACAGTCTCAGCAGGTAGAAAAGTGTCTGGCAATTAATGAGATGCTATAAATAATTATTCAAATAAATATGTGTTCATGATGTCAGAGGAATGTGTGGACTCCAACATAACATGCAAGAGCTTCCACGATCATCAGTCCATCGAATCCACTAGACTAGCCCTGGAGTCAGCGGGGCAGAGAACCGCTTCTTAGGAGCTTCTGGTCCAAAAGACACTCTCAAACACATGGCAGACACAAAACACAGGCTTATCCAAGAGGTGGGATTCTCGGAGAGATGGCTACTTGAGGAATGGCTTGCTTCCTGTTTGCAAAGGGGTATAACCAAGACTAGAAGAGGGTGCTCAGGGGAGCTGAAGCTAGAAGCCACTGAAGTTAGAACAAACGAGTAAAGGAGGAGTTGATGAGGCCTCTGCTGGATGTCAGGACTGGGCAGTGGGCAGCGGCACTCACCCACTTTTAGTTGAAGTTGGTCCTCTGCAAAGACAAGGCGGAACCAGCCTGGCTCCTTGCACATGTAGGATCTGCCCCTAGATAATAGCAGCTTGTTGTCCTGGAAACACTGGCAAAGGATCTGCTCTTGATCAAACGTGCATGGGCTCAGGTACTAGGGAAAGGGAAAGGGGCAGGGCTGAGCACAAGACTCGCTGACAGGCCCACCAACACCTGCCACTTCCAGAACTTACTGCTCTCAAGTTGATCCAGACATAAAGGCCAGAGCCACCATTGAAAAAGGGGACCTTCAGTTTCTCCAGCCTCTTTGTGACATAGAGGTAAGCCCTCCGCAGCCGGCTGTGGTTAGTAGGCAGGTACAGCTGGTCGATCCATTCTGGACAGGTAGAGAAAGAGTATCACAGATCTTATAGCAGATACCTGCTGGGGTGGGGGCGGGGAGGTTCTACCAAATACACCTTAGCTGGGTTCCATGTGAGCTGTGAGCCATTTCCATACCCACACAGTCTCATATAGGACTCTGGAGGGAACAGTGGGCCTCTTCATGGTCCACTGGGATGCTCCCTTTGAGTATCTGATAGTGGCCTGTAACCAGGGCATCCCACAAGGCGGGCTGATACCATTGTCACCTGAGTGAATCAGTAGGTACTCAAAGTTTCTGTTCCTGTTCTTGAACCCCATACACAAGACTGGAGAAACCCAGCTATTCTGTGATGTCCCGCTGTTCTCAGAAAAGGGACCTGAGGAGGTTGTAGAAAACATTTATGCCCACATTATGCTTCAAAAAAAAAAAAAGGTTCTAATTTTGCCAGATGCTGGTGGCACATTCCTATAATCCCAGCACTTGGGAGGCAGAGACAGGTGTGTCTCTGAGTTCAAGACCAACCTGTTCTACAGAGTGAGTTCCAGGACAGCCAGGCCTACCCGGAGAAACCCTGTCTCAAAAACCAAAGCTTTAATTATGTGTGTGTGCCCGTCTGTGCACGTGTACATGGGTGCTTGTGGAGGCATCTCCCGGAAATGGGAGTCACAGGAGGTTGTAAGTTGGCTGCTGTAGGTGCGGGGACACCTAAGGCCATCAAGAAGAGCAGGATGTGCTCTTAACCACTGAGCTGTCGCTTCAGCCTCATGTCTACATTCTACTTCCAAAGCATCTAAGTGAAAATCTTTGAGGATGCAGTTTTAAGTTAACCCTTGGCTACATCTGAGGTTGAGAACCAGTGTTCAAGGGGCTGAGATCTGGTTTCTCCGCATATAAAAGAGGATGGCACCGTGGAGGGTAAGCAGCCAGTTAAGCTTCTCCTTTCTGCTGCTTTTCCCACCCAAAACTGTTTGCTTCTACCTGTCTAGTGACATTAGTTTGTCTCAATATAGTCTATCTATTGATTTAAGCCTTTCAGTCTGGCCATCTGCTACAGGAAATTAAAGGGAGAGTGTTTTTTTTTCTACGTTTGAGCCATAGAATTAAAGGGGGAGATCTCAGCTGGATAGGGGTGGTGGAACCTTTAATCCCAGCACTTGGGAGGCAGAGGCAGGTATCCACCTCTCTGTGAGTTTGAGGCCAGCCTGGTCTGCAGAGTGAGTTCTAGGACAGCCATGGCTACACAGAGAAACCCTGTCTCAAAAAACAAAAATGAAACGAAAAGGGGAAGGTCTCTCAGGTCCAGCCTTCTCTTGAGGTCCCTGGAGAATCTACAAGCCATATATCTAGTTAATCAACTATCTCCAAACCCCGTTCTCCTTTGTAGCCCCTGGAAAATTATTTTAATCCATATTGGGAAAGTCACAAAATGTTTGCCAGAGGCAAGTAGGTTCAGGAGGAGACACACACTGATCTCTGCTGGGTGTGGTGGGACGTGCTTTAATCACTAGGGGAGCGTAGGTGGGGGGGGGGCCCTAGGAGTTCAACACGGTGAGTTCCAGGCCGAGGCTACCTACTGAGACCCTATCTCCAAGGGTAAAAGCAAGGTTGACTGACTGACTGACGTCTGAGTTCTTATCTTCAGGTCTTAGGGAGCCATTCACAAGAGGTGCTTTTTCAAGCAGAGCAAAAACTGCTAGACTTTCGGGACTCAAATCCCAGTCTGGTTTGGAAGAGGCTCTCCATCTTCTATCCACACCCACGCACTCACTTTCTGAGCTGCATCCTGCCCTCCTGCAAACCCACATCTCCTCGGTTTAACTTCGGATAGTGAACAGATCCTCAAGTGTATCAAGTACATGGCAGAGACCCCAGAAAACCCAGCAATCGCCCCACCTCCCGGCCATGAAGTCCAGCACGATGCTATCCTAGAGTCCTGCTCAGTACCTCTGTCCTGGAGCAGTTGGCACAGCTTGAACTGTGTAATGCCAGAGACACTGTGGAGGTAGCCAAAAGCTCTCATGGCAGAGGCTACCTCCTTGTTGTGCGTGTAGAGAACACCAAAGCGGAAGCCAGATATGCCAAAATCCTGGAGGAAGAGAAGTCGGGGAAGAAACATCTAGTTTTTCCTGATTTCTGTTCCTGGCTTCCCTTCCTTCCAGACCCAAAGACAGGTGGCTGGGGCTTACCTTACTAGTGCCCCAGATCATGTGGGTTTTGTTAGGGTCAGGCAAGCTGGAAAAGAAATTTAAAAACTGAGGCTGAAGGAAATGGTTAAAGGATGGATAAGTGACTTTTTTTTTTTTTTTTTTTTTGGTTTTTCGAGTTCTTATGGGAAGGAGAAGGTGGACTTTAGGTTCTTTCTAGACAGGGTCTAAGGTGCCCAATTTCAAGAGACGGGCGTAGCTAAGCTAGAGAGAAACACAGGTGCCCCTGAAAAGCCCACATGGAACAGTACTCAAGTGTCCACTGAAGTCCAGGACCCTCAGCCTGACTGTGGCTCTGCTACTCTGGTCCGAAACCACATCCTTGGCAGCTGTCCTTCCAGGACTTCATACTCACCTCTCTCTCACTGCCTTCGGTGAGTCCACTCCTTCTAGCAGGTATGCTTATGTCTTGTGATGAAATTTATCCTTATGGTCAAATTCTAACCTCCCTCTCCAAATTCAAGTTGGGCATAATGGAACATAGGTACATTCCCAGCACCCAGGAGGTGGAGACAGGAGAATCAAAGGGATTGAGGCCAGGATGGGTAATACAGCAAGATGCTATGTGACTTTCATTGATGTGTACATATATACGTGTGTGTGTGTATGCTTGTGCGTGCGTGCGTGTGTGTGTGCATGCATATAGGTGTGAAAACCACAAGTTAAACCTGGATGTCTTTCTAGATCACTTTCTACCTCCCCTATTACCCCCAGCACAGACAAAGTCTCTCACTGAAGCTGAAGTTCCTCAATTTAAACAGACTGTCTGGCCTGTGAGCTCCAGATCTGCCTCTCCCCACCTCCCCTCCCCACCTCCAGGGCGGCAGATGCAGGTTGCCATGTCAGACTTTTACATAGGTTCTGGGAATCGAACTCATATCCTCAGGCTTGCATGCCAGGCACTGTACCAATTGACATGCCACGCCTTGACCTTTAACGATACCCTTCCTGCCTTGCTCTGGCATTCACTTAGACATAGGATGGCATTTGGACTCAGTATTTGGGTAGGGCAGAGAAAACATTCTCCATTGGCATTTGACTCTTTCCCAGCGAACTCAGGTAAGCCCTACTTCATGAAACCACCTCACAAAGCAGAAACCTCACGGCTCTTGCTTCCAACACTACTGGGGACAAACTTACTGTTTTATGTTCAGAACACTGTGGAATGTGATGGATGCAGCAAACACGGACAGCATGTAAATCTCATCTATGACCACATGTAGGTTGTGCCTGCAGTTGGGTGGGAGAAAAAAATAGACCCAGTTTATGCCTGCAGTTTTTCAGATTACAGTTTATTTGGTGTGTGTGTGCATGTGTGCACACAGTCCTTGGGTGGAGGCAGAGAACTTGTTGGAATCAGTTTAGTACTCCCACTATGTAGGTCCTGGGGATCAAACTCAGTGTGTCAGACTTGTAGTAGGTACCTTTACCCACTGAGCCAGCAGCTCAGCTCTCTCTGTAATTGTTTTTGTTTCAGGACTTTTTGCTTGTTTTTCAAAACAGGGTTTCTCTCTATGTATACCACGCTGACCTGGAACTAGCTTTGTAGACCAGGCTGAACTGGAACTCACAGAGATCTGCCTGCCTCTGCCTCCTGGGTGCTGGGACTAAAGATCCAGCGTGCGAGACCAGATCCCTCTGTAATCCTGACTCACTCTTTTTCCTAATTTTGGATACATAACTTATACTCCTGTTATCCAGGTAGCTTGTTATATTTCCCAAGTGGCACTATAATATACAAAGAGGAGGCACACCAGGGACCTTTGTCTCTGGCTGGTGGTACCCAGAGGGAAGGGGACCTATGAGATATCATATCACATCTAACCCTTTGAATATCAAACAGAGGATGGAAGGAGGGAAAAAAGCTTCCCAGATGTTTAAAACAGTGACAGTGAGCAGCTGCCTCCCAGGGTCTAGACTGAAGTCACAGCACCAAGTGGGATTTGAGCAATACCCACACCCCCAGTCCTCGACACCCCGACACAGCACTGTCACCCCAGTTCCCAGATAGAATTGAGGTTCTAAGATAGAAACCAGTTGCTTCAACCTAGTAGGGTGCCAGAGCTCAGGTGTTGTGATGGTGGACACATTGTGAACTTCAGGAATTACGTAGGAGCCCAGCCTCTGGACTCCCTGTGAGGGATTACCCTGTTTAAGCTAACTGTGGTAGGAAGACCCACTCTGAGGTGGGCAGTCCCATTTTCTGGTATTGAGTCCTCAACTACCAGAGAGGGAGGGCCTGCTAGCCGAGAAGAACAGCCCTTGCCCCCCACGTTCCAGGCATCCATACCTAACCAGCTGCCTGACTCTCCTGTCAACATGACTTCCTTGCCATGATGAGCTGGACCCATAAGCCACGAGGCCAGATGATCCCGCTTCCTCCCGCTACTTTTTACAGGCTGCTTTATGACAGCAACATGAAAGCAACCGAGGCGGCTGGGATTCGCACACAGCTCCACTGCGCTCTTGATAGCAGCCTCCTGCATATTCTCTCTGTCTCTCTGTCTCTCTGTCTCTCTGTCTCTCTGTCTCTCTGTCTCTCTGTCTCTCTGTCTGTCTGTCTGTCTCTCTCTCTCTCTCTCTCTGTGTGTGTGTGTGTGTGTGTGTCTCTCTCTCTCCTGCTGGCTAGTTTGGGTTAGTCCTGAATTCTGAGTGCCGTTTCTAGAAAACAGGTATCTGTCCTGTCAGGGGTACTGCAGAAGCAACTGTTGCTATCATGCTCTTGGCAGTGAGCCATGAAAGTTGTACGGTCTTTGAGCATCTGCCATTTTCAGAGCTGCAGCCTGGGTGGTTTGGGGGCAGATGCAAGGGTAAAGCGCTTCTGCTGTGGTGAGTGGAAAAACATCAAAGCACACTCTGGCAGCTGGGGAAGAGTCTGCATGGGGAAACGCTGGAGAGGAAATAGTTAAACAGAAATGGGGAACACGAGGCCCCTTTCTCCTCCATTTCATCGTCTTTCTTGAACCCTGCAAAGCATATTGCAGAATGGGTAACCTTGAGTAAGTTGCTCCTGCCTCCAATGCCTCCAAGTGATGGAGAGGAACACATACTTTTTGGCAAAGACCAGGTATTCTTTCAGCATTGATCGAGTGTAGACCTCACCCAGAGGATTCTGGGGGTTGACTAGCACAAGGCCTTTGACCTTTTTTTCCAAACACACGAGTGAATACATATCCTTTACAACTACCCCAAATTCCACTGAGCATCCTTTATGGCTTGGGATATCTAAAATGGGACACCTGATAAAGCCCAGGTAGGATCTCATGGAAGTAGCGCCATGCTGCTGGCAAAGGGAAAAAGAAAGTGTTCTGGAAGTTTCCATGGGTGGGACTTACTGATACTTCGAATTACCGTTCTCTTTCTCATCTAGAGAAAGCATGCCACATCTTGTATCTAAGTCTTACTACTCAGACTTTTTAGGGCCAGTGGTGACCACCCTAAAATTAAGACTCCCCTGTCCTTACCTTCATCTTAGCCTGAGTCAGGGTAAGCTCCAGCATATCCATGGTGAGCTGGCAAAAAGATGAGTCAGGCTGGAAGACACGTGCAGTGGAGAGAGGCTTGTTCCTGAGCCTGGTTCTCAGCCCTCAAGCCCCATACAGTCGCTGGCCTTCAAGCCAGGGTGTGGGTCCACATGCCATCGTCACCCTGGCATCACCCCACTCCCAGCTTTGCTTAGAGAATAAGCCCCTCTGTCTCCCAAGGGGATCTACAACATTCCTTTGCCATGTGGGCTGAGCAGGAAAGGGACCCCATTCTGACCTGGCTTTCCAAGTAGACAGGAATAAGTTCGACTTTCGAATAAAGGCAGGAGCTGAAGGCGAAGCCACTGTAGCATGGTGCAGGGATCAGAAAGGCATCTAGGAGTACAAGGGGACCAAGCTGTCTGGCGGTCAAGATGAGCAGCGAGGCTCCTAGCACGGGAGCCAGGGCAACAATCCCTTCTGCCATCCTTGTGCCCAAGCTTCATTAAAAACTTGATTTTTATACACATTTTTATACACATTATTTGGGGCACAAACTCCAGTTTCCTGTTGCAAAGCACACCGAAGGAGGCTGCGAGGGATGACTGCACTGAAGAGGTCTGAGTCCAAGGTGCGAATCAAGCAAGGCACTTCCCATGACAAAAGTCTTTGTGGTGAGGGGCAGGTGTCTGTGTGGGTACATGTGCACTTGTGTGCATGCACATGTGAGGATCAAAGGTCAACCCCAGATTCCTTCCTCTGGAACAACATACTCTGTTTATAAAGATAGTGGCTCCTTACTGACCTAGAGCTAGGCTGGCTAACAAGCATCTTTGGGACCTGCTCATCTCTGCTTCTACAGCCTTGGGATTGCAAGCATGCGCCACCATGCCCCAGCTTTTCTATGTGGGTTCCAGGGATCAAACTCAGGTCCTTGTGCATGAGTGACAAGCACATTCCTGACTTAGCAGCTGTCCTTTCCAGTAAACTGAAGAAAAAACTTGTCTGTCCCAGGCCAGACATTAAAGGTCAAAGGCCATGGGCAAGAAAGGTTCCTGGCACTGGACCTGGGGGATTTCATGTCTTTTCCTTCCCATTCTCTTGAACTCGTGGATCTTTTCATGGAGATAACCTACTGGAGAACTGTCACATCTCTTCAGTACTGAATGACTTAAATTAACTCCCTTGATTTCACAGAAATGACACAAAAATATCTTTGGCAGGACAGATGTCCTACACTTTGTGGAAAAGACCTCAAGTCAACACAACCTTCTCTTCCAAGGCGAATGCCTAGGTGCCCCTGTCTACAGACCAGGAAGGCAAGCAGAGCCTGCTGACTTACCACCTGGGTCACACAGAACCATGGCCAGTGAAGAAAAGACCGAGGAGCAGCCATTTAGAACCACCACCTGAGGATAAGGTCCGAGAGGGCCAGTCAGTACCTGTGTAAGTAGGGTATCCGCTCTCCATCTGCCTCTCCTCCCAAAGGGCAGGTCCCAGTGGCCTCCTGTAACTGTGCCTCCCCAGGGTCCTTTATAGCTGGACTTCCCAAGGGACCTCTGTTAGCTGGCTTTTCCTGTGCCCTGCCGCTCTGAGGGTTCTCTTTGCATTCTATAGATAACTCAGAGGAAAACCCAGAGCACAGCCCTCCACTATACCCACTCACATTTTCTGGATCAAGGGGTGTAGGTGCCCGGCAGTAGCAGGTCAAGAAGCTGGCCAGCTCTTTCCGAAGGCTGCAGACAGACCCAAAGAGACCGTTTAGTTTCCAGGTGCCCTTCCTCATTCAGAATCTAGGTGACACTCTTTTTAAAGGACACTGCATCCAACATTAAAGAGCTGTTTGTTATCTAAGCCAACTTCATCATACAGGGCTACAGACTAACGATGTCACCTCTCCAGGGTCACACAGATGCTGAGAGGTGGTAGAAGCCAGGGTTGAATAGACGGATGCTATTTCTGAGCGATTAGGCCACCTATAAGAGGCTTTGTTCTTAAGCAAATCCAACCTTTCAAAGTCAAATGCAACATCATCATCTACACAGTTCATATTCAAGAACTGTGGGATCAATTTTTTTTTTAAAAAAAATCATCCAACAATTTTCAATGTTTTAAGTGAGTTTTAATAATTTTATGTTAGGTTGCATTCACAACTATCATGCACTCAGGCTGGACATGCCTGCTAGGGCTTTCTGGGAAGTTATTAGCCAAAGATAGAGGAAGGTAGTCAGTCTTAAATATGGGGCATTTGGGGGAAGTGAGTATGCCTCAGGGGTGCTTGCCTTCAGATGCTTGCCTAGAGTGCGTGCATGAAACCCTGGATTCCATCCTCAGCACCACAGTAAAGCCAGGCATGATGGTACACACCTATAATCCCCACACTCAGGAGGTAAAGGTAGAAGGATGAGAGTAAATGTCACCCTCAGCTGTATAGGGAGTTGAAGGCAAGCCTTGCTGCACCAAGTTTCTTCAATAATTATATATACCTAATTGCATATATATGTTGGATATATATATATAACATATGCTATATATAACATATAGTTGTATTGGAGATGTACATAATACATGCCAGCTACATATTGGATATATGTGTGTGTGTGTATTATGTAGGAGATTTATATATCTCCAATAGATGGTTAAAGATTCCTGTGCACCAAGAGACCATAGTTCTGAAAGTCACTTACAAGGGATGTCCTTGCCAGTCAGAGTACTGCAACAGATCATCTTCAATTTGGTTCATGTCACACTGACTCAGCTGTTGACAAATAGAACATGAAGACAGGAAGTTCAGGGAAGTCAAGTGGGGCCTTATTTTGTTCCTCATTCCTGCACAGATCACTGCCCTGAAGTTACATATCTCCCAGAAAAGGAGTGAGGATACACGCTGAGTGCTCCTTCATGAATCGAGGCCAGCTTTGCCATAGATATATGCCAGTCTGAATGGCAAACATTGGGCAGCCTTCTTATCCCAAAGCTCTTTGAGCAGGCTGCTCACTGCATACCTGCCAGACAAGGCACCTGGACAGTTGGCCAGGCCAGGATCTTAGGAGTGTTGTCCAGAAGCAGTGTCTCTGACATCCCCCAAATATCTATGTTTTCCCCCTTGAACCTGCCACAAGCCGAGGTATAGATCAGGGAACCAGACCCAGAGTGTTCGAGTCTCAGCAAAGTCTAGAACGTGGCTTACCCTTTCTTTTATCAGGTCAAGGCAAAGCTTGTTCTCGCTGGTACCAAGGTTGATGTAGCCCTGGAAGCAGAAGGAATCTGGGTCAGTCTCCTTGCTCCATCCTAGATGGACTCCTCTGGGCATGCCAAGAAATTGCCATCGTAGACAAGGGAAGATGTCAGTGTGTCACAAGGTAGTTGAATCAGTGTCGAGCAGGATTAAGTGTCAGAAAAATTCCCCAGAATCTAAAATTGTGCAGCTATCCAGTCCCCCACCTGTTCCAATAGACAAACCAGGGTGGTTTGATTTGCTCCATGTAACAACCCCTGAACTCCTCTATGGCAGGTGTTAGACTCGTTTCCTATGAGCTGCCGTATGTCTTGAGAAAAACATTCGATCTGATCAAAAGAATGAAAAGAAGAAAAGTTGAAAATCTACCAGACAGATGACCTGGGTGGCAGGCAGAATCTCTCCTGCCATACCCAGAGCCTGGAGCCTTTATCAGTCACAAGCCCTGCCTGCACCCATCTCTGCTACCACATGGAAGCAACCGGAGGAGATGCAGCCCTCGTGGTATAACAGAAGTATCCGATTCAGTCCCTAGGAAAAGAGATGGTCACGGGCTGGCCGGACTAAGCTTAGGCAGGGCACAGACAGGAAAGGTATGGTGACAGCCATCGTCTGCCCTCTGAGTGGAGAGTGGCTGTCAATCTCCGTGGCTAAGACCCTTTTGCTGGCTGTTTGCTGCCCTAAGGGAACGTTTATTACCTGTCCAGCTGTGCCCTCACTTCTCATCACAGTACTCATGGTTTCTATTCGGACACAGAGGTCAGCCTTCCAAACCACACCGAGTGCTTCCCTCCTTTTAGCTTCTGTATATGTTTCCCACTCATCTAGGAGGACCACAGTCACCATCATATTGGCTGGCTGCATCAGGACCACCTGAGAAGGGCAGCCCTTTCATGCTCTTGAAAATAGAATAAACACCTGTCCTTCATGGCTGCCTACACTGTCACGGAGTTTCATTTCATGAAGGCAGGCTCATTTACCAGGGAGGGTACGGTGGCTGCTGGAATATAAACGCTGAGATTAGGGGAAAGGAGGTAGGGATGAAGGGACTCAGGACCTCCAGTCCTCCAGCTTCTGGGGCATTATCAGCTTATGTCGGTGACTGCACCATTATTCCCAGACAGCAGTGTCTGTGCACCACAAAGAGAGGCAGGCATACAGTATTTGGCACAGGACTCAGTAAACTCCAATGACTGAGGCTCCCAAGGATGCCCACATCTTACCATAGGGTTTTCTTCTTTGTGGTATTTGTCTCTCTGATAGGTCTCATAGCTCTGGAAGCTGGCGCAGTAAAGATCATAGATGCCAGTACCACGTCTGGACAGGACCTGGCCGACAAAGGCAGCTTCAAAACCACCCAGCCTGGGACCGGGTTGGTCAGGCTGCCAAGATGGCAGGGCTTGCTGCCCAGCTTTGATGTCACATCTAGGGTCCGAGTGAGGGAGGGGTTCTTTGAACTTCAGTTCCTTTGTAGCTTCAGCTCGTATGAGGTTGGCCATCCGGGACATTAAGAAGCCCATCCTCTTTATCCACTTCCAGGAGGTTTGTGGGCTTTGCTGGTCTTCTGGTGAGAGGCTCTGCACCCGCTGGCTAGTCGTCTGAAAGAAATGGTTCATCAGGACCTGCTGCAGCTTCAACATCTTCCTTTGAAGCGTTCGAAAGACCTTTGTGGAGGACTTCTCTGTTCCCTGCCCTGAGCACTTGTATGGGCCTCAGAAGCCTGGCTGGAACCTACAGAGAAAGATTAAACACAGAAAACAAGACAGTTTGTTTGTTTGTTTGTTTGTTTATTATGTATACAGTATTCTGTCTGTATGCCTGAAGGCCAGAAGAGGGCGCCAGACCTCTTTACAGATGGTTGTGAGCCACCATGTGGTTGCTGGAAATTGAACTCAGGACCTTTGGAAGAGCAGGCAATGCTCTTAACCACTGAGCCATCTCTCCAGCCCCCAACAAGACAGTTTTCCTTGGAGGTCCTGGCATGGTTAGGCACAAAACTGATTCTCAAGTTCATCACTGGCTCCTCCCTCCTCTCTGTTCTGGGCTTAGGCTCTAAATGGCTCAGAAAGTCAAGAGCATGTGTAAGTATCCCAGGCTCAGTTGCTGGAGCATTCTGCTCAGATGCCATCAGAATGTGTCCTGAGCAAGCACAGTAAGGCCTTTAGGAGAAAAGGGGGCTTTGTGTTTCCCAGATTCTTCTTGTGCTCCAAACAGAACCTGCTGCATTTGGCTCTAAATGAGAAGCGAGGGGGCTTTGCTGTCCAATCCCAGCACCGAGGAAATCGTCCTGCTGATCCATACATGATTGCCAGGGTCAAATCTGGCCTCTTGCCTGTTTTTATAGGTAACAAATGATCAGAAACTGGGAAGATGGTTCAGCTGGTGAACTGATCTGAGTTCAGTCCCCACAATGTGTTAAAAAGTTGGGTGTGGTAGCGTGTGCCTGTCATCCCATCACTGGGGAGGCTGGCCAGCAAGATGAGCTACATCAGGACTCCAGCCTTCACATGCACATACGTTAACAGATCTGCACACAAAGTTACTTTTTTTTTTATTTTCAATATAGGGTTTCTCCATAGCTTTTGGTTCCTGTCCTGGAACTAACTCTTGTAGACCAGGCTGGCCTCGAACTCACAGAGATCTGCCTGCCTCTGCCTCCCGAGTGACAAAGTTACATTCTTAAAAATGAAAACACACATTATTAGAACACAGCCAGGGCAGTTTTGTTAGGTCGTGGATTCACTGTGATTGCTTTTGCAAATGGCAGAGTTGAACAGCTGTGGTGGATGCCCTATGGCCCTAGGAGTTTCAACTAGTTATTGAAATGATTTTTAAAATATTGTATGTCTTTATATGTGAATGGGTGTTTTGCCTGCTGTATGTTGAACCACATGCATGCAGTGTGCATGGAGGCCAGAAGAGGGCATTGGATATCCTGGAACTGAAGTTACAGATTGTTGTGAGCCAACATGTAAGTGCTAAGATCCAAACCTAGTCCTCTGGAAGGGCAGCAAGTGCTCTAAGCGGCTGAGCTATCTCTCCAGCCTCCAAAGCTTCAACTAGTTATTACCTGGACCTCTATAGACAAGGGTTGCCAAGCCCTGTTCTAGAACATAAACCTTTGCTTTTGCTTGTTTCCCCACGCTCCACCAAGATAGTCAGACCAGATGTCCCTCCCTCATCCTGACCTCACATGGTTTCCTACCAATACCATGACGGCTGCTGTAGGCCTTCCTTTCTGCTTTTCCTAGCCAGGATGCAGATGCTCAAGCTGTATCTGAATCCATCTGAATCACCTGTGGATGTGGCATAGGCCTCAGAGAGTGAAACCAAGCACCTGGATGAGTGTTGGGGTAAAAACCAAGAAGCATCCTTTCTACCAAGCTGCCAGGACTAACTACACTCACTGAACATGTGACTAATGATGCTTATGAAACCATGTCAGAATACCAGAAATGATCAAGTATTACCTTTTTAACACCTCAAAGAACCAGCAAAACAAACTGAGCCAGCTGACCCCAGAAGGTGAGACACCCTAGGTCTGTCGGCAGTCAGTCTTTAAAACCACTGTCCCCACACAAAAAATTGGGCTAGGCCCCTTCTGCCCTTTGCAGCTTTTTCCAAGCAGTAACAACCCTCCCCACACAGATGTAAACCTTGTCGCTTCTTCTGCAGATGCCTAGGGTCAGTGCTCTAAAGAGCTGCACGCTCTGCCCAGCATGCTCGCCAACCAGCCAGTCTAGCCCAAACAAAGCTCCGGGTTCTGTAAGAGATCCTATTTTTTTAAAAAATATTTATTTATTTACTTATTATGTATACAGTGTTCTGTCTGTGTGTATGCCTGCAGGCCAGAAGAGGGCCACCAGACCTCATTACAGATGGTTGTGAGCCACCATGTGGTTGCCGGGAATTGAACTCAGGACCTTTGGAAGAGCAGGCAATGCTCTTAACCGCTGAGCCATCTCTCCAGCCCGAGATCCTATTTTAAAAAGAAAACTCGGGGAGAGGCATCGAGGAGGACACTCAGCATCAACCTCTGCCTTTTACATACACACACAGAGCGCACCCACAGAGAAATGCATTCTTCTGGAAAAGTGGTTTTTAAGAAGGAAGTGAATTCCGGCTGAGGTCACTAGGATGCTTAAAAGTTGGGAACTCTGCCAAGACTTTTTTTATACAAAAGATGTCTATTATTTCTTTTTTTTCCTTTTTCCCCCTTAATTGATTTTACTGAACTATACATTTTTTCTCTGCTCTCCTCTCTGCCTCTCACCTTCCCTCCTCCCCTTTCCCATGGCCCCCATGCTCCCAATTTACTCAGGAGATTTTATCTTTTTCTACTTCCCACGTAGATTAGATCTATGTAAGTCTCTGTTAGTGTCCTCATTGTTGTCTAGGTTCTCTGGGATTGTGATTCATAGGCTGGTTGTCTTTGCTTCATGTTTAAAACCACCTATGAGTGAGTACATGTGATAATTGTCTTTCTGGGTCTGGGTTACCTCACTCAAAATGATGTTTTCTAGTTCCATCCATTTGCCTGCAAATTTCAAGATGTCATTATTTTTTCTGCTGTGTAGTACTCCATTGATATTTTTTGCTTCTTTGTCAAAAATCAGGTGTCTGAAAGTGTGTAGATTTATATCCGGGTCTTTGATTCAATTCTATTGGCCCTCCTGTCTGTTCTTATGCCAATGCCAGGCTGTTTTCAGTACTGTAGCTCTGTAGTAGAGTTTGAAGTCAGGGATTGTGATGCCTCCAGAAGTTCTTTTATTGTACAGGATGGTTTTAACTTTCCTGGATTTTTTTTTCTTTTCCATATGAAGTTGAGTACCATTCTTTTGAGGTCCGTGAAGACTTTTGTTGGGATTTTGATGGGCATTGCACTGAATCTGTAGATTGCTTTTGATAAGATTGCCATTTTTACTATGTTAATTCTACCTACCCAAGAGCTTGGGAGATCTTTCCACTTTCTGGTGGAAGACGTCTATTGTAAATGATGCTGTAGGACAAAGAAAGAACACCACTAAAGGTTAGGCCTAAACTGTTAGTATTGGGGTTCATCAGTCTCCTCCTCCAAACTCTTCAGCTCTAATTTGAATTCGGTGTCCCTAGCCTGCTGTCACCTACCTTCCAATCTACATTCATCTTCAATGACGGCTAAAATAGTATCAGAACCAGACAAGCTGCTGCCGATAGACAGCCTTCCTCTGTGAGTTCTGGGAAGATCAATCTTGACCAGAGGAAGTGGGAAAGAGACCGTGGGATGCCAGAAATTGGCTCAGTGCTGCTGGAGGGTTTTCCTGGTCTTCTCCTGGTCTTTGAGTTGGTTCCACAAGTCTCACTTTATATATTAGAAACCAGTGGCTCAAAGGAGAGAACTGATCCTACCAGAGCATATAGGTAGGATGCATTTGTCATGGAAGGTACCAGCCATGTCAACATGAAGTTGTTGTGCCCTATGTACCCCAGCACAATCATGGATGTGACCCAACGCAAAGCCAAAACGTAAAAAAAAAAAAAAAAAAAAAAAAAAAAACCCTGAATAGCTGTTGCTTTCCTTCTGTAGCTCGGCTGCCCGGTTCTCAAGCCCCAATTTACAGACAACATTGTGTCTGTAACGTTAGGTCGAAGTCAGCTGATCAAAAGCCTCATTGCCTTTTAAGCTCCAGGAGCCTGTGACCCAAAGTCCCTCCATTCTCCACCCCCAGAGCTGGCATCATCCCACCTGGCTAACCCTCTCTTCTCCTCTCACTCAACTCTGGGCAGTCCAAAGCTCCAGGCCTGCTCTCTCTCTTTTAAGCATTGAAGAGTAATACAATCCATCCGTTCCCTTCTAGAAAGCTCTTCTGAGGAGGTTCCTATGACCTAAATGGTCTGGACATCATTACAGAGAACTGGCTCCATGGAGTGTCAGGCTGATCAATTGGCATCACCTGAAGAGTTCCCACGCTGTGAGGACTTCTGCTCTTTGAAGGAGGCCAGAGCCAGCCTGTGTGCACCAGCTAGACACCAGGTGAAGTGAGTGTTTATCAACTATTGAGAGCCACCAGGCAAGAGGGCCCTGTCCAAAGCACAAATGAGCCTATACTTCCTCCCCATTTCTGAGGAGGCCATAATGTGAGAACAGGCTGAAGGTCAGCCAGGCAAGGAGGACCACTGCACAGTGAAACCCGGGAGGGATGTCCGGGAATCTCAGGCACGCGCGCGCGCGCGCACGCACACACACACACACACACACACACACACACACACACCTGCCCAACAGGACAGGTGGGGATGTGTGAAGGCATCTCTCTTCTGGTTCAGAGCTAGTCTTTACAGTCCAGGAACAGGTGTGTGATGTGGGAGTGATTTCTTACTAATAAAGAAACTGCCTAGGCCCATTTGATAGGCCAACCCTTAGGTAGGCAGAGAAAGCAGAACAGGATGCTGGGAGAAAGAAGCTGAGCAAGGAGTCGCCATGGTTCTCCCACTCCAGACAGATGCAGGTTAAGCTCCTCCCTGGTAAGCCAGCTTGTGGGCTACACAGAATATTAGAAATGGGTTTGAACAATATGTAAGAGCTAGCCAATAAGAAGCTGGAACTA
>NW_026067937.1:15280027-15281156 GCF_014885135.2 Alexandromys fortis | reverse complement strand
TGATGTGGGAGTGATTTCTTACTAATAAAGAAACTGCCTAGGCCCATTTGATAGGCCAACCCTTAGGTAGGCAGAGAAAGCAGAACAGGATGCTGGGAGAAAGAAGCTGAGCAAGGAGTCGCCATGATTCTCCCACTCCAGACAGATGCAGGTTAAGCTCCTCCCTGGTAAGCCAGCTCGTGGGCTACACAGAATATTAGAAATGGGTTTGAACAATATGTAAGAGCTAGCCAATAAGAAGCTGGAACTAGCCGGGCCAGGCAGTGTTTGAAAGAATACATTTTCTGTGTAATTATTTCGGGGCATAACCTAGCCATGCAGGCGGCCGCATGCCGGGGATGCAGCCTTGCTGCTCCTAATTCAACAGGTGTGGACCCAAAGTAGCCTATCCTCCCTGAACACCCAGGTCCCTGTTCTCAGGCTAAAATAAAAACGAGCCAGGTGAGGCGGCACACACATCTAATCCCAGGTCTTAGGAAGCAGAAGCAAGTGGGTGACCTCGAGTTCAAGAGCAGCCTGGTTTACACAGTGAGACCTGATCTCAAAAACGTGTCTGTTGGCCCAGGACTGGATTGCTACAGCCCAACCTTCCTCGCACACACAACAGCTTTCCTGCTTCATTTGCCATCCATTTTCTGAAGTAGCATTACTTTCTTGTAAACAGTCAGCAACCCTGACTCATTTCTGTGTGTTGTTTCTTTGCAGCTCCCGGATCTAGAATAAAGAGTGCACAAGGAGAGCTGCTTCCGTTGCTTTTCTCCATTGCTCTGGGTCTGAAGAAGAGTGGCCTGAATGCTTGGTTCCGAGACTGGCGCTCTCGGCCCATGCCTGTGCCTGTGCTGGGAACTTTCGCTCTGGGTTCTCTTCACCAGCTGCTCCCAGCATGATATGCTGCTTGCTATTAGCCCAATAGCAACAGGGCCAAGACCATGGACTCAATCTTCAAAACCATGCATGGAAATAAAGCTTTTCTTTTTCCAAAGTTGATTGTCGCAAGATTCATCATGTAATGGAAGCTGGTACCTCGTGAGTAAATGGATGAGTGATGAGTGATTGGGTGGGTGAGTGAGTGATTGGGTGGGTGAGTGAGTGAGTGATTGGGTGGGTGGGTGAGTGATGGGGTGGGTGA
>NW_026067937.1:15230828-15279633 GCF_014885135.2 Alexandromys fortis | reverse complement strand
GTGAGTGATTGGATGGTTGGGTGGGTGAGTGATTGGGTAGGTGGGTGGGTGCGTGAGTGATTGGGTGGGTGGGTGAGTGGGTAGGTGGGTGAGTGAGTGGGTGAGTGAGTGATTGGGTGAGTGGGTGGGTGGGTGAGTGATTGGATGGTTGGGTGAGTGAGTGAGTGATTGGGTAGGTGGGTGGGTGAGTGAGTGAGTGAGTGAGTGAGTGATTGGGTGGTTGGGTGGGTGAGTGATTGGGTGGGTGGGTGGGTGAGTGTGTGCTCTATGGCAGTCATCTGGTTTCTGAGACATAGTGATTAATGAGTGAAGATTATAACCTTAAAGTCAAACAATTGCATGCCCTTGATGAATGTTGACAGCAGAAAGAAGAGTTTCCTTGAGAAAAATCCCTTCTGGACAACAACCTGCAGCAAACTGCTGACTGGGAGCCTCTCTTTGGGGCTCCACCTCCAACCACCCAGACATGACCTGACTTTGCCAGCAGAGGGCGCTAAAAACCTATTTTCCTGCTGCACGTGAACATTAAGGCAGTCACTGTGCAGGCCCGGAAAGGCAGCAGGAGATGTACACTAAAGGCCTGGTGACGGCCACAGCCACCACCCTCAGCCCCCAGGGCATAGTAGGTGACTGCAGAAGGGCTGGGAATTAGAGGTGCTTAGGCCTACGGCCGGGTGCCAGGCCCTGGCAGAAAAGGTCAACTACTGACTCCTTTCACCACCTGCATTTTGACGATGGGAGTCGGGACAGAGTGGGTGCCCGGGCTAATGTCACCTACATAGAACACACCCCTGGTGTGACTAGAAACCGTCAATCACTGTATCCTTTTCTCACTACAGTAATACCTTTTCCTCGTCTCTGCTCCAAAACCAAGAATCCATGACAATTGTCGAATGGGCCAGCTGGGATAGAGCAAGGTAGGCCACAGCTGCCTTCACTCTCAGCGTCCTCCAGAGAGGAGCCTGGTGGGCCTGGGTGTAAAGGCAGTGGCCAAAGCCTGCCAAGAACCCTCAACCCCTCAGAGAAAGGCTGTGATGGTCAGAGGCCCAGAAAGAAACAGGGGGGTCTCCTTGAAATAACCTGGCTTGCCCAAGCTGCGGCTACAACCTGGAGTCTCTCATAGGGTTCTTTTTTCCGCCACAGGGCCAGAGATTTACATAACATACTCCCCAGAAGTTTGGTAAAGGGTCTTATTTACAAGAAGCCCAGGAAGGTTCTTCAACCTCATCCAAGTTCACGCTACTTGCAGTAGGTTGCCTGCAGGTCTCTTCACAGATCCTGGGCCACAGAGACAGTTACTGAAGAATCCCCCCTGTGGTGCGGCCTATGGGCTGTTTGAGTGTGTAGATCTGGAGTGTGCAGCTAAGAGGGAGAAGGCTACAATGGCTTACAAGTCCCTCAGCTGGGTGCCACCCTGCGGCATTTGGCTTCCTCAAACCTCTTACCTGGTGGGCCTGTTTTTCAGAGTGGTCCCACAGGTCCAGACAGTTCCTGCTACCTGTAGCCATCCTCCAGCCTCAGGCATCAGCCGCCCCACTCCACCATGGTTCTGAGCAGCACCACGTCCATCATGAAGACCCAGAAAAAGACTAACTCTCTACTTCATCCTCTTAACCACTGGAGACCTAACACAGCAGGTTGCCAAATCAGTGCTCTTTGTTTCCTTGTCTAGTATTTGCAGGGGAAGTCAGACCCAAAAGGTTGCTCTTTCTTTCCAGGGAATTTTGAATCCAATTTGCAAACAGCGACATTTGGCCTTGTTAGACAGCAGCAGGAGCAAATCAGCCTTGTTCAGATATGGACTCACACTCCTTGGGCAACTGCCAAGCAGTCCTGGGCCATGTGCACCTCGAGGGGCGCTATTAGTTGGGAGCCAGACAAAGACCCACAGGAATCTAAGGGGTGGCCTGCATGCACCTGGGTGGGGTTGTCTTCCAGGCAGGGCAGCAGCAAAAGCAAAGGCCCTGGGGGCAGGAATGGCCCCAGGGCTGCCACGTGAGAAATGGATTTCTTAATTAGCAAACCAAGATAGGACTTTGGCTTGTATTCTGAGTGTGGTCCAAACAGCTCAGGCTTCCTGGACCTGCCTGTCCTGACTCACTGCCCTGTGGGGCTGAGGACAGGCAGCCTACAGTCAGGATGGGGATACAGTTCAGTTTGGAGCCACTTGCAGAATGTCTTTACCATGAAGTTATCACCTGGGGTTCTGTGAGCCTCAGTGCTACGTTCCCAGCCAAGACCCTGCCAGAGTTACTGTGGAGGCTGCAGAATGCCCCAAACCCTGGCATGAGCCCCTATACTGGAGGGTCCAGTGCCCTCTCACCCCACCCTAACCTTTATCTTCATGTCCACGTGGTGTTAGAGAAGCCATACTCTCCTCAGACACAGATGCTGAGAACCCTATTCCAAGGCAAAATCAGTGGGTCCTCTATCAACACATACAGAGGAGCCTCTCGGTGCTCCCTACCCCTCCTCCCCCCTCTGTTCCCTGCCCCACCTTCCTGTCTTTTCTCTGGGGCTCCTTCCTCCATTTCATTAGGTTGCTGAGTGGTTCTGATAACAGCTCTGCCTCCTTCCCAGCTCTCAGCATGACCCGGCATCCAATCCCTCTTCAAATATGAACAAGTCTGTTGCGGCCAGAGGTCAGTTCAGATGGGCTGCACCTGGGTCTTCTCTGGATTCTCTCTTCCCATTGGCTTCCCCCAAGGTCTTCCTGCCCTAGCTAGCAAATTCTCGTCCCCCTTCTGGGGCTGGCATCCTGCTTGGGCACAGAGGTATTTTATTTCCAGTAGATGCTGTCTCCTGGGCACTTGTGTGTCAAAACCAAGCCTCCTCCACAGGGAAGTCAAGAGACCACCCCCACCCAAGTCCTTGGGGGTGTGAGGAGCCAGGAGCTTTGGGAGACTGTGCCCTGGTTCCGTGGGAGGGGAGGTCCAGGGCTGGGTGGCGGGGGTGCATCTGGCTTGGGCAGACACTGAAACTGGGCCATTGTCTAGGACTACTGGTCAGGGATCCTGGAGACGGTCTCTCTGTGGCTTGTGATGTGGAGTACTGAGGTCTGACAGGCAATTGTCAAGACCTGTGTTGAGTTCTCCACTCAGACTCGTAGATACTGTGTGGCTCTGGGTAAGCAGCTATGCATCTCTGGGCAATATTTTCTCAGTCACAAAGGCAGGTCAGGAGGAGGGGCTGAGAGAGTGCAAAACAGTGAATAAGAGCTGACATTATGTCTGCCCTGCCCCCCCACCCATCCCCCACCCCATAGCTTAAGCTTTCATTTTTCCGTCATTTCTCTTTGAGCCCTACTTAACCACGGGCTTGCCTGTCTCCTGAGACTGAAGCTGTTAGAAGGAACATTCCAGAGGGAGCCCTGCTGACTGTTCTTACAGTCACATCCCACCCCACCTCTGTCTCTGCAGAGAAGTCTCCACCTCCCCTCTCCCCCAAGGGGCCTCTTTCTTTCTGTCAAGGACTTGTGACTTTTCATGGGACTTTTTCTCCCACCATGCCCGTGAGTGCCTTCCCAGGGCTTTCCTGGCAAGAGTCTCTCTTCTTCATACCCAGAGAGTCCTCCTCCAGCCGTCAGCTTCTGTTGACCAGAGTCTGCCCCAGATGCAGGCTCTGAAAGTGGCTCCATGTTCCCCTTCTTTCTGGGCCCATGTGTCCCCTGCTTCGTGCTTTCTGTTCAGCCTCACCAGACACCTTGGAGAACTCACAGTGTTACAGTGTTCCTCTCCACAGCCCATAACACCAGTGGCGCACAGTGAATGACGCTCCACTTGTGCCCCTGTGCACTGACTTGGCCAAGGGATCTGCCAGGGCCAGGGCAACATCAGTAAACACCACAGTGGCAGGAGCTGAATGGCGCAGGGATTGCTCCTGAATATTGCTCCTCATTGGATAAAAGAAGGCTCAGGCTCGGTGAAATCTACACAGCTCTCTAAAGAGAGGACAGCGGTGTCTCGCAGATACCAGCCCTGGGGGAGCCCCTGCTGACCACATCAGCATGAGTAATCCTGGCACTGCCCAAGGAAGCAGAAGCAGCTGCCAGCCGAGCCCCATCAGCCCATAGAGCTGTGCAGGATAAGCTGATGTCTGAAGTCCGGGGCTGCTGTCACACAGCCGTGGAAACTGAAACAAGCTCCTCCGCTCAGACACGGGTGTTATTTTTATCACCACCATTCTCAGATGCCAAGACGGAGATGTAAAGATCTGGAGTGTACTTCCCAAGGTTGCCCACTAGTCCAGTGTAGTGGCTGTGGACTTCCTCCTAGAAAGGAGGTTGATAGGACCGATAGCCCAGTTACTGTCCTGGGGTTCACCATTGTTGCCTTAGCAACACCAGTCTCAGATGGCGAACAGCAAGGTGTGGACTTCCCAGCTGGACTGAACCTGGGGTTAAGTGGGAAGGTCCTCCTCACCTAGCCCAGGCTTCTCTCTTCTCCTCAGGGATCCCAGTCTAATGACCCTCGCCACCTGCTCTGCTCCATTGCCTTCCTCCTCCACAGGGGTTTCCTCCAATAAAGACACTGGATTTTTAACTCCACAGTGGGATGGCTGGGCCATGCATGGGCTTCCCTTCAGATGTCTTTCCTCTCAGGAAGAAATGACATCTTCAGGCCTCACCCCATCCAGACCTAAGGCAGACAAAAAAGGATCAAGAAAAAAGTCTTAGATCCCCCACAGACGTGTGGGAATGAGGGGGGCAGGGACTGCAGAGGACAGCTGGCTTCTGGGAACTGGTGCCATCCAAGAGACCTGAGGAAGGAATGGCTGGTGAGCAGACCGTGCACACACCATTTCATGGAATCCTCTTATACACTGGAACCAGGATTACAATCCCACTACGACACGCGTCTTAGCGTGGTGAAGCAGCTGGTCCCGTGTCATGGCTACTATGTGGCAGAGCTGAGACCTAACCACTAACCACAGAGGGAAGTGGGCCAGTGGGGGGTTTAGACCCCTGCCCTTCGTGGTGTTACACAGCACTGTCCCCTGAGCAAAACAGCTGCCATCTTCATGAAACCGCATGCGTCTGCTTGCAAGAGACCACCCCAGTGGCTAATGGGGTGGGGGCCATGGCACTCCCATCTGAGTGTCAATCCACTCCTCCCAACTGTGTGCTTGCAATTTTACCCTAATTGTACGTGGCGTTGGGCTAGAGCGCTGGGGGAGATGAACAAGGGGCTCTCCATCTGTACAGCCTTGGGGATGGCTGGGTGTGGACCCTCTAGTATGGCTGCTTTCTCCCACTCTCCTGCCACTTTGCCCATGTTGTTTAAGTAAGCACAATAAACTCATTGGTTCCTCAGGGGGAACTTTGGTAGAATCAAACTCTAGTTTGTCACCAGGACCTTATGAGAAGGGTATATACATTGCTCCGAGTCACGCGCCCCTCCTGTGTCTCCACACATACATGCAAGGGGAAAATTCTTGCAACAGATTGTTCCTGGGAGGCCATTGCCTAGGTGGTCCCCCAGTCTCAATTTTACCACATGTAAAACTGGGACCCTCACCATGTCATCCTCCTAGGAGTCTTGTGAGGGACTGCTGGATCTATGTTAGTTCTCTTTATCCCTCTCCACCCCCATCCCAGGGATCCTCCTGTCTCTGCGTGCCCAGCAGTGGGGTCACAGGCACACGCTGCCACACTCGGCGTTTGTATGCATGCCAGGGATCTGAACTCAGGCTCTCATATGTGTGCACACAGCAGGCACCATCCTCACAGCTCGATCCACATCAGCCCCGACCTCCATTCCCACACGGAGTTGCTTCCTTCCCACTACAGATATGCTCAGACCCCGGGCTGACCCCCAGTTACTTGAGAGATGATGAACAGATTCGAGTCAACTCCATATTCCCTTTATTCCAAGAAAACAACATGTCAACAACTAAAGCCCCCATAAATCAGTGAGGAACACAAAAATTGAAGGCTCTAATCCAGGACCCAAAAAATCCCCCAGATTCTTTCCCCATGAGGGGAGGTTTTCCACAGGGACCAGCCTTGGCTGGGACTCACGTGCCTGCTCCTTGAGAAAGCTCCTGGGATAAAAATAGCCAGGCAGCAGGCGGCCCTTCTGGGGCCTGGAGAAGTGAGGGGAGGGGGACTGGGCTCTCTATAGCTCTGTCTCTGAGAAACAGGACTCAGAGCAGGGCTCCAGAACCCAGCATCCAAAGGCCAAGCCAAGAGAGTCTGCGGAGACAGAGCGGGGAGGGCATCCCAAGAAGAGAAGAAAGACACTTACTGCAAAAATAACAAGATCACCAAACAAACCCTTGCGAGGCCCAGGGGAGAGTCTGACTGCTGAAATGAATCATAGCCAAAGTACTCATTTCCAGAAAGCCTTCCTTTTGTGGGGATTGTGCCACACCCCACACCCCCATACTCCCACACTCCCATACCCCCACACCCCATACCCCCACACCCCATACCCCCACATTCCCATACCCCCACCCCCCACAGAATCCAGTTCGATTTCACCTTTCTCTTTTCTAAGCGATCTCTTGGCCAGCCTTAAGATTAAATTGCTCATCTGGAGGGCACCTGAGCAAATCCCTGGACAAGCATATAAGCAGAGCCAGGGCTTCTAAGGAAGTTGGGTTGGTGGGCTCTGAAATGAAAAGGAGCCTTCAAGAGTGTCCTGTCCCCATCCAAGGTCTATGTCCAATGAGGGACAGTGCTGAGTCCAGGTCTCACAGCAGGTGTCCAGGGATGCTGAAGTTGAGCCTGGCCAGGGTTTTTACCATTCATCAGGGATGGCCAAGCACTGCCGTGTGAGGCTGCAGGTGTGTGATGTGCGTGCTGCGTCAGGTATATGGAGAAGACTCACAAATGAGATGACATGTGAGCAGAGATCTGAAGGCAGTGACGGGTGAGCCATAAGAATACTGGAAGAGCCAGCGAAATGGCTGTCTATACAGTGCTGGCCATGCAAGTATGAAGATCCAAGTTCAGTCCCCCAGAATCTATGTAAAAAAGTAGGGTGTAAAGGAGTTGTAATTCCAGTGCCAAGGAGGCAGAGAAAAATGGATCCCCGGGGCTTACTGGTAAGGCAGCCCAGGCTACTTGGCAAGCTCTGGATGGTAAGAGGGGGATAAAAGGGGGAGAGGCAAACAAAATGGCATAGCAGGTAAAGTTACTTTGCCACCAAACCCAATGTCTTGAGTTTGATCTCTTGAATCCCCGTGGTGGAAGGAGACAACCAGCTCCCACACCAAATGAGCTGTCCTCTGGCCACTTATGTGTCATTGCACAGGCATGTGTACACATGCACATAATAAATATAAATAAATAGGATCATACTCTATAACCATGGCTGGCTTGGAATTTGGTATGTAGACCAGGTTAGCCTTGAACTCATAGAAATTTGCCTGTTTTTGTCTCCTGGCTGCTAGGATTAGAGATATATGAAGTAATAATAATACTTTAAACACTAGATGGAAGTCAGGCAGTGGTGGCGTACACCTTTAGTCCCAGCACTCAGGATACAGAGGCAAGCAGATCTCTGTGAGTTCAAGACCATCCTGGTCTACGGAGCTAGTTCTAGGACAGCTAAGGCTGTTACATAGAGAAACCCTGTCTTGAAAAACCAAACCAAACCAAAAACAAACAAAGAACAAAAAACAACTAGGTGGAGAGTACCTAAATGATACCCTAGGGTATCTGCTAGCGTCCTACACAGCACACACAAGCAGACAACATAAAAAACACATAGGAACATATTACACAGACAAGAGGGCATGAGAGGCTGTTAGACTAGCAAGGGCAAAGGCCCTGGGATTAGCATGTTAAAAAATCAGCAAGAAGCAGTTTTAAATGACAGCAATCAGAAACAAGGAAAGAAATAGATACCTCAGCTATAATAGCTGTAGACTTTTACTAAGGGATAGATCTCTGAGCCAGGCCAGCAGCACTGGGGCAGAACACTTTAGCAAATCAGAAGCCAGCTAGCTCTAGCAGGCACTGATGGAATGCTTCACTCAACAGCAGCAGAACAACACATTCTTCTAAAGAAGATTTTTTATTTATGTGCAGGTGTGTGTGCATGCAGGGACCAGAAGAGGGCCTTGCATCCTCTGGAGCCAGAATTACAGGCCGCCGGGAACTGCCTAAGGTGGGTGCATGGACCAAACTCGGGAGCTCTGAAAGAACACAATGTTCTCAGCCACCTAGGCATCTCACTAGCTCACAATAGTCATTTTCTCAAGCACATATGGATGGAGCACAGGTCTCAGTAGGTTTAAAAGAACCGAGATTATATAAAGTATTGCTCTCTGACCACAATGGGATACAATTAGAAATCTATTGTCCCACTACATAGTAACAGAACTAACTTGGTTGGTGTACATTTGTGAAGGGGGCTCTCATGACAGAGTTCACAGGCTGAGGAGCCCATGATCTACAGCCTGAAACCTGGAGACAAAAAACAGTCAGCAGCTGCTTCCACACTGAGGTGAAAAGACCCCCAAAAGCAGGAGAAAAGGGATATCCCAGTTCAGAAAGCTGACTGGCCAAGGGGTGGACTCCTCCTTCCTCAGCCTGATACAAGGATAATATCCAGGGTATTTAAGAAGGCCATCTACTTTACTGTGTCCATGGACTCCAGCGCTGGTCTCCTCTGCACCCTCGAAGACCCAAGACACATATGGAAATAGTGTGTAGTCTGGGCGCCCGTTACAGGCAGCCTTTAGCAGTTTGGTTTGAAAATGGTTTTCCGGACATCGTGACAAAATCATGAGTATTAAGAAGACATCTAAACTGCATTTTATTCCAGCCATCAGCTTCAGTGTTTCAGAGGACACTGCTGAGAAGGGGTAAAGGGAGCCTCAGAGGGGAAGGAAAGAGATTTCAAACCACTCAGCTGATGAGGAGCTAGCACTCAGGACATACAAAGAGCTCGGAGCTGGGTGAGTTAGATTGCTCAGTGGGTAGAGATCCTTGATTCCCACATGGTGGAAAGAACAAAGTGAGCCTCTCCAGCAAGTTGTCCTCTGACCTCCACAGGCGAGCCACAGCATGCCTGTTCTATCCCACCCTTGGAAATAAAATAGATGTTTCTAAAATTAAAAAAAAAAACTCACAGAACCACCAGAGACGTCATTTCACTCACTGGAACAGCTAGAATGAAAATGACAGACAAGCTGGACTTGGGAGCCTGTGCTTGTAATCCCAGCTACTCCAGAAGCTGAGGCAGGAGGATTTCAAGTCTGAACACAATTGAGATACATAGTAGACTCCCATGCTTCATTAAAAGGAAAAGAAAGGAAAGAAGTAAGCAAGGAAGGAGAGAAGGAGGGAGGGAGGGAAGGAGGAAGGGAGGAGAGAGGGAGGGAGGGAGGGAGGGAGGGAGGAGAGAGGGAGGGAGGGAGGAAGGGAGAGAGGGAGCCTATAGTGGGGCCAATGGTGCTGTCTGGTCGTTTGCTCTCCCCTCACCTCTTGTCAGCCTTTCTCAGCCACTTCCACACTCTCGGCAGGCAGGTGTGGTCTGGTCATGTGGTCCCTCTTTGCTGGGAGTTACCACACACACACACACACACACACACACACACAGTCAAGACATTGGCAGGAACAGGAACCATCATGCACTGCTGGCTCTGTTGTAAAATGGCGCAGCCACTTTGGAAAACAGGTTGGTAGACTTCGAAGAGCTAAATGCAGATTTACATTCTTACCCGGGAGCTCCACTCCTAGATCTACACCCAAGAGAAAGTAAACAAACATGCGCCAAAACTTACACACAAGTGTTCATAACGCTGCTTGTAACAGACCCAAAGTAGAAACAAGCCAGTCCGCTAGCTAGGGAACAGTGAGCTGTGGTGTGTCTGTCCAGTGGAGTACTACTCAACAATAAAATGAGAATGAAGTACGGACAGAGCACAGCACATAAATATTGAAGTTATTATGCTAAATGAAAGGCACTACTTACAGAAGACTTCATTTATGTGCCTGACTGATCTGGCCTGAATGTCTAGCCCCTCAGCTGCTGGGGTTACAGGCACGTACACCAGCCGAACAGATAGTTTTGGGTTTTTTTTTTTTTTTTGGAAGAAAAACAAGTTGCTTTATTACCCTGCAAAGCCTGCACCAGGTATGGCAGAGGCAGAGGGTGAACTTTATATTTTATGGTTTTACAGTTTTAATGAGAAATGATTTTTCCTTGGTGCTGAGCCTAGAAACCCAAGGTTGCTGGGTTCAGGTCCAAGGCAAAGGAATCTCAGCTTCTGACTGTACATTTCAAGGGAAGAGGGAGTAGAACACAGGCTGAATTAAAGCCTTGAATGTCAGCTGGAGTCAGGGGCTCAGGCTAAGGCCTCCCACCTCAGCCCTGCAGTGAGTAGAGGCCTCTGCTATTCAGCTCAGCATTGGTACAGTTAGTGGACACACAAGGCTTAAGAATGGCCATATCACCCAGGCCCTAATCCATCCCAACCTGACTAAGCCTCCTGCCTGACGCTCCTGCCTGGGGTCATACTGATCTCTGAAAAACCAAACCTCTCTCAAGCACCTGCATCTTCGACCGCCCAGATTAAGAAACCAAGGGACTCAGCCACCACAAAGCTCCTTCCCTAGTGGGGCATGAGGCAGGGAGTACAGGGGATCAGACACAGCAAATACAGAGAGTGGTCCAAGATCCCTGCAGTATGAGGAAGAAACTGTGGTTCCCTGGTGTCCTTGCTTCAGTGTTTCAAAACACTTCCTAAAACGGCTCTCCCAGCAGACAGCGCTGCTGTGCCAGCGCCATCTCATCACAGTTTATGGGGAAATCGTTACAATCTGGTAGCGGCTAATACCAAACTCGTCCACAGACGTTCTGTCCTAGAACCCAGAATCTTCCAGGAACTCTTCATCCACCTCTTCCATCCATCTCCTGAGGCCAGCTATCCAAAAGCACATTATTAACCCAGCCGGGAACTAAATGGCCTACATGTCTGCTTCCATCCTTTGCCCCACGCAATAGGACAGGAATGTTCATGATTCAAGGAGGAAACTGAGGCATGGAGTGCTGTATCAGTTGCCACCTCCCATCCCCACGCGAGTGGTGCAATGCACACCCTGCACACTGCCCCTGTGCGCGCTGACTCTTCACATGAGTACCCTGCTCTGTGAGTCCCACAGAGGTTGAAAGCTGTGCCCTAGCTCTCTGGATCCCCAGAAGTGAGTGGCTCCTGGTGACACTGGTGGTCACATTTGTACAGTTGCCGGTGTACATCTAGATATTCTAGACAAGCTCCAGGAGGACAGGGGCTAGCCTGGAAATGACCTTTTCTCTCCTGCTTCACCTGTCAAGACGCCAAGGGCTCTATAAATATTTGTTCGTTGGCCAACCTCCAGGTGGCAGGAGATGAGGCAGAAACTCAGAAATAAATCCAACTTCCAGAGTCAGAAGGGTCTCCAAAAGAGTGAGTCTATTTGGTAAGTGGGTAAACTGAGGCATGGGGATGGGCCTGCCCCACACAGTGCCAATTCTCTTCAAGATCTCTTGCTATCAACCACTCTTGACCTTGGTTTTCAGCCCTGCTTTCCCCCAAATGGATAGAGACCCAGCCACGTCTACTTGATCTCTGGGAAAGTCCCCAGCCACAGGGTGCTGGAATTTGGGTTTGGAAAAGTGCTTCCCAACTGACCCCGCTGCCCTTCAGTCTGTGAGGACCACCCACCTTCTGCAGGGAGCTAGTCCCCGATGGCCTCCAATCTAAATCGATCTTATCTTTTTCAGAGTCTATATTAAACCAACCATTCTGAGTGATTGAGTTACACAGGTCCAATTTCTCCCCCAAAATGACTCAGAAGAGAGTATCTCAGAGGGGACTTGGGATCCTTTCCAGTTCTGGTGCCTCACCTCACTGCCCCAGCTCTGCCAGTACAGAAACAGCAGCTCCCAAAGGGACCCTTGGTTAGAAGCCAGCGGCATCCCTGGCCTGACCCTGGTGACTAAGGCAAACAGGCCTACTGCAGCAGCCACCACCCAGAAACCTGGTTTTTTTCCACTCCGGAAAACAACATCCTTGTGCCTGGCCCCTATCAGCAATGGGCAGAAGATAAGATGATTGCTCGGGGGTCTCATTTCCCTGCAAGTCTCAGAGCTGCTTTTTATCATGCACGCAGCCGGGAGTGTTGGGATGGTCTCCCTGAACTGTAAGAGGTGTATGGGAAATGCCATGGCCACGTGGGGAACAGTCTGGCCTGCTAAAGGGAGGATTTGTTTCTCAGTCCAAGCTTGAGATAAGCGGCTATAGAACTTCCTTCTCTCTCAGCTGGCGGCTCTAAGGGAAACCACCACCGTGTGCCTGTGACTCATGTGCTGAAGGCCTGGGGTCTCTAGCTGAAAACTGGGAAATAATTCAGGCCTGCCTATGAGTTAGAGTGGGCCCAGAAATGGCTCTGTTCCAGCCCAGTCATTGCAAGTACAGGCCTGGCCATGGCTGAACATAGACCTGAGAGAGCAGAACTGGCCCTACCTCTAAGCTGTTCTAAAAGCGGGTTTGGGAAGTCCCATTTCACCGTAGTAGCTCTCTAATACCACGCTTCCCCCTCCCCTCGCTCCTGCAGCCAGGGCCTCAGAACCAAAGAAACATTCTTCAGCTCCGTCTCCCATAGGAAAGGACTGTGTTTCTTCAAACCCTGCAGAAAAAATGGTGCCTGAGAGACTGGGTCAGGTTCAGAACCAGCAGTGGTCTATAGGGCAGGAGGGGTGTCTGCAGGCACGAAAACCCACAGTTTGTTTCCAAGAAGAATGATTCACATGATTGCAAACACCAGTTCTCACCTGGGCATCCTGTTGCAGCCAGAGCAGACCAGGCAGCCCTGACTTGTATTGCTTGGTTTTTTAAAACTTGCTTATTTGTTTTGATTCGTTTGGAACAGGGTCCCACTATACAGGCTAGGCTGGGCGGGATGCCTCTGGGGTGCCTCTCGGGTGCTGCAGCTGCAGTTCTGAACCTTCAGGCTCAGTGACCTTTCTGTTCTTTTGTTAAATTGGGCTTGTGAGCCGGGTGGTGGTGGCGCACGCCTTTAATCCCAGCACTCGGGAGGCAGAGGCAGGAGGATCTCTGTGAGTTCAAGACCAGCCTGGTCTACAAGAGCTAGTTCCAGGACAGGCTCCAAAACCATAGAGAAACCCTGTCTCGAAAAACCAAAAAAAAAAAAAAAAAAAAAAACAAATAATAATAATAAATAAATAAATAATCTTTTTTTTTTTTTTTTAAAAAAAAGAACCAGTTGGAAGAGTTCAGAAGCCTATGACATAAAGAACTTTCCCACTCATGGAGATATATGTTTAGACATTGTCTTAGCCAGGGTTCTATTGCTGTGAAGAGACACCATGATGACTACAACTCTTATAAAGAAAAACACTTAACTGAGGTTAGCTCATCATTCAGAAGGTTAGTCCGTTGTCATCATGGTAAGAAGCATGGCAACATGCAGGCAGACGTGACGCTAGAGAAGGAGCTAAGGTCCTATATCTTGACCAGCAGGCAAAAGGAAGTGGTCTGTGTCACTGGGTGTAGTTTGAGCATAGGAGACCTCAAAGCCCACTCCCACAACAACACACTTCCTCCAACAAAGCCACATCTCCTAAGAGTGCCTCTCCTTTTGGGGGCCATTTTCTTTCAAACCACCACAGACACATTTTTTCACATTCCCCGCAAACAGATAAGCATCTTCAGTTATTCCTGTCTAACTGACCCTGGGTAATAACAGTGTTCTCAGTGATCTGAACTTTGCTTGTAGACATGTATCTTCAGACTCCTTCCTGATGGACACATTGAGATTCTACCTCCTCCTTCTAGTAGTCTTTCTCTGTACCACCAGCTCCAAATCATTACACAGAGACTTATTGTTGAATATAAAAACATGGCCTTAGCTTGTTTCTAATTAGCTCTGATAACTTAAATTAACTCACGTCTATTAATCTACATGCTACCACATGGCTTGTGGCTATTACCTCTCCTTTTGCATGTCCTACTTCCTCTCCAGCTCCTCTGGCCACCCCTTGCACTTAGATTCATCTCCTCTTCTTTTCTCTCTGCCAGGAAGTCCCGCCTAACCTCTTCCTGTATAGTGATTGGCCATTCAGCTCTTTTTTTAAACCAATCAGAAAGCACCTTGGCAAAGACACATCTTCACAGTGTACAGAAAGATTATCCCACAACATTTCCTCTTTCAACAGTCAGGGATCATTTATCAAGTAACTACCCTGCGCCAGACCTTGTAATATGCATCCCAAGCACCTACTTTGTTATTACCCAGGGTCAGTTAGACAGGAATAACTGAAGTATTCCCAGATATGTGCCGTGCTGCCTGGTGCTGCTCCCCCAATAGTGCTGAGGGCTAGATAAAGATGCATGTTTGGAAGATGAATCAGAAAGGGACACAAAGCAGGAATGTTCTCAAGTCAGGAAAAAACTCCAGAGAGCATGATCTGCAGACAGACACCATGCAGTCGGTTCTCAGTGGGTTGGGCCATTTCCTGATGGTCAGACTTCCAATCATTCTGTGTTAGTGTAAATGATACCACAGGGGACATCTTTATGCATTCATGCCTTCACACTACTGTAAGTGCATCCAGTACACAAATTACTAAAAGATAAATTGCCACATCAAGGATGTGTGTCGCCGGGCGATGGTGGTGCATGCCTTTAATCCCAGCACTCGGGAGGCAGAGGCAGGCGGATCTCTGTGAGTTCGAGACCAGCCTGGCCTACAGAGCTAGTTCCAGGACAGGCTCCAAAGCCATAGAGAAACCCTGTCTCGAAAAAAACCAAAAAAAANAAAAAAAAAAAAAAAAAAAAAAAAAAGGATGTGTGTCTCTATACTGAATATATGTAGGAAGAAGTGGGAAGAGGCCATGCATGTATTTAGGAACGTGTGCATGTGTGTACACAGTGTGTGGAGATCTGAACAAAACCTCAGTTGTCATGCCTCAAGCATTGTCCACTTATAATTTTTAAAACTCGCATACCTGTTGCTGTTTTGTAAATTGGCATACAAAGTAAGTTCATTTTTGTTTGAGACTGTCTCTCATTAGCCTGGAATTTTCCAAGTAGACTAGACTGGCGGGCCAGCAAGCCCTAGAATTCTGTCTCTACCTCCCAGCACTGGGGCTAAAAGCGTGTGCCACCAAACTGGCTTTGTTTTTTTCATGTGAGTTTCAGTGATCAGACTCAGGTCTTTGATTTATCAAGTGAGCAATATCCCCAGCACTGTCTTTATAGTTTTGGTAGATATTGTTAAATTTTCTTTGGAAACAGTTGATTGAATTTGTGCCCCCCCCCCCCATAAAGAATAGGCCAGGTATGGAGGAACATCTGTCCCAGCTACTCTGGAGGCTAAAGCAGAAGATACACAAGTTAGAGCCTGGAAAACTCAGCAAGATACTATCTCAGAAGCTCAAAAGGGTTGTGAGCACAGTCCAGCAACTGAATCCTTGTCTAGCATGTGTGAGGCCCTGGGTTAGATCCCCACTTCTATAAGGAAGATGAAGGAGGAAGAAGAGAGGCTTCTTCACATGTAGGTCATCCTGATCTTTAATGAAGGCTGAGTACAAAGGAGATAAGCAAGAACCTTTCCAGCAAGAGCCAACAGACAGCTTCTGGGCCATCACCTCCAGAAGGGCAGCCATAGGGTCACAGCAGGACCACAGTAGCACAGAGAAAAGGCTGGAAGGGAGGGCTCCATCTTTTCTCCTACATCTTCTCCAGGCATCACCATGGCTGATGTCCTCTCCTCCACCGTATTACTCAAGCAGAGTGCAGTAGTCTCTCAGTGCCCCATGGGGACTAACTTCAGGCCCCTTCGCTAGATCCCCAAATCGGCAGATGCTCAAGCCTCTTATATAAGCTGGCCCACGAGCAGCCTCCTGTGTGTTTTCAATCCCCTCTGACTTGTTCATGATCCATAATGAGATGTAAGTGCTGTATGAACAGTCACCACGCTCTGCTGTCCCGGGAATGACGACAAGCAAAAATAGTCTGTGTATATTGAGGAAACACCATTTTCCCTCCAAGGCTTTTCAATCCTGAATTCACAGACGTGGAGTCCATGAATGTGGAACCTCAAACATGACTGCTGACTGTATTTGTGCCAATATTCACTGTGTAGATGCTTGCTATCAGTCCCCAGGACCCTAGGTTGGCAGGACTTATGTTTCCACAGAAGACCAAATAAAATCTGCACTTCCTTCCTCTTCGTACCCTTACCAAGGAATCCTGTCCTCACCTTCATCATTCTGTTGTTTGTGGGAGAAAACCAGATTTCATGTGTGCAAACATTACTTTTCCTTTTTATTTGTAGAACTCCCTTCTTTGAGCCACCCAGATGGCTCAGCTGGTACAGGAAAAGCTCCTTCCTCACTGTTTGCTAAGCACAGGCACAGAAAGACGAGGAAAAGCAGATTCAGGCTCTTCACCCAAGAGTGCTATGGTGGAGGAACCAGTCACCACTTCCATAAGCTGGTCGATAACTCTCCTCTGCCAACTGTGGTAGGTGTCAGGCCAGCCAGGGATGGATCTGGCCTAAATGGTGGGGGCTGGGAGGTGAAGGCCAGGAGAGTGTGCCAGGCAAGCAGATGTCCTGGTGAGAGGCGAGGAGCCATTGGAGGGGTCGGTGACATGAACAGATCTGGGAGACACTCGGGAAGGAAAACCCCAGTGGGGTGAGAAGAGACCAGGGTTTGGGACTCTTGGGTTCTGCTTCATTGCGGGGGCCCTTTTCAAAACAAGGACGTGCTGGAAGCGCCCCAGGTTGCAGGCTCTGGGTGCAACCGCTCAGCTCCATATTTGAACTTATTTGGACTTTTCTGTCCCAGCTTTTCCATCACGCAGCTGCCTCACTTGAGTCACCCTCCCGGACTCAGGGTGAAGGTGACTTCCAGGGACGTGTTTATAAATTCTTCTTTAAAAGCAGTGCAAACTCCTCACGGCTGGCTCTCACATCTGCAAAACCTCGCCTAGTTGTCCATGCATCTTGTCCATGTCCCTCTTTTCCATTTTATTCTGCTATTTTCTAGACCAGACAACTCCTCAGAGAGCCCAGGCCAGGAACCTGGAGTTTGGAGAGCACAGCTAGCTGTGCCTGGCTGTCAATGCCTAGCCAAGCAGATCCCATGTCACAGTGCTGGCCTCCTGGGATAAAAAACCTAGGAGTCACTGGAGAAGATAGTGGATCAAAGTGAAAACAGCTCTGAAGAGAACATTCAGGAAGGGATTGCTTCTGTCATGTGACTCGTTCAGACCTGAGCGGTGTCCAGAAAACTTTGCTAGTCTAACGTAAGTCTGAAACCTGAGCTGGCTTGGAATGCATGCCTACTTTATCTCAGGGGTTTCCACCCTGTGTCTTCATCAACCAAGAGGAAGGCTCGCGAACACTGTGTCCAGTGGACGCTGGTGGATGGATGGTTTGAAGATGGTTGGTCTCCCATCTGCCCCTCATTCAGTTTCTTTGCCATAAGAGGTTCTTAGAGTAGGTTCAGATTTTGTACGGTATGATGTGCGTGCATGCTCACGTACCGCCATGTGTGTGTGTGTGTGTGTGTGTGTGTGTGTGTGTGTGTGTGTCAGATGTCTGAACTTGGGTCCTCATGCTTCTGCAGCAAACAATTTACTGCCTGAGTCATCTTCTTAGCCTCCACCTGGGGAGATGGAACTTTTGTTCAGGAAGGATTGAGGAGAAGGCTGAGGGCCGGTGATGCAACTGACCCCTTGGCTTCCAGATGATTCAGTTTTAGCAAGCTGGGCTTCTGAATGGAACATTAAAGGTATGTTGCTATGCCTCGTGAGAGCTAGAATAAAGTCATCGGTTTGTCATTTAAAAGTTGGAAGTAGACTTATTTTCAAAGCTGTATCTCACCCCTCGCTTCATCAACCTTAGGAGACTTCTGGGTCCTCCTAGAATGGCAAGTTTGTGGTTCTAATGGCCTCCAACTCTGACTGCGCTGCAGGGTTATCTAGATGGGGCTGCACTTCAGAATTCACTAAACTATGGTGGAGCCTCCTCCACGGTTGCCATGCCTGGGAGGAGGCTGAGACTGCTCTAGACCTCAGAAAGCCAGAGAACAAGGCAAGGGAGGAGGAGGAGGCTGTTAATCTCATCAACGGGGAATGCATCCATGAAGTCTGAGAAAACCCATGAGGCACTGAGGCACCAAAAGTCAGCCCTCTTGCTGATTCCCCGAGGATAGAAATGTTCTATGGAGCCCTGGGGACACAGTGACATTCAGTGATGAATGTATCCTCACAGGCATCCTGGCTCACATGGCTCAGTCTCTGCTCAGCCCCCAGGTGATCCTGGTTTCATCTGGTGTAATGGCTAATTTTGTCACATGATTCCATAGACCTTCCTGCTCCCGCTTCTTTTAATTTTGATTAAAAGAGTAAAAATCAAAAGATTAACTTTTAATTTCATTTAATTTTTACTTTCTGTGGTGCTCGAGGTTGAACCCATGCTAGGCAAGTGCTTTGCTACGGAGCTACCAGCCCTGGTTCATGTACCTATCGCCGCTCAGGAGGACCCAGTGTGAAAACTGCGCTGCTTCTCCCCACGTCTTCCTCCTCCCTCTCCCGTAGGCTGCGTCTTTGGCTGCCTCAGCCCATGGCACCAGTCCTTCGGCAGGTCCTGCGCTAGGCCCAAGGAGCTAGAGCTGTTCCCTCCGACAGGGGTGCAGGGGTGAAACTGAGTCACACCAGAACCCACATTAGAGGCGGAGGGACACAGGTACCACTTCCTGTTTGGTCACCGCAACTCATACTGGCGAATCAACAGACACCTGGCTAAGCCTCGTTAGCAACCACAATAAGCGGATGTTTGCTTTTCAGACTGTGAGCTCTGAGGTCAAACTCCGGCTCGGAATTCCAGCTCTGACACTTCCCAGCTGTGTGATCTTGTGCCTCAGCTCCCATATCTGTAAGCAGGAAGCGGTACCTGCTTCCGAGGGTTGCCTGGGAGATGGTTTTCATCGTCATGGGCAACACAGAAGACACACTGCGGTAGCATTTGCACATGGCAGGTGTCTGATGCATGACCAGGTGGCTTGGACCATGTGAAGCAACAGGAGACTTGTGCCCCAGTCCCAGCCGTTTCACAGATGAGGCTCAAAGAGGGAGAACAATTTTCCCAGGTTGAGAGCACCAGCACATGGCCAAGCTACACTTCAATCTCATGCGTGGTCCTAATCCCACCTTCCTGATGCTGTCTACAGATAGAGTCCGAGGAGTCCAATTGGCAACACGCTTACCATGCAGGCGAGTCTGAAGACCTGAGTTCAATACCTAGCAAAAAACAAAACAAAAACCAAGCATGGTGCTACATGTTTGCAATCCCAGTGCTGAGAGGGTGGAGTCTGGCAGATCCCTGGACTCACTGGGATACTCGGTAGCTATAAAAAAAAAAAAAAAAAGCAGGAAACTGGATAGAAGTAAAAGAGATCATATTGAGTGAGATAACCCAGACCCAGAAAGACAGATAAATGTCAAATTCTCTCTCTCCCTGGAGGCTCCTGGCTCTAAAGCTTCAGATGTATGCATATAGCCTGGAGTAACTGAAGAAACCAGGAAAGAAAAAGGGGGCCATTTCCAGGATAGGGGGCTGGGAGCAATGAGAGGGACTAGCAGGGTGTGGGTGGTCTGATAGGGGAAATGGGAAAGGGGGGTTCTCTAGGGAGAGGAAGGGAGGTAAATACTAAAGAAGGTGGGGGGGGTAAAAGAACAATACAGACCTCAGAAAAGGCCACAAGGAATCATGCTATTAACTATTTACCTAAAAGAGACTATAATACACACGATTATAACACACACACACACACATCTACGTGTCAATACATATATATGGTTTTAATAAGCTTTCCTCATCTGGCTGACAGCGTTCCCTCCAATAGCTAAAGATCACCTAACAAAAATACCAACACCAGACAGGAAAAGCCCTCTTTAGAGCTGTTGCCCAGGGCTGTCCAGGAGACTCTCAAAACATACAGCTTATTGCTGTTTCCCTTGGTTGCTTATAGAGGTGGGAGTTACATCTCTACTGCTGAAGACACCGTGCACTTGTGAAACCGGGCTCAGAGAGCCCTGAGCTAGAATTGACCTGAATGCCACCTTCCTGAAGGGAAGCTGGACCCTGCATGATGTTTCTGGAAGTTGAGGCAACTTACATCATCCAAGGCACAAATGTGCCACTTTGTGCCTGGAGAAGAGATGTGCTCACACAGAACACCTATGTGTCAGCCCAGAGCTGGTCTCTGTCCCATGGTCTCAGTTAATCCCTACTAGAAACCAATAAGGAGTGTGTGCATCATAGTTCCCATTCTCCAGACAAGCCTAAGGCTCAGAGATGTGGAGTGCCTAACCCAAGGCCACACAGCTCCAACAAGGCAGAGGCAGGGCTCCAGTAGGGGCCTTTCCTATGGATTTAGGTGCCTTTTTCTAATCCAAGGCCCACCAGTGCCCAGACACCCAGGGATGTCTTCCTACAGCCTCTTAAAGTCTCAGCTTTTGAGACAGTGCTCCTCAGAAGCCATAATGGCTCCAGGTTCCAGGCCCAGGAGAGGCATCTGGGCTGCCTTCCTGTCAGCACTACAGTTTGTTGGGTTGGGGGTGGGATGGGTGGAGCAAATAAAGCTCCCTCCCTCCCCAGGGAGCCATCCATCTGAAGAAGAAGGAACCAGTGGAATTCCTGGGGTGGCCCTGGGCAGAGCTGGCAAAAACCAGAGCATACTCAAGACTGTGCCTGCCCTCCAGTTCTCTGCCTCAAGGAGCTGCCAGGTGGCATGATTCTGGCCTTGTATGGGCAAATCCTCCTGCCAAGTCTGGCTTTGGAGTGAGAGCTCTCTATTTTAGGCCCTAGGGTAGCACTGATCTCTGTCCTTGTTTCTCAGTGGTACAGTCACCAGCCAAGTTCTTTAATGCAGCCATGGGGTAAGGAGTAGGGAGCTGCTTAGCCTGTGAGCCCAGCCTCAGAGAAGAGGGGAAGAAGGAAGAAGAAAGAAGGAGGAGGAGGAGGAGGAGGAGGAGGAGGAGAAGGAAGAGGAGGAGGAGGAGGAGGAGGAGGAGGAGGAGGAGGANATGATGGTAATGAAGAAGATGATGAAAAAGAATGGGAGGAGGAGGAAGAAGAAGAAGAAGAAGAAGAAGAAGAAGAAGAAGAAGAAGAAGAAGAAGAAGAAGAAGAAGAAGAAGAAGAAGAAGAAGAAGAAAGACTTTCTATGGGGGAAATCAGAGCGTCCTGGGAAATCAGACCAGTCGGTGGGCCCTGGCGGATGTAGTATGCAAAGCACGAACCTGGCCCGCAGGGAGAAGGAGATGACACCCCCCCCCATCTGCACACAAAAAAAAAAACCTTGCTGCCACAGTCCCCGCCTCAGCTGCAGCTCCCTTGGATGCTCCCGTCTTCGCTGCAGGAGGTTTGCCACCCAAAGCCCCCAGCCTGTGAGAGCAAAGCCTGGGGCTACCCTCATTGCCCCCCCTGCAGTGGAGCCCCTTTGTCCTCGGAGCCCTTTCCTCTTACCCTGCCGTGCCGGGCTGGGTGCCAACGGTAATTACAGAATCACTTATTCACAGCCGGCCGCACGTGCAGCGGTAACTAGGCAGCTAAAGGGGTTGGAAAGCTTAGCAGCCAATCAGGGGGAGGGGTGCTGAATGGGACAATCAGCTTCACTAGGTGGGAGGGACCCCCGAGGACAGGAACGATGGGGACTTGTGTGGGGGAAACCATTCAAACAGCTCCCCCACTCCCTCTACAGCTGCCAAGCACAATGGGGGATGGGGTGCACTCTGGGGTGGGGTGCAGTGGAAGGAGCAAGCATAGGGCAGGCCTACAGAGGAAAGCGTTGTGCATCCAGGTCTTTGAAGATAAGGCCCGCCTCTCCATCAAGATGCCTCCATAAAAACTCTGCCGGTCTCAATGTCCTTTGGTTCAGGAATCCGCCCTTTCCAGGAAGCCTCCCCCTGACAGGAAACTGCACCCCCTGAACAGGAAAGATTTCTCCAAGTCATGCTTGTCCCCATGGAAAGCCTTAGCGCATTCCCAGAGTTCTCAGTAAAATGTAGGCTCCTCGTGCGCTGGCGCAGGGCAGGAGGGCCAGAAGCTCCCAGGGGCTGCTGATACTGGGCCGGACTTGCACCACCACTTGGTGAGAAAGATCCCTGTCCATCTCTGGGGACAGGGCAGGCCTAGACGAGAAGACTTCATGGGTCTGTTGTGTGACCTGAGCAAGACTCCCCCCAATTCTCAGGTCCTCACTGTGCTGATACTAAAAAGAGGGGCCTTTCCACCTGCCCCCCAAGGTTTGCCTGAGGTGGATGAGGAAACTGCAGTGAACCTGACTTTGTGAAGGGCAGAATAACCTCCTGGGGTGGGGGTGGGGGTGCCCTCAGTTTGGCTCCAGAGGCCCACGAAGCCTGAAAGTAGGGGTAAGGGACACACGAAGTCAAATTTCCCAGCAAGCTGATGAAACTAATTTTCTCCCCTCTTATGGTATGTGTGCAGGGGGTACGTGTGTGTGTGTGTACGGGTGCACATGTGTGTGAAAGCCAGAGCTCGGCCTTGGCTCTTGTTCATCGGGAGATGTCTACCTTGTTGTTTTAGGCAGGGTCTTTCACTGGGACCTGGGGCTTTGAGGCTAGGCTGGCCCATGTGCGTTTGCCTCCCAGCGCTAGGACTGCGAGCCTGAACCACCTCACCTGACGTTTCTATGGGTGCTGGGAGTCAAACTCACACTTGCATGGCTAACACTTTACCTATCCTCACATCTCTGACCTCTGGAATACAATCCATCCAATCCTGAGCATTTGCGGATGGGTGGGTGGAGCCACCAGCAAGAGGGCAGCCCAGATAACCCAACTGCTCCCTCTTACTCCACCCCAGATGGCAGACTGACTTCTTCACTCCTAGCTCCCTAGCCGGAGTCAAGGCCCAGCCCCTGGCTTCCGGTTCCTTTCCACCTGCAGGCTCTGCTCCACTCCATCCTGGGGCTTTACAGAGGTCGGAGGCTGTAGGGTGCAAGGCAGAATTTGCTCGGGGTCTTGGGTGCCGATTCTATTGTCCAGGGCATCATCTAGGACAGGAGACCAGCTTTGATCTGTCTGCCTGCACCCCTCTCCTCTATCCCAGAGTGGGAGCGGCTCCCCACTGTGGACCCAGCTGAGGTTCTTCCAGGCTTAGCACCCATAAGCCCTACTGTTTTCCCGGTGTACTAAGCTCTGGACGGAGGTTGGGTCAACTCCTGCGCTGTTCCTAGGTAGAACCTTAAGTTAAATTAGATAACGTGCAAAGGTTGCTGGTAAGGTGTGCGGTGGAGAAACCACGCCCATCCTGTGAGCAGGAATGGCAGCTGTGGACTTAGTCTTGGGGGGTCGGGAGAGGGGCGTTGTGAAGTAGGAAGGAGAAGGTGCTGACAGCTTCCTAATGAAAGACTAAACTTCCCAGCTTCCCTTGCGGACTAAAGTCATTTCCTCTCCTATTTGATTTAACTTTCAAACCAAAAGTCTCTACTATTTGGATTAAGGCTTCATCCCAGCCCCTGGGCACTCCTATACCCAAGGAGTCTGGAATGTTTGATTGGAAAGTCCCACTCCAAACCTCCCTCTCCTGGGCAGTCCAGACTCCACCTCCAAGAAAACCTGCCAGATAGTGACCCCTCCCCAGAGAGGGTCAAGACCACTCCCACAGGCTATTTAAACTGCCCCCCAGAGAACCGAACATGTGGTTTTTCCGGTCTTCCTTCCTGTTCCCATCTCCATCCCTGGAGGGGGGGGGCACGTGGCTGGCATCCATTAAACCTGTGCTTTTTCTAATTCGGTTTGATTTGGTCTGATTTGGATTATTGCGTCTGCGGAGAGGTTTGTTGGGCCTTAAAAATTTTTCAGCTACTAGAGAGGATGGCTATCCCCATTTTATTGGCAAGCAGTCTAAGTCTCAGAGAGGTTCACTACTGTGCCTGAGGTTACATAGCATTCAGAGTCACAGAAGATACCTGCCCTTACCCAAAAGTCAGCAAGGGCCTAGGAGTGCCCCCCCCCAGCTCCCAAGAACCAGTAAATGATAAACCTTAAAATCACCCCTGGGACACGGTCCCTCCAGCAGTGAAGACCAGCCAAGCAGCAAACAGGGGGAGGCATTTACTGAACTGAATGGTCTGAAGGCCGGAAATCCTTACAGCACTTTATGGTAGAAACCACTGAAAGCTTCTTCAAGGAATATCTCCCTGAGCGTGGATTATTCCTGGGGTTCTGGTTGTTAATGGGATGTAAGTGGGCATGTTGGCATGGGACTGGGGAGGTCTGAAGGGGATAAATCTTTCAGAGTCAGGCATTGGGGCCTCTTTCTCCTGCTCCCCAGAAAGGAAGGAAGATCTATGAGGCCAGGAGCATGAGGGGAGGTTGAGGGGGGGAGAGCAGGACCCTTTCTCTAGCTCCTTGCCTACAGATGAAAAAGAGAGAGAAGAAGAAGAAGAAGAAGAAGAAGAAGAAGAAGAAGAAGAAGAAGAAGAAGAAGAAGAAGAAAAGAAAGAAAGAAAGAAAGAAAGAAAGAAAGAAAGAAAGAAAGAAAGAAAGAAAGAAATAACAGAACCAAGGCTGGAATTGGAAACTCATTTCTCCCCTGGCTGGCCACCAAGGCCCCTTCCTGAGCCATTAATCCTTGGAATGAGTCTTCTACTGTGGAGAAAGGGTAAGTGTGTGCTGCCGGGAGAAGGGGGCTTGAGAGCCCCTACCCGTTAAAGTCCCTTGGGGAGGAGGGGAAGGAGTGTGAGAAAGGGCAGGGCTCAGCTTCTTCCCACACATGAATTCGCCTGCACAGACACACAGAGGGGGGGGGGGATCTAACCTATATCAAAGAGGGAAACACAGTGTGTCCTAAGAAGCGCTGTGGCCCCATTTGATCAACAGTGGGCGCTCTCACTGTTCACTGCTGTAACAACATACGTGCCATCCTGACATGAACAATGGGTTTACTGAGTTCAAGTTTCAGGTGTTTCAGCCCACAGTTCTTTGTCTCTGGATGTCACAGCAGGGGAGCATGGAAGAGTATCAAAGAGAGCAGGAAGGGGGGCGGGGGCGACTGGATGAGGTTTAACCTCCCAAGACAGAGTTCTAGCGACCCATTTCCTCCGGCTGAGTTCTACCTCCTCAAGTTCCTACTATCTCCCAGGTAGCAGCTGCAGACAGAGACCAAACATGCAACATGTGAGTCTGTGGAAACAGTTGTGGGTAAGCAACGGCATGCATGCCTCCTTGCTCTGTAAAGGATGGCCCACCTCATGCAAGAGCCCGCAAAGCCAACAAAGCTCCAAAGTCTAAGGTCAGAGCCCACGATGACAGTATCTTAACATCCTGCAGTCTGCATCTTAGGCCTCACTCATACCCTCACACATAGCTATGCGGGGCTTCCTGAAGAGAATTCTGTCCTGTGACACACGGCCTGGCTCCCAGGCTTTCCTTTGAAATATTGGTAGAAGCCTCCATGGCCCCATAACTTGAATTCTGCATTTGATGTGGAATATGCCAAGGTCTGTCACCAGCAACAACAACAGTTGGACCATAGTTATCATAAGCAGCCTGGGGATGTCTGGGGTCAGTGTTGAGTACAGGGGAATGAACTCTGGGGGACAGTTTCCTAGTTGAACACCTAGACAAACTTTCTTTTCAAAGGAAGTATTTCAGATGAGTGTAGTATTTGATGAGTGGAGTCTATCCACTTCTTGAGACACCCTCAAGGTCTCTTTCCTACTCCCTTAATGTCTAAATGCAAATCACTCCGTGAGTGTGTGTGTATGTGTTTAGAGATTGACTCTAGGTGCCTGTTCTCTATAGGCTAACACTGACTGCATCTCTATCCCCTTTTTTTTTAATTTTGAAATTGAGTCTCATTTGGCTGCCGAGGCTGACCTTGAACTCACTCTGTAGCAAGCAGAGCTTGGCCTTGTGATCTTCCTGCTTCTGCCTTCCAAGGTGCTGGATTACAGACTTGCTCCACTGGGCCTGGATGGCTTTTTCTCAGTCTTTTCCCAAATAATGCCCCTGTCAGCCCCAACTTCACATAGACTTTTCTTTCCCAACCACAATTTTCCTCTTTTTGTGATGATTTTAGTTCCTGAGTGTTATGGAACCTGGATAAAGCAGTCAGCAATAACCAAGCCATGGTCTGGGCACTGGCTAGTTAAAACTTCCTCCATCCATTCAGTTAGCTCACCATCTTTAAACTCAGCCTCCACAAAATGTCAGGACACGGACAGAATGTGGACAAGCCTTTGCCCATCCCAAAGCTTATTAGCACAGTCTTTGCTGTTCACATTTCTTTCTTTTTTTTTTAATTTAGTTTTTTGAGACAGGGTTTCTCTGTAATTTTGGAACCTGGAACTAGTGACCAGGCTGGCCTCGAACTCAGAGAGATCCGCCTGCCTCTGCCTCCCAAGTGCTGGGATTAAAGGTGTGCGCCACCACCGCCCAGCTTGGGCTTGCTGTTCACACTTCCATGGCCATCCTAGTCCTCTTAGATACCATGAGAATCACTCACAAGGCCTGCTCTTAACATCTTGTGACTTTATAGTTTATGCCTCCCAGCTTCTTCATGTTCCTCCCACAACCTAGTCCCAAAGGCTGAAGAACTATATATATTCAGGTTTAGCCCCAGCGACGATCCCACTTATTTGATACCAAGTTTTGGTGCTTGAGACTTTTATGTAGCTGTGACCGAAATGCACAGGGAACAGATGAAAAGATGGTTTACTTTGACTCACGGTTTCTGGGATTCCATGTCTTTGCCTCTGTGGTTCCGGGCCCATGATGAAGCAGGACATCATGGAGACAAGGCTGTATGGAGGAGGAGGCCTCGCGGTATACAAAGCAGACAGAGCTGAGGGGACCAAAGAGCAGGCTCCCAAAGTACAGGTGTGACCTTTGCTCTAGTTATTTTACAGTTGCTATGATAAAATGCCCTGACAGAAGCAACTTACAGGACAAGGGTTTGCTCTGGTCACAGTTCAGGAGTAATAATGTCAAACTTCGGTTTCTGTTCCAATGATAACATTATGACCAAATATAACTTGGAAAAGAAAGGGTCTATTAGACCTGCACTTCCATGTCACAGTCCATCACTGTGGAAGTCAGGGCAAGAACTCAAGGCAGGAACCTGGAGGCAGGAACCAAAGCAGAGGCCCTGCAGGAGCACTGCTTACTGGCTTGCTTCCTACAGCTTGCTCAGCCTCCTTTCTTATAAAGCTCAGAACCACCTGACCAAGGGTTGCCCTGTCCCCAGGAGTCTGGACCCTCCCATATCAATCATTAATCTAAAAAATGCTCCACAGAGATGCCTACAGGTCAGTCTGATGGAAGCATTTTCTCAGCGGAGATTCCTTCTTCCCATGTATCAAGTTGACAGAAACTTGGCCGGCACAGATACAGTCCATTAGGGTGTGGCAGACACGACAGCTGTCAAGGAAAGCATGGTGGCAGGCAGGAGACTGTTTGGTCACATTGCATCCACACTCAGGAAGCAGAAAGTGAACACTGAGTGGGGCTGGGCTAAAATACGTGCCCCCTGCACCCCACATCCTCCAGTGGTCCCACAGCCTTCCCAAGCAGCGTCACCAGCTAGTGACATGGGAGCCTGTGGGAGACATTTCACATTCAAGTCACAACCTTCAAGGCCTGTCTCCAGGGACCTACTTCTCCAGCTAGGCTCCGCCTCCCATCGCTTCCTCTCAAAATAGCACCACCAGCTGGGAAATTAAGCATTCAACATTCAAGCTTTGAGGGACATTTCATATTCAAATCACAGCAACAAAATATCCATGTACAGACAGCAGAGAAGCCCCCACTCCTGGCTGTAGTGAAGGGAGCTGGGATTGCTGGTCTGACTGAGCTCATTTGTTAAGCCATGCTTGACTGAGACAACCTGGACAAACCCATAGCCGCAGCTCTTCCTGGCCTACTGGGCAGACCAGAGAGCCAGCTATTGGTTAGTGTAGGTTGGGTAGTTTAGTGTGGCTGGTGGGGTTGATTCAGTATGCTTCTCGGGGGCCTGTACGCAGAAGCCTCATAAGTTCAGGTCCAGGCAGCATGGTGTTCCCTTTCTTAGCTGGGCTGGGATGTCTTGAGTGATTGTGCTTCTTGAATGGTCGCAAATGCTCAAAGACCTGTCTGTGGCCTTGGCACCATCTCAAGAGCTACCGTGATGCTCCTGGCTGCATTCTGAAAGGGCTCTCTGAAAACTGAGCCTCCCTTTCCCCACAGCATGCAGCCCCTTTGGGAAGAAGTCAGACCTTTAGCTCTAACCCTTGTTGAATTCAACAGCATCATGCAGCCTAGGTAGGCACCCTGGACAGCTCCCCCTTTTGCCTGCCCACCCCTCTGCCTGCCCACCCCTCTGCCTGCTCATTCTCTTCAGCCACACATCAGACCCGAGAATCTCAGGAAACATAGGCAAGAAAGGATGCACCACCAACTTGCCTAATAGCCCCTGATGGGGATGGGGCGTGGGGAAGAGGGTAGGGGATGAGGGGGTCCCAGAAAGAGAGTTTTGGAGGTGCTGCAGTGATCAGGGAGGGAGCTGGTATATAGTGGACAAAAGTCAAGGCTGCTGCAGATTGTGACATGCAAGTGGAACCTCCCCATGCGTGGCACAGCCCATGCACCTCTGGGTTCTGTTTCGCAAACTTGAGCTAGGTTCTTCCCCAGCCTTCTGGTCCCAACAGGCTTACAGCGAGCTGAAGAGACTACGTATCTGAAGTTCTATACTGCCAGTCTGGGAACCACACTTAGAACACACTGCGGAGGGAAGGGTCTATTCTTAAATATCTGAGCCTAGAATATCATTCTATTTTACGTCTAAATGTATTTAATTAAAACAAATCTGAGACAGATTTGCTATACAGCCCAGACTGACATCACAAGTTGTGATTCTTCTGCCTGAGCGCTCTGAGGCCTAGCATCGCATTCTTAGACCCCATCTTCCTGGTTTGTGTGCAGCAATGTAGATCAAGCCCTGCGTTCTGCTCATCAGGAGCTGTTTACCAGCCCAGAAAGCACAGTCAGGCCTCCCTGGGAACACAGCTGGAGACACTTGAGTCCTCAGTTTCCCACTCTGTACTGTCTGCCTGTGTGGCTGGGATGGTCCCCAGAGGACCGCAAGGGCTGTCCAGATTCAGACTGTAGCAGGTCTTCAGGGCAGTCACGCTGTTCGTGACCATCTTCAGGTGACTTGAGTGGATTGCCTACTGCTGAGGATTAATGAAGGACATCTCTGGATGTGTCTGGGGGACGTTTCCAGAGATGACTAACTGAAAGTGAGGGCCACGTCCCACGGTCTTGGAGCCTGGATGACAGACTATAGAGGAAAAAGAAGGAGAGGGGGGATGGCTCATTGAGCACAGCACTTGATGTACAAGTACAAGGACCCCAGTTCTGGTCCCCAGACCCCATTTAAGCATGGATGAGGTAGCACATGTCTAATTTCAGTGCTCTTGAACTGAGAAGGGAGGCAGACAGGAGAATAGCAGGCCAACTAGCCTGGTCTACACAGCGCCGAATAACCAGGGCCTCTGCTTCAGATGAGTTGGAAGCTGAAGTCTTGCTCCTGTCAGGATATATATAAAAATTACAACCAAAAAAAAAGTAACACAGAAAGTGACCCGAAATTTTAAGAGGTGGGATGTGACTGGAGGAAGTGTGTCACTGGTGGTTTAGAACGTACACGTGGCCCCAGTCCTGACCTCCCACTAGGCTTTCCCACTGCTATGAGGACCTCACCTGGCACCTCCATACCTCCCCCATCACCACGTTCCCTCTCACAGTGCCCCCAGAAATGACAGCAGCAAGGAGTGGGGCCAGGGTATCAGAGTAAGTCTTTCCTCCCTTGATTTGTTCTTTTGGATGTCTTAGTCATGGATATGCGGAAGTAATTAATACAGATGATCTCCACAAACCCCAGTGCATGGCCTCCTCACCCAGCGCCATTTTCCAGGTGGTGTTTGTTAGCCAGCGGGGCTTGTGTGACCATGTAGGAGCCAGAGACCAGGCTTTAGGGGCTGCTGCTCATCTTCCACAATCCCACTTGCTCTTTCTGCCTCTCCTCAGAGATGGCAAGAGCCTCGGCTGTGGTGCAGCCGTGAGACGGAGAGAGGCAGGCTTCGGCAACGGTTCCACGCACAGCTGCCTGACCAGAGGTGCAGGAAGTCCCAGGAGACAGCCTCTGCTGTGGATTCCATTTAACTTCTGCTGTATTAGAACCGCTCCTCATTCTGTGATCTTGTTGCTGAAGCCCAGGCCAACTGGCACATTCTATAACACTAGACGGTAGTGACACTCAGATCATTCCCGATGAGGTGGCCGCAGGGACAACGGGGCAGGGCCTCTCTCTTCCAGTGGGATATGAATATGTTACCTCAATCACACCTTTCGCCTGGGTAACCTGAGGTTGGCCATCAGATGTTATCTCAGCACACACACTGAAATTTAGTCACCAGTGTACGTTATAAAACAGGGGCTCCAGGAGATGAAGCCTTCGCTGTCTGTACAGGTAGGTGGCTGGCATCTGGGGAAGAGGCTGCGGGGCTCTGCTGCAGTTTGATGGGAATGGCCCCCATGAGATCACGTTTTTAAATATTCAGACCCTAACTGGTGGCACTGATAACTAGTACAGCATCTCAGGCCCCCTTGTCCATCTGTCCCTTCTGCCATGAAAGGACACAATGCTCATCTTTTTCAGAGGACACAGCAACCGGGTACCATATTGGAAGCAGAAAGCAAGCCCTCAGCAGGCGCCCAACTTGTATCTTGCTCTCAGGCATCCCAGAACTAAGTGACTCCCTCAGGTCATCCGTTAGGATGGTGGGGGGCAAACTAACACCAGAGGGCAGGGAGAGCCCACCTCCGCCTTCACCTGCAGGGACGCGGCAGCTCCAGTGATCCTCATCTCTCTTTCACAGATGGGTAAACTGAGGCACATAAGGAAAAGGCCACAGCCTAGCACAGACGGAGGTGGGACTCCAAGTCAGGCATGCTAGGGTCAGAACTCCTGCAGAGAGGAGTAAGGGAGGCAGACAGGCAAAAAAGCCATCTGGATTTCTGGCTGGGTAGCAGACAGTTCTTGGGGCTTCTGTTTCTCCTTCTGGCCTGGGATTCAGACTGCAAGCCAGGGGACAGCATGACCCTGACTTCCAGGGAAGCCAGCGTTCTGGGTGGTCTGGTTTCTCTGCAGGAGCTAGGTGAAACTTGAAACAAAGCCGGCAGAGAATGCAAATGGCTCCTGCTCAGGAACTGGCTGCCTTCATTTCCACTACTGCCTGGTGACAGGGTGCTGTGCCCCCTGGGAGTGTAGGGTGCTGAGCCAGGACTACAGAGGCCTTGCTACCTGCCATTTCTGCTAATTGAGCTAAGATATCAGTGCCTGATCCACCTCCTGACCCTCACCTAGGCTGAGTGGGGTTGTAGCGCCTGAGCTGGGAGCCAGGATATGGTGGCCCACAGGGTTCAGACCACGGGGAAGGGAAGGGCAGTTTTGGTGAGCATATCCTGTCAGCAAAGACCCATGGCCGCCACATGGCCCCAAGCAGGAAAGGAAACAGGAGGCCTCTCAAAATAGACCAGCTTGTGGCTCCGCTGCATTCCCCAGCTCCCACCATCTGGCCAAGCCTGGGCCGGAAGAGAGGCAGGGGAGGGGGGAGCCTGTGTATGGATGGGTTCCCAAATGCCTGGGGAGCAGATCACCCACCATCCATACCCAGCACCTTCTCCTGCCAGGCTTTTCATCTCCTTTGACTCTGGCATTGGTGAGAGGCAATATCACCAATGGCTCAGTTAACAGAGCTTCAGAGAAGTCAAGAGACTCATCCAAGGCCACACAACCAGGAGGAGACAGAACTGAGGTGGCCTGAGTCCAGGGCTGAGTGACCCTCACAGCCCCTGCAGGCTACCTGCTACTGTTGGTCTGACGCTTTGGGGCGGCCTCTGACCTTAGACCAGATCCAGGAGAAGCTGGAGTATGTGACTCACCATAGAGGTCAGTCTTTGGTCCCACTTGCCTTAGGAGTGTCTGTGACAGCCACAGCAGAAATGGATAGGGACAAGGAGGAAGAGGGGCTTGACTCTCCACAGGCCTTGCCGGGGTATCCCTGTGTGTGTGTGTCGAAGTCCTGATACAAACCCTGCACCCCACAGGCCCATCTTCTACTCCAAAGCTGGTCCCAGCTAGACCCCTACTTCCACCCTTACCCATATACCACTGGCATCACCCAGACACCCACCACAATCACACAAGAATCCTCCCTCACCACCTAGGCAAACTGGGGCCTAGCTAGACTTCCAAGTTGCCCTGAAGGGATGGTGGCCAGGACTGTATTCACCGTTTTCCCCAAGGGGATCCTGAGGTTCAGGCAGCTGAAGGTTGTATGGACGTGAGACAGACAGCTAGGGTACCAGTCTGTTGTTCATGCAGTCACTCAGTTATTTACAGGGAGGTTGCTGCTCCCAGAACCAGAGCTAGGCTGGTCACACGGAGTTGTCTCTGTATCCCAAACCCCAGTGATCAATCCATGGCTCCAGCTTTTTCATGTAGTCACTGGCTCCATTCCCATGGGCTTGCCTTGATTCCACTACTGGGACCAGGTCAGGAGAAACAGAAGCCCCCGAGAGCTGTCTGTCATCCAAGTCAGAAACCCAGGACCCTCTCCCCAGAACAATACTAGTAGCCAGGCCTGGCCAACGTCCCCAGGGTATCCTGATGGCAGAACTGTCTGGCCACCAGGCATCTGGAGGCTTTCTGAGAAGGAACAGGCCCCTCGTGGACCCAGATCAGAGGCAGGGAAGGAAACAGACGGAAGGAGAAAGGAGGAGAGAGATGAGGGAGAGGAGACAGAAGACAGAGATGCAAAAGAAGACGTACAAGAAAGGGAAGCAGGGAGGCACAGGAACTGTGAGCTGATGCACTCTGCCCAGTCCTCGACCCAGATGAAAGTCTGTCTTGGTGACCTGTCTTCTCAACTCAGCAGCCAAGAAGAGGCACCCAGAGCCCACAGGAACCCACCAGAAGCGGTGCCCTAAGGCTGGGGCAACCTGGGAGAGTTTTGGAAGGGAGAGTGGTGTTTGGGGATGAGACTCGAGGCTGTGGCTTTGCTTCTGTATGTCTGGCCCGGGCAGCTTCCCCTTCATGAGAGCTCTGGGCTGTACAGGAGGCTAGGAAGGGCAGCGGACTTGTGGACAGAGGTTGGAAGGGAGTACCCAGGGAGCAGCACAGACTGGTCTGCACCTAATTCAAAGGATGAGACCAGGCCAAGGAGCCAAGGAAGAGAATGGGACCTCAACACTGAACCAAAGCGGGCAGAGTCTGTTGCTTTCAGAGAGGGTGCATGGAACACCTAGCTTGCTGAGGACGCCTGTACACTGTGGAGTGAGGCTGCCTTCCATGACTTCCATGAGCTTGCTTTTCTTCTCTATAAACGGGGACAAAACAGTGCTCGTCCTGCAGCGTGGGGTTAGATGAGTTTAAAGAGCTCAGCAGACAACACTGTAAATAGTTTACCAAGTAGGGCATTAAGAAGGCAGAGGCAGACCAGCACATGATGAGTGGTCCTGAAAAGTTTAACTGGAGAGATGGCTCAGCGGTTAAGAGCGCTGTTCGCGGCCCGATTGTGCTGAGATCCCAAGTACCCGGGGTTCAATTCCAGCCGAACTCACGGTGGCTCGCAGCCATCTGTTCTGAGCTCCTCTTGTGGTGTGTATGGGGAAAAAAAAAGAAGGCAGAGGCAGGAGAATCTCTGTGAGCTCAAGGTCAGCCTGGCCTACAGAGTGAGTTCTAAGATACGTAGAGATCAAACAAACAAAAGCAAAACCAAGAAATTGTTTGCCATCATTTACTGTTGCTTAGCCACCATCTTTGCTGATGTTGACACAGGCCAGACTCGGTGCCTGTCACTGGAACTGTGTGAGTAGTAAGAATACAGTCCAGAGCTCCAAAACTTCACAGCCAAATGCTCAGAGTAAGTCGGAAGGGAGTTGTTTGCACTTTAGTATAAATTACTGCTACATCCTCCTGTCCCTAAAAGAAGGGAGGAGACTTCCTTGTGAAAGGGACTCACACTGCAGAAAACTGCAAAGGAGGCCACTTGTCAGGGAATTCACCCATCCTGTTTCCTTTCATTGGCAAGAGATGGAGGAAGGGTTGCCCATCTGACCCCTGAGCTTCCACAGAGACTCTTCCAGATTCTGGAAATTCACTGCAGGAGCTGGAGGAAGAAGCGGCTGTGTAAAGTTCCTGCAAGGAAAAGCCTCACTTGCCAAAGTGCTTCCCACCTTGCCCTGTTTCCACCATCTGCAGGGCTTCCACCAGCAGCCTTGAACCTGGGCTCTCTTGATCCCATTCTCTGCAGGGCTGATTTGGGGGAATTGGCTAGGCTTCTGGGCTTTTCCCTGCTTGCTTCCCACAAATCAGAATAGTCCCTGGTTCTGGCCTGAGTGACCTTCCAGTCTCAGAGGGAGGCAGAGCCAGCCAGGGAACAGGACTGGTGACCCAGATTCCACTTCCTGCCTTGCCTGCCTCCATTCCCAGACACCAGCTGCCTGGCTGGGCCGGCAGGAAACGTCACATAGGCCTTTGCTGGAAGCTGTGGCATCAGCTGTATGCAGTCTCTGACCTAGGCACCTGCAGTCTTTTCCCATAGGTGCTCGGTCCAGGCTGGGCCACAGCACAGGGCCAGACACCACGCCTCATCCAGCCACCACTTCCCTTTCACAGGACAGTGGCCCAAAGTGAAGCAACAGCTGGCCTAAAGCTACATATTGGGAGGCTGGCTGAATTCACATTTGCCTGGCCCAGCACCATCTGCTCCACTGGCTTTAGGGTAGAGATTAGAACCCGGATGGCTGGTAAGGGAAGGACTCCCCTGCTGGATGTATCCCTACAGGTACTGAGGGATATGGCCATAGTTGAGTGTGGACCTCTCTGGAATCGTACTTTCTCTCGCTCTTCCTAGAGCCTTCCCACTTTCTCATCTTCCAGGATAGCGAGGCGAGGGCACACGGCCTGCTGTTCGGCCACAGCACCTTGTCATAGCATAGCATGAAATGCATCCATGCTGCAGACCTAGACAGGGTTCCTGCACTTGAGAGGAAAAGAGCCAGCCGGCCAGCAAACAAAGGAACATAGTACATGGGGTTGACAAAGGGAAGCAGAGCTGAGGTACATCTGGTGGAGAGAAAGGGGGGTGGGAGGCTGGGGTCTTCCCTGACTCTGAGCAGGTGACATTTAGGCTGAGCCCTGAAAATAAGGAAGGATGAGTGAAGCCTGGGGAAAGAGCTCGTCCAGGCAGCAGCAGGTGCAAAGGCCCTGAAGTAAGTAGTTCAACTCTGTCATCTAAGAGAGGCCAGTGGGTGTTCCTGTACCATGGGAGAGATCTGTCAGGCCAGCGAGAACTGGTCTCCTCCTGAACCGGAGGTTGGATTGCCTCCTGAAAGCACCAGGAAGCTGGAGAACATTTGTAAAAGAATTTCTGGGTCTGTGGGGTGGTGGTGGCACACGCCTTTAATCCCAGCTCTCTGGAGGCAGAGGCAGACAAACTCTGAGTTTGAGGCCAGCCCAGTCTACAGAGTTAGTTCTAGGACAGCCAAGAGAAACCCTGTCTTGAAAAACCAAAACAAACCAAAATAGCAATAACAAAAAAGAATTTCTGGGCCTGGTGGTTGTCTTTAGATTATACCTTCCTCTGGATAAAAGGGTTAATGAGGGTGGTGAGAGGCAGAGGCTGGGAGATACTAGGGGCAGCTTGGAGGGGACTAGAAGCAGGCTTCCTGCGGGAAGCTTGAGCTGGTCGGGTGACCTGGCTTGCCAGAGGACTCAGTGAGGCTGAGAGAGGTATACAGATGACTCAGGTTGTCCCATAGCTGAGTGGATGCCTGTCCCAAGTCTGTGGAAAGCGAAAGGAAGTCAGCAGATAAACTGAGTCTGGACTGCCCTGTGCCACCTAGGGTCTTGCTGAGCGAGCTAACTGCAGTCATCGCATTATTTATGCCTTCTCTCCTTGCTGTGCCCCCCCACCCCCACCCACAGCTGAGGTGCTGGACGACAGGCACCAGCCTGACCTGACCCCTGGCTGTGTTCTCAGTGTCTACTGAGTCTGCTGGAAGGGCTTGTATTTATAAACAAACAATATGCTCAGAAACCAGAACCAGAGTGCTGTCCGAAGCCAGCCCCAGGGCCTGCCCGCTGGTCCCCTGGGAGACTCCGCCCTGGGATTGCACTTTCCTCTCTGCTGCTCTGGCTTCCCAGCTTCCTGCCAGGAAGCGCAGCCCCCAGGCATAAATCTTTAACTGGAACTACCTCTCCCAGCCAGCTCCTGTTTGCAGCAACACTTTGCCTCTATTATCCTGAAAGATGCTTCAGTTCACCCTGGGTGGCACACAGACAGGCAGGAGGCATCCGAGAGGTGCTGGCACAGCAGGAGGGAGCACAGGCCTCCTGTCACCTGCTCCATAAGGACACACAAGGGTCTAATCACTGCCTGCTCCCCCAAGGACGCTGCATTTCAAACAGTAAAGCGTCTAAGAAGAGATCTGCCTTCATTATCCAGACAGAACTCCATGGGCAGGTGCTGGAAACAACCGAAAGCTATTCCTCACAGCCCCAGCCCCACTCCGAGGCTCCAGACCTAAGATCCCTGTCCAGCAGAGGCCGCCTGCCTAAGCCTGCTTCCTGGTACATATAGATGGGGGTCTTCTGGGGAGACCTCAGACTGTAGAAGGAAGAATTCTGGCCTCTTGAGCACGTTGTAAAGACTCTGATCCACTCACAAGCTCCACCTCCAACCTAATCAGATCTCCAAGGTCCTACCTCCTAGTCCCACACCCTTAGGGGTAAAGTCCTGATGGAGGAATTGGGAAGGGGACAGGAACCAGCCTGGAGCTGAGACTCCAGGATGACTTACAGACATTGTAACCTTTGGCCCAAGGAGAGTGCAGGGCGAGGTGGGGAAGGCCAGGGCACCCAGGCCAGGTAAGGAGTGAACTTGAACATACAGCCTTCTCAACCTTTGATTGGCAGTCCCCCAGACGCCTAGCCTCCTGTCTCAGCCTTCCAGGTTCAAGCATATTCCATGCTACAGGAACTTTCTCTCCCTGATAATTCCACGACTGCCAGAGGCCCTGATGTATGGTTCTCAACCTTCCTAATGTTATAACCCTTTCCTACAGCTCCTTGTGTTGTGGTGACCCCAACCAGAAAAGTGTCTTCATCGCTGCTTCATAACTGTAATTTTGCTACTGTTAGGAACCATGATGTAAATATCCGAGATGCGGGATGTCTGATATGGGACCCCGTGAAAGGGGCATCCAACCCCAAAGGGGTTGCGACCCACAGGTTGAGAACCACTACTCTATTGAAAACTGTTCACTGGGCTACATGGGCAACTCTAGGGCATTGGTTTCCCCCTTTGACAAATGGGGCCTTGGATACAATGTGCCCAGCCCCCTGCACCTCTACAAACCCTAATCCCTGAAGTCCAGCTCTGATTGCCCCTAGGATGATCCGAAGACACCGAGATAAGGGGGCTGCAGAGATATTCTTGGCAAAGAGCTTGCTATACTGGAGCAAAGAGCTGAGTTTGATCCACGCACCCCACATAAAAGCCTGGCATGGTGTTGCTTGCCTATAATTTCTGCACTCAGAAGACAGAGACACATGGACCCCTAGAGGTTGATGGGCAGCCAATCTGGATACATGGATGAGCCCCAGGTTTAGTGAGAGACCCTGCCTCAAAAACAAGGTGGGAAGTGATTGACCCCTTCCACACACATGAATCCCCAGACTCACACACATACAGTCATGAAGGTCTCCAGTATTTCTGTCACACCACAGCTATCCAGGGCCTCCAAAGTTGGCAGCATTGAGCCAGGAGACCACTCCAGTCATTTCCCAGCAGACGCGTGCCACCTGCTCCCTTCACGCAGGCCCGTGGCCTCATGCCTAGAACAGTTTCCCTCAGTTGGGAAAGGCTGTGACAGGATCTAAATCTACTTGGAAAACCCATTGTGTAATTCTGCCCTTCCGTGGAAGGCACGTGGCCACCGGGAAAGTCAGTGTGAAGGAGCCAGGACTTTCTTTGAAATGAATATCTTGGCAAGACCTACCAAGAAATGTCCTTTCGAACGTCACTAACTCTAGGTCACCACTAACTTACTCAAGGCTGACAACAGTGTCCTGATCGAGTACCCCAGGAGACCAAGCCTCATGGGGGGTCATTGTCAACCAAACACAGAATTCTGGGACATGGTTGTCTACCCATAAGCCTTCTGTCTGGACCTAGAGGGGTTCTGAGTCTGTGGCCCACCACTGCGTTTCCTCCTGAGACCAGAAGGCCGTGTGCTTTCAGGAACTACTGAAAGATATTCTGAACCAAGTCTAAATAAAGCAAGCAGCGTGACAGGGAGATGGAAGGGAGGTTTCAATAGCGAAGCCACACACAGCCATGCTTCCTTAGAGCCCAAGGTGCCCTAAGGACAATGCCAGAATTGTATCCTTGTCTGGAGTAATGGCCATATGTGACATATACCTACTGAGTGCCAGCCAGGAACAGGGCTGGGAATTTTATGTTTTCTTAACACTTTCATAAACAAGAAAATGAAGGTTCTGAAAGGGTTAGGAGGCAAGAATCCCAACCAGGACCTGGTGAGTCCTTTCCTGCCCCACACCCGTGATCTGCTGAGTGAGGACATTTGCAGAACTGACCCAGGCATGACATCTCCACCTGCTCAGCATTCCTTAAAGAGGAACGTGCCCTTGTGATCTCAGGCCGATAGCACACTGCGATTCCCTTCTCACCGTCCGAGTGGCCATCCTCCCTGCCCGGGCCAGCTCCCTCCACCCCCTCAGGCTCCTAAAGAGCCTTTTCTGCCTCTCTCCACCCAGTGCAGCTCCCCAGAGTCTGTCATCCTTCGCTAAGCCATCCTTCTCTTTCTCCCCGCAGCATTGGCCGTCACCCAAATGTATCTTACGTCTCCACTCTTCAGTCCTGTCTCTCAGACCACACTGGACCTCCGTGAAGGTCAAAACTGCCTCTCTGTGCCAAGGAATCGGAGTATTCCAAATGTATGCAATGAAATCCTCCCTGCCCCCTCTCTATGTAGCCAAGGACGACTCCTGCACCTCCTCCTCCCATTTCCCAAGTGCTGCAAGCACAGGTGTGTGCCACCAAGCTATGTGAGGGATCAAACCCACAGCTTCAGGCACAATAAGCAATTACTCTACCAACTGATTACATGCCTAGCCTCTCCTCGTGAGGATTTCCTGCATCCCCGACTCATATCATGGCCCCAGTAAAGTCAGAGCCCTAAACCCCTGACTCCCAAGCTCAGGTTAGAGGATGGAAGTCTGTATGCCAGGCACAGGTCTGCATAGGGCCCTGCAAGGTCCTCAGCAGATGGCCAGAGGCACACTCAGCAGTGAAGAAAGAAAAGTGACCCATGCATGATATTTATAAAGATTCTGAAACCAGGGAAGCTGTCCAGAGGGCCAGGGCAGAAGGGTTGAGGGTTACCCTGAGAAGTCCTCCCTTCAAAGTGAGGAGCAAGGGACAGGACAGCTGGGGTCCTTGAAAACTGCAACTCCCAGGTTACAGTTAGAGAAGGTAGGAACTAGAGAATTAGGAAGAGGGTTTCTGAGGCCCCCACAGGGATTATAGCCATTGAACACTTTTCAAGTCACAAACCACCAAAACCCATCAGTGGAGATCCTGTCTATGCTTGGCTGCTTGGCAGAGAGAATGTTCTAGATAGAGGTGGAAATTGAAAAGATGAAGGTATTCAGGACAGGGTGAGGGGGAGAGGAAGATGTTGGGCATCGGAATGTCGTCAGCCTCCCTCCCAACCTTGTCCGAAACCCACCTTAGGAAAAGCACCATGGCCACCTCCTTTCCAGCCTAGGCAGCCTGCCAAGAGAAGATGCTAAGGAGGCAGGGAGCAAAGGGCCCCAGAGCTTAGCTCAGGCAAGCCTACGGGACCTTTCCAGGAGCACTTCCAGAAGGAAGAGTCAGCTTCCTCCCCAGCTCAAACCCACTGTGGAAGAGCAGGTAGAGCGGCAACCTGGGAAAAGGGGCTTGTGGCGGGGCTTTCAGGGTTTGTTTTCAGCAAGAACTTGTCTATGGCAGCAGGGCCCGCCCCTACGCATATGCCATGACTTTTAGATTCTGGCCACTGGGTCTGAGGGTCTCCTCCTTGGGCTCTCCCCAGCCACCAGGAGGGTCCTTGCCAGTACCTGAATCATATCCGAAGCCCGTTGAGTTCACAAGTCCTCAGACCTGGTTCCTGTCAGTGACCAGCCACCCATTGACCAAATCTCCCCCACTTCTTGCCTCCAGGCAAGGGAGGCATTTATTTATCACCTTGTGTCTCAGAGCCACCCCTGTCCCCAGGGAGACCACACTGGTGACTTGCTCATCAGTGCAAACTTGTTTCTTTCCTGATGTAGGAAGTCCTTCTGTATATGAGTTGCTTTTATTGGTTGATGAATAAAGCTATCTGGGTCAATGATTAGCAGAGTAAAGCTGGGTGGGAAATCCAAAGTGATAGAGAGAGAGAGAGAGAGAGAGAGAGAGAGAGAGAGAGAGAGAGGAGGCAGAGTTAGAGACACCATATGGCTGCTGAAGGAGTAACATGTCACACCGGTAAGCCACAGCCTCATGGCAATACACAGATTAATAGAAATGAGTTAATTTAATAGTTAGAGATAGCCAGTAAGAAGCGTAGGACATTGGCCAAACAATTATAACTGATAATAAGCCTCAGAGTGGTATTTCTAAAGCAACTTTGGGAATAAATGAGCAGAGAAAAACCTGTCCCAGGGGGACCAGCAAGATGGAAAATACCTCATGCTACTCTTTCCTGTCTCCATTCCCCACCCATTCACTGCCTTCTGACATCACATCCACAAAAGGCCACCCTCAGATTCCATCTTGGATTGCTGTTGGCACATCTAAAGCATCTGAGGGGCTCAGTGATAGAGACAGTGAGACCTGGTCTCATGGAACCCTGAGGCTACCCTCTGCAAGCCATCTGAGTCTCAATATCACCATCTGTTAAATAGAAGCCGCAATAATAACACCTACCTTGAAGTGCATTGCAAGGACTGAATGAGACGATTCAGATCAAATTTTTACAGGACCTGATACTTTGAACGTACTCAAACCTGACTAACCACAGTTAATAGTTAGACAGAAAACAGAGTCAAGTGACAAATGCCTTAGGGGTAATTTAGGGGGGAGGAAATGACAAAGAGTAATTATCCCTAATAAACAGTGATCATCAAAAACATAAATCATCAAAAACAAGGCAAAACTACCTTGAGGAAGTTCTGGAAAGGATGCAAACAGGTGCTTCTCAAAGGATAAGATGCCCAGTAGACACCCAAAGACGCTTACCTGGGCATCAGCGGTCACAAATGAAACACTGAGAGAGACACACTTCAAGCAGAGGAAGCTATCCAACTGGCAACATTTCTAAATTCTCCTTATTTTAAATATTCATGAGTCTCTTTAATTGGGCACTCACATTCCAGTACCTACAAGCAATGGGTAGTGACCAATGAGAGTAATTGAACTGAATCAATGTCCCCTGAGCACTGATCATGTCTTTGCATGGGGACCACGGCCAATATTCTCTAAACGCTCATGTGAAATTGCCAATGACCTATTACCAACCAAATTCCCATTTAAGCCTTGGAACACCCCATTATCCCTGCGGTCCTGTTTCACCCTGTGTTTTTCCTTTTTATCTCTTTGATGTCTATGTGTGTACTATGATTGTGTATGTGATCCTGCGGGTATGTGAAGAAAGAAAAGGTATTATGACAGGTATGTGGAGGTCAGGGGACAGCATCAGGAATCAGTCCCTACCCTCCATCTTGTTTTGAGGCAGGGTCTCTCTTAATTATTTTTTTCCTCTGGGTATACCCAGCTAAACTGGACCACAAGCTTCCTATTTCTAACTCTCATATCCTCCGAGTTACAGATACACACTAATGCTTTATGTGAGTTCTCGGGACTTGAACTTTGGTTTTTATTCTTGCACAGCAAGCTCTTTACCCACTGAGTCCTAGCCCACCCCTGTACCTTCAATGACCTTCTCTCTCTTTTCTTCCCACATTCTCCCAAGCAGTGGTGACCATAGTTCTCTTTGCTTCTATGAGGCCACCTTTTTAGCTTCCACACACAAATGAGAACTTGCAGTATTTATCTCTCTGTGGGGAATGTCTTTAATAGTTGACAATATCCTGTAATAAAGATGCAGGGAAAACAGACAGATAGCTAACATATGTATGATGGACTGAAGAGCCGGCCCAGCAGTTGAGTGCTGACTGCTCTTCCAGAGGACCTGGGTTTGGTTCCCAGGACACACATGGTGGCTCACATGTAGCTATAACTCTAGCCCTAGAGAAATCCATGAGCACCAGGCATGTAGATGGTACATAGATATACATGTAGACAAAACACTCATTCTTATTAAATAAATAAAAGTATATAATGTGTTTTTATATCATTTTATATGTTATTATATTACATATGTGCAGTTCTAGACACCATGGTGGGGTCTAGATCAACAGTAGAACTGTCAGTGAAGAAACATAGTGTGTGTAATTGTAAACTGACCGTTCAGTTATTTATGTCAAGAAAAAAACTGAAAGAAGAAAAATGCAGGAGGAATACATTACTAGTTCTCACGCCCTCTTTCCCTGCCTCCTCTCCTCCCTCCCTCTCTCCTTCCTCTCCTCCCTCTCTCCCTCCTTTCTTCCCTCCCTTCCTTTTTTCCTTCCTTCCTTTCAGAGCAGGATGATCCCAGGTTCCTAACTCAAGCAATGCTCCTGCCTCAGCCTTATGAGCTGCTGATAAGTATAGTCACAAACTACCATGCCTGGATACACTTAAAAATATTTTAATAAGTCTCATATTTTTCATAATAACCAAATGTCTCACTTGTGTTTAGAAACAAAGCTTTTGACATTTAAAGAGACAGTATCTTGGAAGTGGTCTCAACTAGTCCCAGTTCATCTTTTAGAGAATAGAGTGAGAATATTCTGGAAAATGTCCACTTTACATCAATATGACAGCACAGAGGGTCTGTAGATAGGTCGGTATTTCTGAATGATGGTGGCTTTTTCTTTTTTTCTTGTAGAAAGAGCTCAGGACTCCACAATCACCAGGGACCTCAGCCCCAGCTGCCAGATGGATGCCATGGCATCTGCTTCCACTCACCCTCAGTCAGGTTAGTGAAGTAGACATCATGCCCAGTTTTACCTTGGCCAGACACAAGCTACCTTGAAGCCATTCATGAGACTGCCCTTGAACCCTTACCTCGGATGAAGCACAAAGGAACTGAATCCGTCCCTCTGCAGGAATAGCAATAAAATCAGCAGCACCTGACCACACTTACAACCTGTAGTCACAGTCTAAGAGCCGGGTCAGATCACAAAAGCCCTGAAACTCCTTACCAGACCAGCTGACGCAGGAGCACACAGGGGACACGCTGAAGGACACACATCTGGGAGAAGAGCAGCCTTCCCTTTTATTGGTAGAACACCCCACCTTCTCCATCCGAAAATTCCACCCATTTTGTGTGAGGCTTTGAAGTATCAGCCAATGAGGTATTTCTTCAAGCTCAGTGCAATCCAGGGAGTGTGACTCACTGAGAAGAGATGGACAAGGAAACAGCCAGTGGAGACAAGCGCCCCCTTCCTGGGTGCAGGATCCCCTAGGAGGTATGGGAAGAAGGGATCCTGAGCATTAGGACACTGAAGAGGGCTGTCTCTGGGCCCCAGCATCTCAGAAGAGCCTTTACTGATGCACACAGCAACATGTATTAACTTGTGGTGCATGAAGCCTTCTGTCTACTTTGTGCTGGAAGGTACTCACTGGGTGCAGGCTGCTTGCCTAACACACAAAGTCTTGGGTTCCATCTCCAATACCACATAAACTGGGCATGGTGGGACATCCCTCTAATTCTAGCACTCAGAAGGTAGAGAAGAGTGAAGGTTCAAGGTCATCCTTGGCTACTAGAGATGTTGAGGCTGCTTGGGCTACCTGAGACCTTATCTAAATAAAGTAAAATAATTTTCAAAATTGGTTGCCTTCTTACTGATTTTTCACATTTTTTATATGCATGGGTGTTTGCTCATGTACTTCTCTGTGTACTGGCTGTATGCCTGGAACTAGAGTTACAGATACTTGTGATCCACTGTGTAGGGGATGAGGATTGAACCTGGGGCTTTATGCATGCAAGGCAAGCACTCTACCAACTGAGCTACATCCCCAGCCCCATTCCTACTGAATTTCAAGAGTACCTCAGACAGGTGGTGGCACAAAGACAGTCCCTGACCAGCCTGAAGTCGAGCCATTATGTCCATTGTTACTTAACAATGTGCGGAGTACAGTCTACATGTTATTGATGCTTCATGTCACTAAGTCCCCCTACTACCCTGGTCACCACAGCCCAGTCTTACAGATGTGACTTAGGGAGAGGAAGTGCCTTGCTCAAGGTCACTCAGTTAGTTAGAATGAGATTGAGTTCAAGTGGGGTCTGTCTGAATTTTCAGAGAAAGGGGACTCCCGAAAACTCATTGAGATCCCAATGAGCCCCATACCTTGGTCTTGTCTGGCTGATGTGAGAGGGTACCACAGATTTCCGGCTTCAGAGGTCAGAGGGGTTCTCACTGCACTAAAGGCACTGGGTGCCTGCCCTCCACGCCCAGGCCTCACGTCTTTTGCCTCAGGGGCTGCATCTGCCTCAACACAGTCCCTTCTGTCATCTCCAGAGCCTGCAATGGCAGTGGCCTCTTAGTTGCTGTTCGACTCTTTGGTCCACGTCCTTCTGCCTGACTCATCTCCATATAAGGATCATCGTAGTGACATCGAGCACGGAGAATCTCAATTAGCTCTAATCCCACCTGCAACTTCAATTCCCCTGCTGTCGTATGTCACATCACTCTTTAATTCCGTCACTCACAGGTTCTGAGCACCAGGCCCAGGGTGTCTGGGATGCTTTTCTGCCTACCACATTAGAAGTAGCACATTCTTGAGGCCCAAGCTAAGAGTCTGGCTTTCATGTTTGAGTCAGGATAGAGAAACTGGCATCCTCACAAAAATGTCCAAGAGACTGAATCACAGGAGACACGTGACTTATTATGGTGGTAGAACTGCTTTTTCAACTCAAATTACTTGTGTCCTGTTGCTGCTGGCATCAGAAGGACCCAGCATGAGGGCTGCTTATTCATGAGCACCCACCCATGCAAATGATAGGTCCCCATGTGAGATCCTCAGACTCGACAGACACAACACCATAACCTGCTCATCAGAACACGGTTCCCAGGCACTCCAGCCTTCTTGCCCTACCTCCCCTGTCTTCTGGGGTGGCCACGTACATTTAGTCTCTTTTCCAGCAGTGTAATGTAAAGCCTGGGGGACTTTGACAGAAAGGAGGTCTACCTAGCTGACAGTTCTGGAGATCTGAAAGCAGGATGTTGGTCTCTGCTTCATTCTGGTGAGGACCCCATGGAGGATAGCATCACAGTGGTGGGGCAGGAAATCAGAAAGGGGGAAGGGCCAGGCTTTCTCTTTTTCTAACCACTGATTCAGGAGAGAAGAAACTCAGGGTTCGACAAGAGCTATCTTAATGTCTTAGCACTTTCCTACTAGATTTCACCTCTTAAAGGCTCTGTCACCTCCTAACACCATCACACTGGCAACCAAGATCCGTGCTGGCACACACTTACACATAGACACTCACACACAGAGAAACATGCATATCCATACACAGACACAGTCACACACAGACATGCACACACTCACACTCACATAGACACACACACAGAGGAGAGAGAGAGAGAGAAAGACTAGTCCCTGATGACTCTCTCACCATAACAACATATGAAGTCTGTCAACCAACAACCAATCAAGATAGGCATAAGCGAAAGACACCATTCCAGGCCTGGCCGCAGGAAGCCACTGACAGATGGCATGTCTGCATGTCTGCCCTTTGCCTGGAAGAACCAAGCACCCCAACTGGAAAGCGGCATGCTTCAGGATGGAACTGGAACTCCAGGTCACTGCTGGAAGGGGAGACTCATAGCAGATGTGGTTTTGACTACTGTGCCAAGGACAGAATTCCACTGTGTGTGCCAAGGAGCCGTGGCTGATTGTTAGCCCAGTTCTCATTACCATAGGAGACCCTTAGTCTTCTAAACCTGGCTAAACTTTCCAGGATGACTGCTGTCATGGAGCTGAAGAGTGAGCATGCGATGCAGGTAGAGAAATGGTACCGTGTTGGTCCAAAGGGGCAAAGTTTCAGATGTGACACAGGAGGCTTCTAACGTGCATCATGATGACCACAGACAATGCCATGCTGTGTAAGTCCCTACCGTGGGCCCACCTTGTGTGTTCTCAGATATGCAAACATGGTACCCATGTGTGCTGACAGACGGTTAGTGTGAGCACATAGTAGTTTCATCATCTACACATATGTCAAATCATTCTGCTGTCAAACTTTAAGGTACTTACTATCTAGTTGTAATAAACCAAAGAACTCAGTATCTTGCGTGAGCACTTATCACCTACATAAGTTCTCATGAATGAATGATCCTCATGCTGGGTCCTCCTGACCCCAGAAAGGACAGGACGCAGGTGTTTTGAATGGAAATGTCTCTGGAAGAAAAACTGTCTTCACACCATGACCATGCCTCCCCTGTGATTCAGTCTCTTGGACATTTTTGTCAGTGTCTATCCCGACTTAAACATGAAAGTCAGACCCTAGGTCTGGGCCCCAGGAACATGCTGCTTCTCCTCATGTGGTAGGCACAGAAAATGTTCACCGACACTCTGTTCCTGATCCTTGAAGACAGGTCCTAGGTGATAGCTCTGCCAGTAAATTGCTTGCCTTGCAAGCACAGGGACCTGAGCTCTGTTCTCAGAATCCACCTATAAAAAGCCGGATGTGGCGGCACAAGTTAGTCACCCCAGCAACAAGGAAGTGTAGACGGTAAGATCCCAGGGGCTCACCCGCAGACCAGCTCACTTAGCCAGCCCCAGGTAAGTGAGACCCTGCCTCAAAAACAAGTTGGATGGCACATGAGGAATGACACCAAAGGCCACTTCTACCCTCTACAAGCACACACACACACACACACACACACACACACACACACACACTTTCCACAACAGAGTAAAAACGAAAGCTACTTTGCAGTTTGCTCTGTCCTCAGCAGTAGCCTGGCAGCGTCTCTGAGTCCTTCTAGATCTCCTCAGCCTTATAGATGACATCACATTTCCCCCAGGGAAGGCTGCCCCTCAGTTGACGCTGCCAGTCAGCCCCTAGTGAGCATCTCTGATCACCCTGGTTTCTGGTGATGTCTGATGCTGTCACCAAGGTCACCACCTACATGTCTGCACAGCCCGTGTGGTGTGTGGAAGCTTTGCTGCTACAAGATGGTCTGCTTGGGACCAAAGTCTCACACCTGTCTTTATTGAAATGATCCCCATCCCTCCCAGAACAGTGGTTGTGAAGGCAAAGATATCTAAGTGTCTTTTCCGAGTCTGCACCAATGTCAGCCTAGCAGAGGGTGGAAATGCCTGTTTTCCCACTCCTGCCAATAGTAGAACCAACATAGCTGTACCATCTGTCTCCACCTGATAGGTATGAACCAGTGGTTCACTTGTATGTATGTGTGGGGGGGGGGGAGTGCCACCACTTGTGTGTATGTGTGTGTCTGTGTGGGTGGGGGCCTACTCTTTAAGGGGTAGGAAGACTAGCAGATTGTATTTCGGTTTCCATCATCGAGTCAGCATTATTGAACCATAGATTGCAACCCATAGGTGCGTGGGGTGGTCATGAGGGCCCTCCATACTAAAATCACTCAAAGGGCTATCACTTAGTGGAATCCATGGGATCACATGGTCACTGCTTCCGGGACTTGGCCTAACTCTCCTGCTCACAGAGGTGTAAAGATGGCCTTGCCTCATTCCAGGTCTGTGCATCATTTGCAAAGCAACCATTAAGTGGCTTCTGTGTGCTAAGCACTAGCTCTGCACTGCGACAGAGGGAAACTGAGGAATGCCGCTCCTTCCCTCCCTCCTTGTTAAAAGTCCATGATTCTGTTCCTTTTTTCCTACCTGAGGATAGGGTCCTTGCCTGGCCCTTCTAATCAGCATGATCTTGTGTCCTGGGTGATCTGCCCAGCTGCTGCAGGATTGTGTGGCCTGATTCCAGCCAGTGTCATACCCAGCGGATCCAAACACGAGGATCCTGAGAAAGCTTACTTTGTGACTAAAGGGTGATACAAGATTAGCCTTCTCTGAACTGGTGCAGGAGCTTTGACACTGAGAAAAACAAGGCCGGTCTTCTGAAAACGGCAGAGGAGAAAGATGAGACTTTCTAAGACTTGCTTGAACCCCAACTTGCATCTCTAAGTCAGTGATTAGCATGCTCCCGCAGGGACCAACCCTAGACATGTGATGTGAGGTGGTAAGCAATTATTTTTTTTTTTTGGTGTTTTTTTTTTTTATTGAAAAAAAAATTTCCGCCTCCTCCCCGCCTCCCATTTCCCTCCCCGTCTCCCTTTTCCCTCCCCCTCCTCCCATTCTTCTCTCCCTCCCCCCACTCTTCTTTCCCTCCCTCTCCAGTCTGAAGGGCAGTCAGGGTTCCCTGCCCTGTGGAAAGTCCAAAGTCCTCCCCCCTCCATCCTGGTCTAGGAAGGTGAACATCCAAACTGGCTAGGCTCCCACAAAGCCAGAACATGAAGTAGGATCAAAACCCAGTGCCATTGTCCTTGGCTTCTCAGCAGCCCTCATTGTCC
>NW_026067937.1:15206209-15230243 GCF_014885135.2 Alexandromys fortis | reverse complement strand
TTGGGGGGAACTTGGGGAAACGGGATGATTGGGATAAAGGAAGGTTGGATAGGGGAGCAGGGAAGCACATATCTTAATTAAGGGAGCCATCTTAGGGTTGGCAAGAGACTTGGACCTAGAGGGGCTCCCAGGTGCCCAGGGCGATGTCCCCAGTTAGTTCCTGGGGCAGCTGAGGATAGGGAGCCTGAAATGACCCTATCCTATAACTATACTGATGAATATCTTGCATATCACCATAGAACCTTCATCTGGCGATGGATGGAGATAGAGACAGAGACCCACACTGGTGGTAAGCAATTCTACATAGCAAAGAGTTCTGTTCCCACGACTTAAAGCATGCTTCTTATCTTCCGGCCCTCACTCAGGTGGATCTGAACACTCTAAAGGATGAATCCGGGTGATCCAGGCAGACAGAACTGCACCTGGCCACACACTGTGTCTTCTGAAAAAGCTGAACTCAGCTGCTATGGGAGAACTAAGAGTAGGGGTGGGGCTGAGGTGAACAGCGGGGCGTGATGGAGAAGGCTGCACAGAGGATGGCTTTGCAGTCTCTCATGGACTCTTGAACGCCATCCTAAGGGACTAGAGAACCACTGGGGATTCTGAAAATGGGCTAACACTATCTCTGCACTGCTGAAGTTGGGATGGATTGTAAGGTTATGGGCAAAAGCTGGGGGACCAGTTGGAAGCCTTAGGTTTCTCTAATTTCCCTTGAGGAGGTGGCCTCTTTCATCTCTGTCCTCGATATCGGGGGAAAGGCTCTCTGTGGTATTTCAGGTCATACCCATCTTATGTGGTTCCAGACTTTGTAAGGCGACCCTCTTTGATTTCACACACTCAAAGGTTAATAAAAGCAATACAAGTGTCTACTTACAAATGATGACTAGATAGACAAAATGTGGTACACCCACTCAGTGAGACAATACTCACCCCTAAAAAATTTTTTGATACGCACTACGAGGTTGATAAATGTTCAAGACATTATGCTAGAAGCCAAACACGCAAGGAATGGTTCCTGTCCTGAGAGGCTGCTAGCATAGTCAACCATGGAGACAGAGAGCGGAAGAACAGTTTTGATCCTAGGGGCTGGTAGGGGGTTAACGTAATGGTAGAGTTTCAGCTTTGCAGAATGAAAACTGTCTGAGATGGATGGTGAAGATGGCTGCCCAATGACATGAGCGGGCTTGATGCGCTGCGTGATGATCAAGTATGTCTTCAATGTGCAGATGCCATCCAACTTAGGACCATCCCTGGCACAATCTACCTGTGGCTGTCCTCCAGTCACCTCCAAAGGGCCTCAGGCTTTCGTGGGGACACTTAATTAACTCCTAATGCCTGGCTTAGGTTGGGATGGGTCATTCAGCCTCCAGGTTGGCAGCCTCTGTCTTCTATAAAGCTGCTGAGACAAGTCAGGCAGAGATAAGGACCTTCTGAACACCACCCCTCATCTTCAGCTCAGGCAGGCTGACAGCCAGGCCTCTGCACACCACCTTGCCGCCTTCCCACCCATGCTCAACCTGCTTCCCTGACAGCCACGCCTGGCTGGGGGTGGCCCACTGCAGGGAGAACCCTTCTTTCCTTGAAAGGGGTCTAAGAGCCTCCCAGGCAGCTAGGAGAGGCCACGCTATTCAGAGGTAACCCCCAAAAGTCTGAAGATTGATGACCTGGGTCAGATATGACAGCAACCTATAGCTCCAAGCTAGGATAGCATGAGACATGGACACTTCTACCACCTTAAACGGTTACTTCTCACTCCTAATTCTGATTCATCTCAAACTCAGAAAATCAGGGAATGGTCACTTCTTTCTGTACCCACTGCCTGGGTTACACACACTTAATGCCCATTGCATCTCAGTTTCTCTTATCTTTTCTTGTGTGTGTGTGTGTGTGTGTGGTGTGATGTGCTGCAGGTGCACATGCACATGTGTACATGTATGCATGTGTGTGGAGGCCAGAGGTCAACCTTGTGTATGCTTCCTCCATGCCACTCACCTGGGCATTTTGAGCCAGGGTCTCTCACCTGTTTGGAGCTATTCAAGTGGGCTAGGCTGACTGGCCACTGAGCTCCAGGGCCCTGCCTGTCTCTGCCTCCTTGGTGCTGAGATTACCAGAGCATGGTGCTGCCGTGTCTAATTTGTTCACATGGGTGCTGGGGGCAGCACTTAGCTCCTCCTACTTGCAAAGCAAGCACCTCACTAACTGAGCCACTCCTCCTGTGTTACAGAAACACAGTGGAAAGTGATTTTGTAACCTCATGCACCTTCTTCCCAGGCAACTCCCCAGACACAATCTCAAAGGCAACGAGTCCCAGCCTGTGTATTCATGAACAGCTTGCTCTGTGGTCTTAGCACCTAGATTTTACTCTAAGCCTCTGCTTGACGTCTGTCTTTCCCATACCTGCCTTGGTCATGCGCAGCGGCTTCATTCATTTTGAGAACTGTTTAGTCTGTGACACGTCTGTCACAGCTTGTTATCTGAGGATCCCACGGAGGTGGGAAACCACTGAGGCCGGAGGCTGTCTGGCTTCATCCTTTTGCTTTGCTTTGTTTTGTTTTCTTTGTTACTTCTACCATATGCAATTAGCCTCCTTTTTTACATTTTTTTAAGGCACACACATACAAATTTGTTCCCCATGGATCCCAGAGGTAGAAAGCCTGCATCATACCATGTGACCATTTCCACACCGACCAGCAAGTGTGATCAGACTCGGTCAATTTTGCTAAATGGAAGGGTGTAGAGTATTGTTGTTATAGACTTGTTGCAGTACTTGGGAGGCTCAGCATCTTACCAGCAAGGCAGACCAATAAAATGCAGGGAGTCTAGGGCCTGCTGTGGAAGGCTGGACTGCCAGGACCTTCTTATACTACAAATGTAACTGCTGCTCCCCCCTACCCTCTCCCCTGCATTGGGACCTTCTGTAAACTATTCAAATCCCTTACCTATGTTTCTTGCTGGTTGAGAGATAGCCTGTCATTCTGGACATGATTTGCTAGTTCCCCAAATTTCTTTGCATCTGTGGTACATCTTGTTTTCTGGTATATGGTGTCTCTGTCAAATAGAGAGGTTTTTTTGATTGATTGTTGTAGTAGGAGTGGCGGGCCGCTTCCTGCCTCCCCGCTCCCAGCCACCAGCTAGCTTTACCCAAAATAATTACCTGGAAACTGTATTCTTTTAAACACTGCTTGACCCATTAGCTCTAGCCTCTTACTGGCTAATTCTCACATCTTGATTAACCCATTTCTAATAATCTGTGTAGCACCACGAGATGGTGGCTTACCGGGAAGGATCTTAACCTGCATCCATCTTGGAGAGGAGAGCCATAACATCTGCCAAACTTCCCTTCTTCCCAGCATTCTGTTCTGTTTACTCCGCCTACCTAATTTTCTGTCCTATCAAAGGGCCAAGGCAGTTTCTTTATTAACCAATGAAAGTAACACATAGACAGATGACCCTCCTTCATCAGATCATAATGCAAGAGTCAAGATATAAAGATAACCCATGTTATCTCCTGCAAAAACTTTTCTCCTTTTCCATTTTCATGTGTATAGTGTTCACACGCTTACATGTGCATGTATGTGTATATGTACACATGTGTGTGCATGCAGGTTTTACATGTGTGGGGATGCAAACATGCAAATGTGGAGGCCCAAGGTAGATGACAGGCATTATCTCCCGTTGCTCTTCCAACTTACTGAAGCAAGGTCTCAGTCGAACCCAGAGCTCACCCATGTGACTAGACTTGCTAGCCAGCTTGCTCTGAGGATCCATTTCCACCTTCTGTGGCTGGAATTGCAGACAGATCATCATATCATCCCATAGTTACATGGGTTTCTGGGGATCTGAACACCAGTCTTCACACGCGTGTGTCAAGAGTTTTAGCCACCAGCTCCCAAGCCCCTCAAAGGTTTTAAATCTGCCTGGACTATATAACTAAACGTGATCGGTAGGTAACAATTTGTATTGTGCATTTCCATCTGGAGAGACACTTCTTCCCAACAGGACATGGTATACTGTCCATCCCCCATCCCCACTACAATGTCTGTCTACCCATCAAACCCTCCCACACTGTGCACATCTGTTTCTATGGTCCCAGCCTGGTTCTACTCTGCAAAACACAATGCTTAAATCTTCAGTAAATACTCGTGTCTTGTATACAATATCTCCATTTCCCCCCCAGATGGCCTTTGATCTTCCAGGTTGACCACTCTTCAGTACGACTTTTCACGTACGCTGATATGTGAGATTGCGTCAGAGATATACACTGTCAGCCCAGCAGCAGGGCCCAGGCTCCCATCTTGCCTGTCCCCTCTCTGGTTCTCCGGCATTGAACTAGTTCCTCCACTTGCTTTTCCCCTGGTTTTCAGTTCTTAAAATAGAATCCACCTTACAGGGCCACTGGGAGGGCTGAGCGGGTTAACAATGTAAGTAATTACCCATCGCTAGGTAATTTGTGAACACAGAGCTAAGGTGACTGAGGGTGTACGCACTGATGTCAGCTGTCCAGACCACAATACCCTCACCTTTCCCTCATTGAGACAACAATAAACCTCCTTAGGACGAAATGTGACATGGGGAGGTCAGAAGCAAATTACAGCTTATCCTGTATCCAGCAACCCAGATCACTGCTGCCTAGTGAAGAAATCAACCAGGCTGGCAGCCAAGGCCCACCTGGCTCTCCCGAGTACAGCCTCCCCCCAGCCCCACCCAGGGGAGGCAGTACACAGATTCTCACAGCAGTCAAGATGCTTAGCACACTTTGGGAGCTGGTGAGATGGTTCAGCGGGTTAAGAGTGCCTGCTGTCGGGTCTGCTGTGGTGACCTGAGTTCGAGTCTGGGACCCACATGGTAGAAGAGGACCACCTCCCACAAGTTGTCCCACACATGTTCTCTGTAGACCCTCATCCACAACATCTCCCCACACACATAAATGTAATTTAAAAATGTTAATGTTTAGTATTTTCAGTATTTTTCTATAACCCTCTAATTCTGCCTTGAACCCGCTTTAATGTTAATACCACTGGAGTGTTCCTGCATTGACTTTATCCTGCACCGAGCAGGTGAGGCTCACAGAGCACAGGCTCTGATATGACATCGCTTCACCGAAGAGCAGGTGCCTGAGAACCGCCGTGAGCTCTGTGCCCTCGCTCTCGCTGCCTCATCTGAATTCACCCTGACCCACGCCTGACCACAATGCGTGTGGTTCTCTCAGGTTCCAGCACTGATATCTTGATTACTGGAAACAGCCCGGGGTGTGGCCCTGTTTTTGATGCTGTTGCTTTGGGTGCCCTTTGTTCCTCCGCAGACCTCCCAAGGTGTGAAAAAACACCATGTGGAATGCATGTAAAACAGTTCCTCACTGTGCTGATAAGGCACCAATTTACTATATAATTGGATCTATTTGTTTCACTTTTAATTCTAAGGATTCATTCTTGATTTTAATTTAGTTTGGAGTCTAGAGAGATGTCTCAGCATTTAAGAGCACATACTACTCTTGCAGAGGACCCAGGTTTGGTTCCAGCCTATGCACAGGGTGGCCCACAACCATCTGCAACTCTGGTTTCAGAGGATCCAATGCTCTCTTCAGATCCCAGACATTGCATGCCACGGTTCACATACATACACTTAGGAGGCAGAGGCAGGTGGATCTCTGTGAGTTTGAGGCCAACCTGGTCTACAAGAGCTAGTTCCAGGACAGGCTCCAAAGCTACAGGAAAACCCTGTCTCAAAAAAAAAAAAAAAAAAAAAAAAAAGGTTAATATCCTGCAGAATTCCTTCTAGAGAACAGGGCAGAGGCCTTCCTCAGTCCTTATTGCTGCGCAGTCCTCCATGGTGCAACATGCTCAGCTCCTTTTACAGCTCACAGACGTTGCATTCTTTTTTTTTAAAAAAAAAGATTTATTTATTTATTATGTATACAACATTCTGCCTCGATGTATGCCCACACGCTGCCAGATACAGGTGGTTGTGAGCCACCGTGTGGTTGACTGGGAATTGAACTCAGGACCTCTGGAGGAGCAGTCAGTGCTCTTAACCTCTGAGCCATCTCTCCAGCCCCCCAGACGTTGCATTCTTTCCAGCATTTTCTATTACACATAATACTATTTAAAAAACCTGACTTTTTGTCCTTTTTCAAAATTTTGCTTGGAAGATTTTGCTTTGATGATTCCCAATAATCTTTTCACAGGAGATACACTTCCAGGTGGACATCTGTTCCACTGCACCCCTTAAAGGAGTAATTCAGAGTAATTCAGTAACTCACCAGCTCTGGGGAGTCGACCACAGCCTGCCACGCCTTTTCCAATAATGTTTTTCTTTTTCAGTCGTTTTTGTATTATGAAATACCTAGGGATATATTTGATCTCTATTTGTTTAGAATTACTCAGGCTTTCAATTCCAGGAGCATTTCAGCCAATAACTCTTCAATTCCCAGCACCCACATGGCAGCTCACAACTGTCTGTGATTCCAGTTACAGGGGATCTAATACCTTCCCACCAACGTACATAAAATAAATAAGTTAAATAAATTTCTAAAAAATTGATGAATTGGTTTTCTTCTCATATCATGTGGGCCTGGGGATCAAACTCAGGATGTTAGATTTGGTGGCAAGCTTTTTATCTGCTGAGCCACTATCTTATATTTTGAAACTGGGTCTTCCACTAAACCTGGAGCTTACCATACTGGCTCGACCTGCTGGCCACAGAACCGCCAGGACCTCTCCCTCCCTCCCTCCCTCAGCACATAGGCACTTGCCGCCATGCCCACTCTTTACATGGGTGCTGGGGATCTGAACTCAAGTCTTCATGCTTGCACGGCAAGCACTTTGTCCCCTGGGCCACCTCCTCAGCCCATCCAACAGAGGCCTGTAAGAAGAAAGAGGCTACAGAGTACAGACACGTGCTTGCCTAGAATGCAGAAGGCTCTGGTTTTAACCCCAGTAAAAGAGGAAGATGAGGAGGAAGAGGGGAAAGAGGAGAAGAATGAGGAAGGAGAGAAGGGGGAAGGGAAGAGAAGGGCAAACTAAAAGATACAGATAAAGAAAACCATTTGGAGATAGAGGTAGAGCCAGGAGTCTGCCTATGTGCCAAGGAGTGCCATGGATTCCTGGCATCCATTAGGAGCCAGGAAAGAATCCCAGGGTAGATTTTCCCTCAGTCTTCCAGGAGGCACTACCCCTCCCAAGACTGGACTGACAGCAGCCACAGCACGCTCAGAAGCTGTCTGCCCCAAGTCAGCGTCTGTGTGAGTCTTCATCCTGAGACGGAGGTCTTTGCTTAGCTTTGCCTTGAGGAATCTCAAGACAGCCATTCCACAGATGTTTCTTGAGCCTCCGTCATATGCCGGACACTGTTCTCAATGCGGTGGATCACAGTGAACAGGAGAAACGGAGCTGTCTCCAGGAGCGCTCATTCTAGTAAATGTCAGTTCTGTAGCCTAGAACTTCAGCTTTCTTGAATTTTTCATGTTACAAGGACTTTGTACATGGACTGAAGAAAAACCTGGTCAGTTCTGGGGTGGGAGGAGGTTCATTTAGTGAAGAAAGAAACACAGACATTGACTACAGAATGCAGCACACTGGGAACAAGCTTGCCTAGAATGAAGGAGGACCGGCTTTCACTCCTCAGAACCAAGAAAGATGGCATCAGGGGTGGGCTATCCTGGGGGACTCTTCCCCAAGTACCCAGAGATCTCTAAATTAAATGTGTGTGTGTGTGTGTGTGTGTGTGTGTTAGAGTGTGTGGTGCATTCACATATGTAAGTGTGCATGTGTATTTGTGCACACGCTTATGGAGGCCAGAGCAAGATACTAAGTGCTCTCTGTTGGTATCCTCCGTATTTCCTTGAGACAGGGTCACTCCCTGAACAGGAAACTCTGTTCCAACTAAGCTGACTGACCAGCAAACACTCAAGCTCCTCCTGTCTCTGCTCCTCAATGCTGCAGTTACAGACAGACAGACAGACAGACAGACAGACAGACACACACACACACACACTTGGCTTTGTATATGGGTGCTGAGGACTGGAACCCAGAGCTTCATCTCGCAGAAAAAGTTCTCCTGCCCACTGGGCCATCTCCCCAGCCCCAAGACCTCATTCTTTAAGAGAAGATGAAACAACATCCTCATCCAACATCCCCAGAGATACCAAGGGCTCTGCCTCTTTTTCAATTTCATTAAGTTTCTTTTTTTCCTAGTCTGGGAGTTCCCTTTAATACCAAATGCAATCAAATTGCCCTACTTTAGCACTCACCGGGGTCAAGGGAAGATGAAAGTAATTTTTAGACTGTTAAGAGATGGAGTTTCATTAAGATTACTGTTTAGAAGTTATTATTTCACACACTGAGTTTTCTTTCCCAGTCTACACATCAGAAGCCACTGAAGAGCAGGGTATCTGTGTCTAAAAATACACATCAGATAGACATAGAATCCACAAATGTAACACACGAGTGGTGAAGCTACTACTCAAGAGTCATACTGTGCACAAGACACACAAGTTCTCCACTGTCAGGATGAAAAGGGTCCCCACTTGCCGACTTGGCTCTGGCTTGGCTCATCCCAGGCTGTGTGATGTCGCCTTTTCTCTAAGACATTGGATGTCAAGGTCTAGTACAACTGGAAGACCTTGGATTAGAGTTTATAAGAAATAAAAGAGCTGGGTGGTGGTGGCGCACACCTTTAAGCCCAGCACTTGGGAGGCAGAGACAGGTGGATCTCTGAGTTCAAGGCTAGCCTGGTTCTACAGAGTAAGTCCTGGGACAGCCAAGGCTACACAGAAAACCTTGTCTTGAAAAACCTAAATAAATAATTAAGTTCATCGTAACGGTTAGGATTTAGTGTTGCTTGAGTCAAGCTGTGGTGAGAATGTGAAGTCGCCCCCCCCCCATGGAGGGGGCACATGGTCTCGCCTGGTGTCACTGTGTGTGTTGGGGGGGGGAGGCTGCAGAGCCTCATTAAAGGAAATGAGTCACCAGGTTGGCCCTGAGGCTTATAGCCTGAGTGTGGATGCAATGTGACCAGCCAGCTTCCTGACCTCACCGCCATGTCTTCTCCATCAGCCAAAATAAACCCTTTCTCCCTTAAGTCGATTGTCTCCGGGTATTTCATCACAGCCACAGAAACATAACTAAACGTATTGGAGCCAAGGTCCGGCACCTCACAGCTCATTCCGTGATCGGACGTGGCCCTGGGTCTTCTCCACCTGAGCCCCACTCTCTGCTCAGGGTACAAGTGACCTTTAACTTATAGTTCGCGTTTAGTCACTACTTTCCCTGTGCTGAACCTGATATGGAAACACTTGTCCTGCATTGACCAATCTAACCAAACAGCAAATGACCTGATTCCTAGATCTGTCTCCTAATCCCCCGGGCTTATCCCTGACACCTGTCATGACAGGTGGGGTTAGCCGTCCCTGGAGGTGGAAGGTGTCTCCTCCAGATAGCCACAGGACTAGGCAGCCAAACGTGGTTGTCAGTTTGAGCTGCTGCTGAGGCAGCTCCTCTATCTGCAGGAATCACCAGCAAAAACTGATCTCATAAACCTCAAAAGCAAGGACAAGAATGTAAGCAACTTTTTGCAGTGAGCTATTCACCACCCAAAGATTCCCTTTATTGGGTTTCCAGAATCCCAGGGCTCTGTCATGGAGCTGGGGATGTAAACACCGAGCAAGGGACAGCATGGGATGCGGCTGCATGAAGCTAAACTGAGAACCATGTTGAACCCTAGCGTCACACTTGGCTGGCGTGGGACTTTGGATGAGAGCCTTCCTTTTCTCTGAGCCATCACGGCACTGAACTTTACAGTTAAAACCTCTATATGGGACTCCTGGGAAAGCCAGTGTGGGGGACCGAAGCGAAGCAAAGGGCCGGTGACTCACACATGCAGTGGGCAGTGGGGCGACAGATCCAGGAACTCCAAGAGAACCAGTAGCAGACAGCTGTCTGTTGTCAGGGACTTCCAAGAGCACCAGGGTAGACAGACGGGAACTAAGCCCGCCAGTGACCAGCTGTGGAATCGCAGCAGAGCTGACTTCTGAGGAGAGGGTCAGCGGTCAAAGCTACGGCCAGAAGCCGGCCAACCATGGGGAGCACTCGGAGGGGAACTGTCCTGTGCTATCTCTAGAGTGAAGCTGTCTGGTGAGGAAGGCCTGGCAGAGGGATGGGTTGAAGGCAGTGTGGAGACAGACTCGAGTAGACGATGGATCCGAGTATGATAATGTCATCCGATGAGATGACGCCCAGGGAGCTGGACCCAGGGAGCTGCTCGCGGGTCTGCACCTTCACACCTCATACCCTGATTTTTGGATTACATCATTCATGTTGGTCCCTCTGGGTGCTTTACGTCCCCGATATGTCTCCCCCTTCCCTGTGTTATACTCATTTCCTCTGTCTCACTGGCAGTCACTGGGGAAATCTCTGTCATGTTCAAGTCAGAACTCAAAGTCTGGAACAAACAGATCTGGATTAAGATCTGGATCCATTGATTATTGCTGGTGTGACTTTATATAAGACATTTCCTCACTCTTGGCCTATTTCTTTAAAAGTTAGTTTATGTATATATGTCTGTCTCTCTGTGTGTGCACATGTATACAAATTACCACAGAAGAGTGTGTCAGAATCCAAGAGGCTATGAGCCACCTGATGTGGGTGCTGGGAACCAAACTCGGGTCCCTGCAAGAGTAGTACGCACTCTTAACTGCTGAGTCAATCTCTTCAGCCCTAAACCTATTTCTTATTCGAAATATAGAAATCATGCTAGTTACTGCACAGAATTAGTGTAATGAATTGATACATATAAGCATTTTAAAACAGCGCCTGGCACTCACATGGTAAATGGACAATAAACATTCCTGGTGCCCCAAGGACTTTATATGCACCAGCTCAGCTACTTCCTGCAGAACGTTCTGGTTACCATTATTTCTGCCACCTTAAGGTAAGTGTTCACAGCTTAGAGAGTGTTAAGTGGAAAGCTAGGAGTGAGGACTTGCAGACTGCAAGACACAGGCACAGGCTCTACTCACAGTTCAGGAAGAAATGGAAATAGCGGTGGGCATCCACTAAGTACAGAACAACTTCAGCTTTAAGATAAACAATGATGAGGAGCTGGAGCTATGCCAATGGTAAGGTGTTTGCCACACAGGCATGAGGACCTGCGTTCAGATCTCTAGAACCCGTGTGAAAACCTGAGCATGGCAGTTCAGTCCTAGCACTGGGGAGGCAGGGACAGGCAGATCCGGAGGGCCTGCAGAAATCAGTGAGCTCCAGGCTTAAGGAGAAACCCTGCCGCAGAAACTGAGGTAGAAAGGCCAGCAAGGCAGCTCAATGGGCAGCCCTGCAAACCCGGGGTCCTGACGTCAATCCCTGGATCCACATAAAGGCGGAAGGAGAGAATCAGCTCCACAGCGGTGCCCACGCGCATGTGCGCGCACACATACCAAACAACAACGCTATGCCCAAATCAACAGTAGGAACAATAATATATTAAACAAGCGTGAATCGTGAGCCCACAGTGATCTAAATCAACAAATGAGCCGTGCGGATTAGCAGTCTTCACTAGTCAGAATGCCAACTAGCACAGGAAGGAGTGACGTGGAGCTTTTCAAAGATCTCTGGTTAGTGGCTGGAGTGATAGCTCAGTGGCCAATAGTACTTGCTGCTCTAGCAGAGGACCCAGGTTTGGTTCCCAGCACCCACATCTGGTGGCTCCAGTCCCAGGGAGTCCAGTGCCCTCTGGCCTTCAGTGGTACCTGCACACATGCGCTGCATAGAAACTCATGCAGGCACCATACGTGTACATGGTAAGTGTCTGGTTAGCAAGTCTCATAGAAATAACTGAGAGAGCAGGAATTGTTGACGAATGCTAAAGCCAGAGGGTGAATTTTGGTGAGGACTGAGATCCTATACACTCCCCAAAATGCTTATTAGTTACACTGGATAAAATCTTGACTTCAGAGTAGCAAGTCACAAAAGACCCCATAACTACAGGTTTAAAGCTACCTGCATCAGCACTGAACAAAGCAACATCCTGTGCCTCCGGCTTCAGCACAACAAAAAGCATGGGGTGTCCCTCCTGGATTGATTTTACTAAATCCACATCAAAAATGTAACTGTGACTAGTTACTATATGCACCAAAATCTAACTGTGGCTAGAACACGCTAATATGGGCCCATTACACCACATATAACTGGCTCACATTCCTCAAAGTTCACGAAGGTCAGCTTACCTAGCATCTAAGTGGTCATGTGATGCTGGGCCAGGAAAAAAAAATGATATTTTGCTATATGAGAACATGAGTGGAGCAACCACCTCCTGGTGTTAGATTTACGCTAATTTCCTGACTCTTGGGTGGATATGGGAAAAAAATCCTTGTCGGCAGGAATACACTGAGGAGTGCATCTGCCCCTTCAATGACCCAGGAACCAGGATAGGATGCGTGCATGTTAGGGTAGATAGGGAGGTGATAGTGGGAAACAGGCATTTGGAGATCTCGCGGCAGGGCCCACTTTTACACCCTTTAACAAATCCGGAATGATTTAAAAATGAAAAACTATTCATAAACCCAATCAAAGCAACTTCTTTTCATCCTTATTTGGAGAGGGAACAGGGAGAGAGGGGAAAGAGGGAGAGGCAGAGACAGGACTGGCAGCCCAGCCTCTGTGTGGACAGTTGTGCTTCCAGCAGCCCTGCAGGGTGTTGACAGAGAAGCCTTGCTGCACTTCTGGCCCTGTTCCAGTGAGGGAGGAAGCAAGAAGAGGAAACAGTGAAAGCTTGTACAGCCAAAGGACCTGTTCCAGGCTCTGTGACAGGGAAGTGGGGAGCTGGCTGAGCAGAAGGGACGCTGGGACGGCTGCTGGGGTGCGCTTGGCCGAGTCCCAAGGACCAGGCCCCTCTCTCTCCCTCCACAGAGGAAGGTAGCAGGAAGTGACACAAGCCTCGGCTTTGAGTTTCTATTAAGCAAGCCCTGCTCTGGGTAATTTACAACCATCACTGTGTAACCCTAGCCCACAGAACAATCACCTTAGAGATAAGGACACCGGCTTAGCTAAGGGAGGAGAAGGGGCTGTCCAGAGCAGGAGCATGGAAGAGACCAGCTCCCTGGCCATCATGCTGAGTGCCACTCAAAATGCTGGCTGAAAAAGATTCTACAAAATTAACCAGTGACTATGGAACTCTAAATGAAAGCAAAAGCCAAAGAGGTGGGGGTAGGGGTGGGAGTCTCCCGTCAGGTCCAAAAGGAATTCAGGACAAATGACAGTCTGCGGTGTCTATTAGAAAGCAGACGTGGACCCTGGCCCCAAGGATTCTTCAGTATCTTAACTACCAGTAGCTCCTCTCAGCTTTCCCCACCCTGTCCCCCATCCTAAACTTCTCCAGTTCTTGGGTCTCCCTTCCCCCGGTTCTCATTCCTTTATAATCCTAATATTTCAGCTATGTGCCGTCTGGATTCCCTCTCTTGTTTGTCTTCCTCTCCTGGTCCCCTCTTGGTTTCCTTTGCTCATACTCGCTCTGTCTTCCTCTCTTGCTCTCCCCCCACCTCTTCTCTCAGGGCCCACCCAGTCTGCTGGCCATGCCCCGTGTACTGCTTTCTCTTTCCACTCTGAACTCTTACAGATGCCTCTGGCTGTACCCCCACTTTGTACATCTGGTGCCAAGCCCTCAGTTCATACACCTGCTGTCCTGGGGCATCAGCAGCATAAGGTGAACCTTAGCTTTGTTTCCCGTGGAGATGAGGACACAGCAGCCAACAACCAGAGCTCTTGTGCACTAGCAGAAGTCCCCAGCCCCGACACTGTAGTGATCTCAACTGCCAGCACAGACACAGACTAAGGGACAACCCACTTCCATGCAGCAGCCCCTCTGAATTCTCCCTCCACAGGGCTCTCAATACAGAACTGAGGGCAAAAGCCATTCTCTGAGGCTTCCTAACCCTGGCTGCTCAGCGATTTTGAAGTCTCCATCACATTCCTTGGTTAAATGGAAACATCTGAAGCTGAATTCTTGGGTTTAAACAGCCCTCCAGAGACTTTTGAAAGAATGTGGAAGGAGCTAGATGCTAATTCCCTCCTTATTTCCTGAAAGATCAAGACGCACAAAGGTAACAGAACAATACAGGTTCCATTCTACAAGTTAGAGAGTCAGACCCAGAGAGACTGGAGCAAACAGGGTCTCACAGAAAAGACATGATGATGAGATCATTATCCACACAGATAATTATTTGGGGCAGAGAGTGAAAGGTGGGGATTGTAGCAAGCTAGCCCTGGAGGGTCCAATTAAAACAAAAACCAAGCAAAAAGCCCTCCAGCAAATAGGCCTGCCCTGTGGCTGGGAAGGAGCAGCTTTGGTGCTGGCACTATGGGCGCTTTGATGGCTGTAGTTGCAGGGGTGAGGGTGGGGTTCTATGCACTGTAGGACACTTCACTGTCAACTCAACTGGATTTGGAGTCACCTAGGAGACACACCTCCGAAATGTCTATTTGCAGAGAAGAAAACCTGGTGGCACCATCTCATGGGTTGAATAAAAGGGAAAAAGAGAAAGTGAGCCAAGCATCCGCATTCATCCCTGTTTCCTGACTGCAGGTGACACGACCAGCTGCCTCACAGTCCTGCCACTACCACCATCTCCAAGCTGATGGACTATATACCCTCAAACCATGAGCCCAACCAAGCCCTCCCTTTCGCAAACTGCCTTTGTCGGGTGTTTTGGTATCATAATGAGGAAAGTGATCAATACTGCAAGTGTTCTGCCCAGTAGAGACTGGCAGGGTGAGCCCCTATCCCAAACTGCAGCAAACAAACAAACAAAAATGACTATACATTGACATACATCTTTGAGGATAAAGTTTCTCAGGTTGATAATCTCTGCTGTAAGATAAAAATCCAGGTCCTTTGGTAATGAGATCCTGTGGGATATTTGTACTCTGTGTGAAGATATATTGCTGTGGTTGGTTTAATAAAGAGCTAAACAGCCAATAGCTGGGCAGGAGGTATAGGCGGGGCTTCCAGGCAGAGAGGAAGTAGGAAGAGGAATCTAGGCATGCAGGAGAGACATCAGAAGACAGAGAACTAGCAAGACATTCAGGAAGAGAGGTAACAGCCAGGAACTCTGTGGCAGCACACAGATGAATAGAAATGAGTTGATTTAAGTTGTAAAAATTAGTTAGAAACTAGTCTAAGCTATAGGCGGAGCTTTCATAATGAATAAGAAATCTCCATGTCATTATTTGGGAGTTGCCTGGCAGGACAGAGAAAGACTTGTGACAGTGAGACACACTATAAATCTGTGAACACCAGGGAGGAATGGAGAAAACTTACTTTGGAGGGTAGGGTGAGACTGCAGGGGCACAGAGGACAGATCCCAGAACTCACTGACTGCTCTTGCAGAGGGCCTGAGTTCGATTCCCAGCACCCACTTGACGGCTCACAGCCCTCTGCAACTCCAGTCCCAGAGGGTCCAAGTGCCTCTTCTCTTCTCCACGAGTACAACACACACCTGTTGCACACACCTGAAAGAGCTTCCTACAAATAGTGAGCCGTGAACACACAACTCACAGGCTTCTAACTTTCTAAAGTGAACTAGCGTAGACTAAAACCAAAGACACTAAGGAAAAAGGGTGGGAAAGAGTACTGAGCCTAACAGGTGGAAAACATTGGCCAGAAAAGGAATTGTAACCATGGATTAGATGAAAGTTCCAACCAAATAGTGTTCAGTGAAGGAAAAAAAAATCAGCCATAAAAAGACAATTGCTTCTGTGAGGGAGGGCCACAACAGAATTAGAAGCATAATCAAGGAAACAAGACAATGCAGGGAGGTGGCTGAGGTGGAGAGGGGTGCCTCTGGAAGAGATGTGAGGACAGATAAAGAATGGCAGTTGGAAGCATTTAGCTACAGCAATGGTATCCGGCTAGAAATAGAAAAGGAAATACAATGGGGCAGAATGAGGACAGTGTCTGTTCTTAATTCCTGTGAAAATTACACACGCAGGGAAAAAAGGACAAAAGAGAGTCAACATATACATAATTAGAATTCCTAAAGAATAAAAGCCAAACGACGAAACACAATACTTAAAATAGAGTGGAAAGAGATGTTCTTGAAACCAAAGATCTAAATCTACCTGAAAGGCACTGTGTGTGCCAGGGACTTTGACCTAGAACAGCCAATTCCAAGACTCTTCTAATAAAATGACCAGGCTTAAAGGGAAAAAAAAAATCCTTTGGCCAGTCAAGCCAAAAAAACCAAGTGACTCATAAAAGGGAAAAGATCAGGCTGGTCTCCATGGCAGTCAGTGCTGCACAGGACTCCTCGGGTGTTCAACCATTGTACGTCTTCTTCGCATAACAACTGCTTGAGTCCTTTATTTTTTTTCTTAACTATTAAAATACAAATTTTGTGTGTGGGTGTCTTGCCTGCTTGTCTATGCATCAAATGTGTACAATATCCATGGAAGCCAGAAGAGGGAACGGACTGTGAGCCCCGCTGTGGATGCTGGGAACCAAGCAGCCTGTGCTCTTGACCACTGAGCCATCCATCCCTGCAGCCCACTCTGCCCACTTTTACTAGGATTGCCTTTTGCTGCAGAGTTGTAAAGGTTTCCTAAACATTCTAGACACAATACCTTTTTGGATATATGACTTGTAAATGTATCTTCTCAATTCTGTGGATTGTCTACTCATCTTTTTTTGTTTGTTTTATGTTTTGAGACAAGATATCTCTGTGTAGCCTGGCTGTCCTGGAACTCACTCTGTAGACCAGGCTGACCTTGACCTCAGAAATCCAATTGCCTCCACCACCACCTGCCTTACTCATCTTCTTTTAAAGGCACCTTTCACGTGTTATTTATTGGTGTGTGTGTGTAGGTCAGAGGACAGTCTGTGCAAATCAGTTCTCTCCTTAAACCCTGTAGGTCCCTGAGTTGGAACTCAGGTCATCAGGCTCAGCGGTGAGAACCTTTATATGCACTGTGCCATCTTGTTGGTGCCTATTTGCTTTTTTTGAAGGAATCTTGGATATATGAAAACTTTTAACATTTAAGCCAAGGCCCTGCCATGCAACCTAGGCTGTCCTGAACTCTTGATGTTCCTGTCTCAATCTCCGGGATGCTGGAATTATAGATACATGTCACCAGGCCCAGCAGAAAGATTTTATTTTTGATTAAATATGACTTCTATGTTGTTTTCTTTGACTATTTGTACATCTACCATTACATCTGAGACACCGTTAGGCCATAAAGACTTGCTCCTATGTTTTCTTCTAAGAATTTTATTATTTTAGCTGTTATATTTTGAATTTTGGACCCATCCATTTTGAGTCAGGTTTTGTACATGCCATGAAGCAGGGGCCCATTGTCAATCTTTGGTCTGTGGATGTCCAGTTGTCCCAGCACCATTGATAAACATCATTTGCCAGTTGCGTTAGTTACTTGTCTTGTTATGACAAAATTCCTGACAGAAGCTGCATAAAGAAGGGAAAGGTTTATTCTAGCTCACAGTGCAAAAGTACATCATGACAAGAGTCATAGGGCTGGGAGCTGGATGCGGCTTGTCAAATTTCATCTGTAATCAAGACACAGAGAGCCATGGAAACTACACAGCTCACTCTCTCCTTCTTGTCTGGCCCGGAAGCCCAGCCCATGGGATGGTACTTCCCACAGGGAGGATGAATCTGTCCACTTCAGTTAACCTAGTTTAGAAAATCTCTCATACATGCCAGAAATTGTTTCCATGGTGATTCTAGAGCCTGTCATGTTGACAAGTCAAAATGAACCTTCACCCCGTCCAATGGCCTTGGCACTTTGCTGAAACAATTGACCATCGACATATGATTTTACTGTTGGTCCCTCAGTTCTATTTCCCTGTTTATTCTACCAGTCTGTTTAGACTGCTGTAGCCTTTTGGTAATTTCTGGACTTGAGAATTGTCTTCCAACTTGGTTGTTTTCAAGATGGTTCTGTCTACTCAACGCTCCTTGGAATTTACATGGGTCATGGGACTAGATTTTCCATTTCAGGGGAGGTATTTGAATGCTAGAGTTGCATTGAATCTATAGGTCAACATGGAAATTCTAGACGTTAACAATATTGGCTTTCCTAACCAATGAGCGTGGATCATCTTTCCATTTACTTAGTTGTCCGTAATTTCCTTCAGCCATGTTTTATAGTGTTCAGTGATTTACAGTCTCCCTAGTTCAATTTATTCTTAAGTATCCTATGCCTTTTAAATGTTTTCTATAGTAAAACACTACAACCAAAAGCAGCCTGAAGAAGAAAGGTTTATTTGGGCTTATAGTTCCAGAGGGACAGAGTCCGCCATGGGTGGGAGGGGACGACAGGCAGCAGAGATCATACCACTGAGTCTGCCATGGGTGGGAGGGGGCAGCCGGAAGCAGAGATCACACCACAGAGTCTGCCATGGGTGGGAGGGGGCAGCAGGCAGCAGAGATCACACCACTTGTTACACAGAGAGCGGAGTGACTGACGAAGAACCTTTGGTAGGTTCTCCTCTTGGCTCGGTTTCCAGGTTGTCGTTTGCCAGTGTGTAGAGATGCACCTGACTGGGGATGTGGTCCATCCATCTTGCAGCTTTCCTACGTGACTCACTAGCTCGTAGTTTGTTGTTTCTATAGTGTTTTCTACACAGGCAAGCCCGTCATCTCTGAGTGGAGATGGCTCACTGCTGCCTTTCCAAGCTCAGTGACTTTTTATTTTTATGCTTAATGGTTCTAGCGAGAATGGTTCTAGCTGTTGTTCCTCCTGATCACACCAAGAGGCTTTTGGTGGCTCCTGGCTTTGATATTAGATGTGGGGTTTTGATAAAGGCCTTGAGGAAGTTTATTTCCGTTAATCCTTTGCTTTGTTTTGTTTTGCTGAGACCAGGCGATGGATTCACTTAAGTGATCTTTCTGGATGAATGGGGAGGTCCCGGTGACGTTTTTTCACCACTTTGTTCTCTTGCTGGAGTGTAACATACTGTTCTATGCTAAGTCACCTTTGCATTCTGGCTGCTTGTGCCATGCAATCCCTTCAGTAGCCATCGGGTCTGGTTTGCACGCACTTGCAGGGGGCTTTTGCAAGTAGACATTGAGTTGCGGTTTTCTCACGGTGGTTTGGCTTTGCTTTCAGGGTCTTGCTGGCCTCCTGGCTTGAGCTGAGACGTGTTCCCTGGCATTGTATATTTTGGGTGATTTTGAGAAAAGAAATGGTTCTTCTTGTTCTTCCCATGTTTGGAAGAATTTCCACGGAAGCAGACTTTTCTTCACTGGGAGTTTTTCAACTGTTAATTCAAGGTCCTTACTTGTTAGAAGTGTACAGTTAGGTGGGTTTCTATGGCAAATGAGATTTTTCACTTTATCCTAGTGCAAGGGATGCACCTGACTCACAAGCATTTCACTAAAGGGTATTTGAAAGGGCAGCAGTTCAAGCTTGGGCAGTACAGATGGAATTGAGTTTTGTTGTTGTTTTTTGTTTGTTTGTTTGTTTGTATTGAAACTGTGGTTTTAAGGACAACTTAACTTTCTTATTGTTTTTTATCAAGCTATCCATCCCCCCCCCACTTCCCTTCTACCCTCTACCTTGACCCCCATGCTCCCAATTTACTCAGGAGATCTTGTCTTTTTCTCCTTCCTCTGTAGATTCATGTTTGTCTCTCCTAGGGTCTTCTTTGTTTTCTAGGTTGGTTTTTAAAAACATAAATTTCACCTTAAATCTCAATTTATTTTGTTTTAGTTTTGTGACACAGCCTCACTCTCACACCCCCCCCAAATAAAGGTAAGCCAAACTAGCCCAAGAGGTACCCCAATACTCTTCGGAGGCTGAAAAGCAAAGTCAACCAGACAGAGAGAACAATTAGGAGGCCAGGATTTTACTGGCAAACAATGTGATCCAGGCTAAAGAGCAGTGAGCACAAAGACAGGGATTTATGTAGTATTTCAGAGTAGCATCCAGATTAAATGCAAATATAGCTATAGTTGATAGCTGCACAATAGATAACCAAGTTATCCCACCCAACATTGACTTCCTGGAGGTCAGCAGCACACAGTATCCACCTCTCTCCTGCTGGTCACAGGGAGAAGAGAGAAAGCTAGTGTCTCTGGGGGCAGTTCGGCAGAGTAAGAGGTTTCTGCCCTGGGGGAAAACTTTCATCTTCACCCTAAAAGAGCCCAGAAGAGCAGGTAGCTTATCTCACTCCTTAGTGCAGGGAGCCATATTCCTTCCAGGTTACAGTTTGATGAAGCCAGGTTCTCTCTGGTCAGGCTTGGTGGTGCACACCTGTAGTCCTAGCATTTAGGACATGAGGCAGAAGTGTGAGCTCTAGGCTAGCCTGGAATACAGAATGAGACCCTATTTTCCTTCCTTTTTAATTAAGAAGAAAGAGAAATAGGAATATATATGAAAAAGAAAGAGAAAAGGAAGTTAAATAGGGAAGGAGAAGAGAAGAAAGGAGAAGGAAGAGAAGAATGGTGTTTTGAATAAGAATGGGCCCCAAAGGCTCATATATTTGAATGCTTGGTCGCCAGTTGAGGGAAAAAGATTATGAGGTGTGTATAACCTTGTTGGAGGAGGTGTATCACTGGGTTGGGCTTTGAGGGTTTAAAAACCCACACCATTCCTCCCTCCCTCCACTCACCCATCCATCCTTCCCCCTCTCCTCTCTCTCTCTTTGTTGCTCCATCCCCTATGGATCAGGTGTAAGCTCTCGGTTCCTGCTCCAGCACCACGCCTGCCTGCCTGTAGCATGCTTCCTGCCATGATGGTCACAGACTCTAACCCTCTGTGGCCATGAATGCCCAGGCAATTTATTTTGTAAATTGCCTTGGTCACGCTGTCTCATCATAGAATAGGACAGTAACTAAAACAAGAAGGAAAATGAAGGCGGAGAAAGATGAGCAGTCCCCAAGTTATCAACGCAGTCCATTGCTGTACTGGTGGAGGAGATCATAGGCCTGTGTGGTGGCTATTCTTGGCTGTCAGTTTGACTACATCTAGAATGAACTGCAATTCAGAAATGGAGGGCACACTTATGATCTGGGTCTTGAGGCAGGAAGACAATACGCCTTCAATCCCGATCTTGAAACTGGATGACACAGACTTTTGATCAAGATCTTGAAGCAGGATGAGATACACCTTCAATCCCGATCTTGAGGTGGGATCTTGAGGCACACCTTTAATCTGGACCACACTGTCTACTGGAAGCCTGCATAGGGACAATGGAAGGGGGAAAGGGTTGTTCCTTCTTCTCCTGTTTGCCCTTACTTCGACAGCTCGTCCATTCCTTCGCTGGCCTTGGAGCCGACTTCTTCAGGATTCCACCACGGACAGAAGACCAGCTGAGATACACATCCTCACGGGACAGAGAAACTACCAGAGTCTTGGACTTTCCATTGACAGCTAGCCATTGTTGGACTGTAGCCTGTAAGTCAGTTCAATAAATCCAGATAGATAGACAGAGATTCTGTAAGTTCTGCAACTCTCGAGTACCCTGACTGATACAACCTGCGTGTCAGTGATCGTGAGCCTGGATCCAGTGTGGCAATTATTATTTGCACATATGTTCTATTGAAGAAAATCTGCGATAGTTTATATATCATCCCATCAATTGAGCAGGAAGATACATTAGGCTACTGGATAACCAGGTGAGAGCAGGAAGATACATTAGGCTACTAGGTAACCAGGTGAACGGCCTTCTGTCACGTCCGCATCTGTATGCTAGCTGTCTCGTAGGCCTGAATTAGCGTCTCTATGAGACATCCTCCAAATTACAAAAGAAATAAGCACCAAACATCCTGACCAGCTTCAGCCAACACCTGTCCTCAGGTGATCTACATTTCTAACAGTAGAGAGAGAGGAGCAGTACACCCTTGCTATTGTTACACAGAGACAGCTTGTCTGCAGAGCTACGTGACCACCTCAGATCACCTCAGATGGGGCCTATGGCTTTTGTGCCATACAGAAATATGGGCCTACAGACACAGGATGTCGCAGGAATGGTGGGGACCCTGCTGCCTGCCTGATTTTATCCCCTGGAAGAATCTACCTTGTCTGTCCTGCTCATCTAAAGTAGATATCAAGAAGTATGTCTTCCTTAGACACTGTTTGGGGACCCACACAATTGAGAGACTTGGTAATACAGTTGGGAAAACGATTTCCTAGACACTGCTAGGATCCACTCAGATTCTCTTCCACTCATTCTGCGAGCCAGGAGCCACACATGTGCCTCTTTCTCACATAACTTTTATGCTGACTTCATTTCTGCACGTCCTTGCTTGGCCATACCTCCCCCTCTCCTGACAGCTATTTTGAAAGTGCTGGAATAACAGGCTCACAAAGAAAGCCCCTAAACTATGCTTTGAGGCTGCATCCCTCTCATGCAAAAAAAAAAAATGGTGGTAAATATCTTTTGTCTATATCACAATGACAGAGACTATATTAATAATGTCGTTTATTAGACAGATTTAGTATACAAAAGTAATAAATTACAAATAAATTGTCATGTTTCTTGTGACTTTCACCAGGTCATAGAGAATAATCTCAACAACTTACAGGAAGATAATTGCTACAGAAAACATGATCAGGCTTCAATGGAATTGAACAAAAGAAATTAGTAACAGTCCTGTTCTGGTTGTTTTTTTGTGGATAATTTGACACAGTCCAGGGTCATCGAGAAAGAAAGAACTTCAGTTGAGAAAACATTCCCATCAGCTTGCTGACAGCCAAGTCTGTGAGGCATTTTATTAATTAATGATTGATGTGGAGGACCCAGCCTGTGGGCGGTGTCACCCCTAGGTTTGTGGTCCTAGGTGGTATAAGAAAGCAGGTTGAGCGAGCCATGAGGAGCAAGCCCTCAGGCAGAGTTCCTTCATGGCTTCTGCTTCAGTTCTGATTGTGGGGCACATGCAGGGAAGATAAACTGCAGAGGCAGGAGGATGGGAAGTGTGAGGCAAGCCTGTAAACAAGAAGTCGCAAGAGATCCCGCGTAGTTTATTAGAGACCAACTGCAAGAGATGCCAACAGCCACCCCACCCCCACTCTATCCACCCCACCCCCACTTACAGCGGTGGACTGGAACCAGAAAAGCATCGCAAAATTCCCACTTGGGAAAGAAAATTGACAGGAAAATGGAGGAGTCGCTGGCAGAGCCACAGACCAACCTGGCCTGCCTCCTGATCTGAGAAAGAAGTTGCCTGTTTGACCAACTCCACTCTCAGACTCTCCTTTCTCTGTCATCTTCTGGGGCCACAGCACCAGCAAAGAGAATGTTAGAGGACCTGGCCTCCTTGGCAGTCGGTGTTGGTCTCTATTTCTTATTCCTTTATTCCTTCTTGGACAATAAAATTCAGTAAATAAAAACATGAAATGGCTCAGCAGGGAAAAGCACTGCCCACAGTCTAAGCTTGATAAGCTGAGTCCAATCCCTGAAGATCATATTTGGGACAGGCAGAGGCCAGCATCTGGAATCTCAGTACCTCCTAAGGGGAGGAAAGCAGTGGCCTTGAACTCTTCCCAGGCACCTTGGAGGAGCCCTGCCCCCAAGACTTAGCTCCCTCTTCCACTGCGCCAGGCACCCGTATTCCTGGGAATTGAACTCAGGACCTCTGGAAGAGCAGTCAGTGCTCTTAACCACTGAGCCATCTCTCCAGCCATCCCCACTACCTCTTGAGTCACTTAAACCCAGTTAACATCTGAGAAGTGGCTAGCTGGCACTGGTTCCCACCAGTGGCTGAGCAGAGTGCCAGAGGAATGGGTATGGATCCTCCAATATTCCTTTATGTGCATGAGGACCATCCCTGGAGACACTCACTCCAGGAAGGCCTTCAGTGAGGTAGGTGGATCTCTCAGACTCCTGGAGTAAATGGCTCTTAGGGAGGAAAAGAAGACACGGTTGAAGCCGGGCGGTGGTGGCGCACGCCTTTAATCCCAGCACTCGGGAGGCAGAGGCAGGTGGATCTCTGTGAGTTCGAGACCAGCCTGGTCTACAGAGCTAGTTCCAGGACAGGCTCCAAAGCCACAGAGAAACCCTGTCTCGAAAAAAAATCAAAAAAAAAAAAAAA
>NW_026067937.1:15202155-15203199 GCF_014885135.2 Alexandromys fortis | reverse complement strand
GACCCCCCCCCCCCCCGCTGCTCAGGGACCCTGTTACCCGGACCCACAAGAACTGGGCCACCGCTGTCGGTCTTGGGACACCCTCAGACTCAAGTCTAGACTGACCCGAGTGGCTGCGGGGTTTCAGGTCGCTTCCCCGGCCCCCAGTTCCAATCACTCCGGAGGCGCAGACTCTTCTGCCTGGAACCGCGCCAGACCCGCTGACTACAGGGCAGCTGCTGGTGTTCGCAGCCAGGACGCCCGGAGCTGAGCTCCGAGAAATGGGAAGGCTACTGAAGCCCTGCCACCCCCCTCCCCAGCCACCTTACAGTACGGGGGTGGGGGGGGGAGAGAGAGGGGGAGCACGCTCACGCACGAATACAAACACGCCCCATTATTCCATTCCAGTTCTTCCCTACATGCTTATCTCCTCACTCTCTCCACCCCAAGTCCCTCCGGCACCCCCATTCATGAACCGCAGAGTGGCACTTGGGTAGGGAACTAGCAACAACAATAATAGCTCCCATCTGGAGCACTCTCTCTATCAGAGCCAGCCAGCGAGCTCCCTGTACATACATTATCTTGTTCATCCTCCTAACAGCCGAGTGGGATAATTAGTATCCCTTCAATTTCACACGAGGAAAGGGAGGCTCGGAAGGGATAATTAACTAGTCCACCAGAAACGGATGGAGACGGGTAGGGTGAACTCCAGAGCCCAACAGTATGGGTAGCATTTTCAAGACAAATCCCACCAGTGAGTGAAACAAGACCTTGGAAAGAAGGTCACAGGGCAGCCCTTGCTCCTTCTCCAAGGCCCCAGGAGGTAACTCTTTGCACCCTGTCTGCAGAACCAAGATGCTCATGGCCTCTGGCAATAGAGGGTTACCAGAGGGGTTTGGCCTGCATATATACTCACTCACCAGGGTCTTTTTAAGAATTTGTGTGTAGGTGGTGGTGTTCTCGGTAGGCAGAGGAGACAGATATCTGTGAGTTCCAGGCCAGCCTGGTCTACAAGAGAGAGTTCCAGGACAGGCGAAAAGAGAGGGGGGGGGGAGGGGAGGGGGG
>NW_026067937.1:15126143-15202130 GCF_014885135.2 Alexandromys fortis | reverse complement strand
GGGGGAGAGAGAGAGAGAGAGAGAGAGAGAGAGAGAGAGAGAGAGAGAGAATGAATTTGTGTGGGAGCTCAAGAACTAAATGGGAGCAATGGTGAATGAGAGATTGAGAGGTGGAGACCAGAGGATCAGGAGTTCAAAGCCAGCCTAAGCTACATGAGTTTGTCAAGAGACGGAGAGGGAAAAAGAAGGAGCCCATAGCTTCCATCATAAATGTTGCATTCGGTTGGGGGGGGCATGAAAACACCAACAAGAGCAGGTGGCTTAAAGGAAATGCAGAGAAAGAGGTGTGCGGGGAAGGCTTCTTCAAGTGGGGGGCACTCAGGCAGCACCTGACGGACAATTCCAGTAATGCACTGAAGCAGGTCTGGTTGTGCATCAGCTCATGCCAACCACGCCATGTTGTCTTCTCAGCAGCCTTGGGAAACCAGAACCGCTACCAGGGTTGCGCATGCGTGAGGAAACAAAGGCACAGGAGAACTTAGCGACTGGCCCCACAGCTGGTCAGCAGCACAGCTGAGATCCAGGCATGTGGCTCCCAAGTGCTCACTCTGACCCACCACACTGTGGGGAGGGGTGCCACGGCGGGAAGAAAGGAAGCCTTTGGCGTCAGGATCCTCGGCACAAGGCAGAAGAGGATGAGAAGCGGGGACAGACTCCGAAGGTTTTGAGGCCATGCGGCAGAAGCGGAATTTCATCATGAGGGCACTGAAGGGATTTCCTCTGGTTGATGTTTTTCAAAGCTCACTCTGGATATTGTGAGGAGAGAGGCGTGGGAAGGAGCGGGGGAACTCACTCAGACAATTGCCACGAGACCTCATACTGAGGCCACTAAAGCCTTGCATGAGGCCTGAGGCCACGGAGATGCAGGAAAATGTTTTGCTTTGGGATTTGTCTGAAGATGGGGTGTGGGGCAAGTCATAGGGATCAAAGCTAACTTCTCAGCATTTGGCTCCAGCAAGCGTTCAAGGGTACTGTCGACTGTCAGGGGAGGGGGAGTACCATGGTAGAGTCTGCCAGCTGTCCATCAAAACTCACTTTCGGCCTGGGTGGGACTTGAAATTATATTATATCAGATCAAAATTATATCAGGTGGAAGAACAAAATCAGTTTGCATATTCCTTAAACTTGAGGTCACTGTTCTTTGCATTGATTTAACAGAAGTTTAGCAATGCTCGAATATCAATAGGGGTACCAGGATGGGAAAACTGTCCCAGATGAACCCCCTCAAATCCTAGTATTGGCTTAAACAGCTACTGTGGAGTGGAAAGCTGGGGACCTTTGTTATGATGATCACCGACATCATGTGTGGCAATTTGGAAGTCAGACCAAATGCCTACTGCACCTATGTAATTCTAGAAAGATGGTTGGGAAGAACACACACAAAAAAGCCATTTGCATGTGTTGGCTGCTTGTTGCTGCTTTTAGCAAGATATTACAAGAAAGAGATTGGCTGCCTTGCAAGAAGAGACAGGCAGAAATAGAGCCCAGAAAACTGATGTCCTTGGGTTGGAAAAGCCACATAGACATCCGAAGGGGCAGTGATCAGACCTTGGCCCACAACCTCTTAGAGCCTTCCTGTTATGCCAAAGATTACAGCTTCAAAAATGCCTCTGGAGCCAAGCATTTGATTAAAGGTGTATTCCAAGTCTGTCATTTCAGATGTCCGGGGTAGCGGGGTGACTGTCATTGTAAAACGGTAAGAAGTGATGGGTTGGCCCAGAAAGTAAGTGACTGTCAGGAAAGGAGTTCTGGGTGTGGCTTTCTAGAACCAGATATACCTGAAGCCAGCTAAGGTTCTAAAGGAGTTAGTATCTGTGGGAGCCCAGGATGGACTGTTCTGCATAGTGTGAACAGGCAACCAACTGCCAGCTTGGTCAGTGGTCAGGGACACAGGGCAATGGGGTCATCTATACAGAGCTTCCTCCAATGGTTCAGAGAGGCTTGGCCAGAGCCCTCTAGTTATCCACACAGCTAGGTACATTCCTCAGTGTCGTCCATAGCAGGGGTCACTCGGCTGAACTGCCATCTGTAGAATGTGAGCAGCAACATAGACCACGTGTACCCCATCTGCCCAAAGGAAATGCCTTCTGTGGCTTTTTTTTCTCCCTCTGGCCAGAACAGCAAGGAAGATACCATGGGAACTTCATGTTAAAGACAACAGTACCGCCATTAATCTGGGTCCCTCAAGGGTCCCTTGGCGCTGAGCTAGCTACTAGCATGAACGTTCCTCGGGGCTATGAGAAAACAAGTGCATATTTTAAAGCTCTTCTAAGGTGGAGTCTTTACATTGACAGGCAATGCTTCGGAGAGAGTCAAGGCCTGTCCAAGTGGAGATGCCAAGCAGGGATGGGGCTTAGGGGAGGCCTGTGGGGCGGGGGTTCATCAGGACTGAAGGTGTGGGAAAGGCCAGGATAGGCCTACTCTGGGAGCAGGGCCGGGGTGGTCAGTTGGTCAGTAAATGGCTTGCTATCCAAGCGTGAATCTCTGAACTGGATCCACAGAACTCACGTCAAAGAGCGGGACATGGTAGCATATGCTTGCAATCTCAGAACTGGGGTGGGGGTGGGGGGGTTGGAGATAGGCAGATGCCTGGGACTCACTGGCCAGTCAGCCCTAGGGGCGTGTCAGGTCAGTGAGAGACCCTACCTAAAAGACAAACTAAACCAAAGCAAGGTAGATGGCTGCTGAGTCATACTGATAGAGCTGCAGGCCAACGACAGAGACCGAGAGAAAATGTCGGAATCTAAGAGAAGGGTTCTCATGGGATGAGAGTCCAGGGCCTGCCCTAGCCTGGCTCCACAGTGTGAAGCAAGCCTTCCTCCTCACCTTCCTCAGGGCAGCCCCTCAGCCACCCTACCCTTTGCTTCGCCATGGACCCATCTCCATCTGGGAACTCTTCCTATTCGTTGTCTCATTGCTTCTCTTCGTCCCGGGCCTTCAGCGCTGGTCACTGCCTTTCTCCAGCACCCAGGACGAAGCTGGCACACAAAGGGGCACCTAGGTCTTTTTTGCAATGGACAACCATGCTTTCACCATTTCCTGTGGCTCCTTGCCTCTGCCGAGCCTTCCTTTCTAACAGGAAGCTCTCCTGGCTCCAAGTTCCCAGCCAGGGGCAACTGCCCTGGACTGTCCCTCTCTACCCCCAGATGGGGATTTCCTGAGCCTGGCACCAGCAGGGCAGTGACAATAGGGAGAGAGGGTTGTGCTTCACAGTAAGCAGCCCAAATTAGCCCCGAGGTCATCCTTCTTGCCTGGGGACTGCTCACATAAGCCTCTAGGAATAACAGAAGATGGACAGATGGGATTTCCCCTGAAAATGAGGACTGTAGCATGGCTCAGTGGCAGCTTTGCCCAGCATTCTTGAGTTACCAAGCTCCAGCTCCCCCTAACCAAACAGCAACAACACTGCCCTAACTCATCCACAACTACCTCCGCCTCAGGATGGTGCAAGAACTAGCTCCACCAATGGTGGCCTTTCTGCTCCCCCCCCCCCCAAGAGTCGGCCGCCAAGGGTTACTGCCAGGTCTGGAGGTCACACAGCTAGAGTCCTGGTCCTGCTCTGCCATGGACTTGTTTTGTCCCTGGAGCTGGTCATGCTGACTCTTGGCTTCTCACCTGGAAAGCCCTAGTAAGTCTGGGGCCAATGGTCTAAGTGTGGGCAGGTCCTCAGAGAGCCCAGCACGGGTTAGCATGAAGGTAACCCCCTCCCCTGGTCCTTATGATCTCATTCTTGAGCCTTTCCAGGCCTGTCTTAGTAGAAGATATGCCAGGGATCTGGGAAACCCCCACTGAACAAGACATCTGGGGCTCTGTGTCTGTATGTCCCTGCCTGACTCACAGCTTGGAAGTCATAAGTCACAGAGAGTTGAAATCAGGTTTCTAGGGTGGAAGTCCTGGTGTTGGACTGTATATCGGGTGCTGCTGCCCATACCCAAAGCAGGGCCCAGGGGGCTCTAGGGACATTAACCCATTATTTAATACTCCCCAGCTAGCCATCCTCCACAGGCAAAAGATCCAATGCCTTCTATTAGTTCATTTTTTCTTAATTTTTCAAAAATTATGTGTTTGTGTATGTGTAATGTGTGTGTTGTGGATGGGGCTAAAGGCCAACTCAGGTGGTATTCCTCTGGAGCCTTCCACCGTGTTTTGAGACAGGGTCTCTTACTGGACCTGGTGCTTTCTTGGGCTGACTGCCCGACGAGCCCCAGGGATCTTTCTTTCTCTACCTGCCCTGTCCGGGAATTACAAGCATGCCCTGACTTTTTTTCCCCCCATGGATGGCAGGGATCAGCTTCAGGTTCTCGTCTTGTGTGGCCAGCACTGCACTGGCTGAGCTCTCCAGACCATTTTGGTTTTTTGATACAGGATCTCATGCAGCCTAGACTGGCTCAGGATGACCTTGAACTCCTGGTCCTCCAGCCTCTGTTTCCCCAACACTAGGATTCCAGGCATGTGCCAGCATACCCAGTGAAGCCTTCTGTTCTGTCACAAACATGGTGGCAAGCCTGGGGGTGGGGTCGCCCACTGGGACTGCTCAGGTGCTGGATTCCTGCTGCCCACTGGGCTGAGTTTGGAAGGCGGGGAACTCTGGTAGGGGACATTGTCTAATTTTACACATGGCCTTACTTTGATGCTCTGGGGTGGGGTAGTGATTGAAGAGGGTACAGGATAGTCATCTTCTTGTCAGGGCTGCAGCCCTGGGCACACAGAGGGACACAGCAATGGGCTCAGTTGAGCATTTACCACGCGCAGACTCTGGCCCGGCGTGGTAAGTACATCATCTCACCTAATTCACCCTCCAGACTCCTCTGAGGGTCCCAGCACCTTATCTGACTTACAGATGGGACCGGGGCGGGGGCTTGGTATTTTTCCAGGGCCTGCAAGTCCTGAAGCAGGAACTCAAAGCCAGGTGGGTGTGCCTGACGCAGGAACATGCCCTTGGTTTGCCCCAGCTCACCTATCCTATGGTCCTCTGCTGACAGAAACTACAGGAGACCAGAAGTCAGCTGTCTGAGCTGTGACTTTGAATCTGTTGTTTTAAGAATCTATCTCTAAGCTGCAGGGTCCCACCTGGGAGGTGAGGCGGCTACTAGGTCTGGAATCTTTGGAGGAGGGTACAGCGACAAGGAGAGCCATTTGAAGAAGCAGGAGCTTTTTCTCAGGCCAGAGTGGCCAACAGGCCAGGCTGTGGCTGAGGGAGAAGGCCCCGTCCACAGAGAGCACGTGAAGTAAGATGGCAGCGCACGCACAGACAGTGGCCTCTGCCACCATCTCCTCCACTGTCCCCACCCATACTTTGGCTCCGGCGCAGAGTCAGCTTTAAAAAGCTCTCATCAGCTCTCCATCTATGCTCACTGCTCTGCTTCCAAGGAGGCCCTAGCATGCTGCCCCAGGGTGGTAGACGGCAGGATGTGAGGGTATCTCAGGAAGCCAAAGCTTCCCAGGCCCTGAAGGACACATGGCAGCTGAAGAGGAGGGCCAGGGTGACAGCTCCTGAGTCCCTCTTCTGGTTTCCCTGGGTTTGGGTGAGAGTGTCAGGTCCCTCCCAGCAGCTCCTGAACTACCCTGGCACAAACCTACTGTGAGCCATAGCCTTGGTAAGCTGCTATATCCACCCTGCCCCCACTTACCCTGAAGTCTTCTCAGAATGGGTCTCAGGGACCTAGGTACACAATGAGAGGCGGTATTTCAGATGGGCTGTCTGGGTCAGTCTGTACTTTGGGATTTCTCTAACCCAGCATGTGTGGGTTTGTGTGTCTCTATGTGTATAAGTGCTTGTGTGTGTGTGTTTGTATGTGTGCACATGCATATGTTTGTGTTTGTGTGTATGATGTGAACGGGACATAAGAGGAGTGAAAGGGAGCAGACAAGCAACAGACAGGATGTTTTGGATGGCCATGCCTCCCCTGGTCACACCCTCCTCTCCCACTGATGCCCACTCCACCCTGCAGCAGGCCCTTGGCACAAAGCCCACGACTTCAGCATCCCTAACAACTGCTTCTCTTCACTCAGAATTAGCACTTGTCTGGAACAATTGGGAGCATAAAAAGTGCTTCAATAATTTGGCTGGAGGGTTGCCATGACGATACTCAGCAAGCTCCAAGAGGGGGTGTGAGTGTGCCCTGAACAGTCAACAGGCAAAAGAGAGAGGGCAGAAAGACACAGAGGTTCAGAGCAGTGGGGAGGAGCTAGGGAGGCCCCAGGGGAGGCCTCAAGGCAGACCCTTAGTCCCCAGTGGTCCTCTCTAAACAGCCATGGGCTCGCTCTCTAATCTGGGCTGCACTGTTCCTTGAGCAGTGGGACGCCAGCTGCTGACAGGCTGCAGGGTTAGCATGCAGGGCAGCACCCATCAGGTGGAGTCCCCAAGAACACCAGACTGGGGTTGAGAGTTGGACATTCTTGGGAATCCTGGGAGTGAGCTCAGAAAATTCTCCTGAAAATCCTGCCCAGGCTGGGGTCCAGCAATGCTTGTGGAAGAAATGAGAGTACACGTCCCTGCCAAGGGCCCCTTCCCACCACAGTTCCCAACTCAGTCCAGTCTCCACCCATCCCACAGGCCTGAGAACTAGTGTCAGGGATGAAGGGCTGCACATGGTTTCCCCTCTGCCACCTCAGCAAGACAAGGGAAGCTTTGCTATCTTCTGAAATGGAGCCAGAGAAGCCCACAGAGGAGAGGGGAGTGGACCAAGGCCATACAACGTGCAGCAGGCAGGGTGGAGTGAGGATGGAGCCCAGCCCTGGACTTTACCCCAAACCCCACTGCTCCCTGGGAGCACAGGCTCCACCACTCATGAGTACGGATGGGGACACTCAAGCCCTGGGACATGCCTCAGCTTCCTAAGGCGTTTCTCTGCCACTGTTGGACCGTGAGCCAAAAATATGTATTCAATAGAACAAGCCCTGATGGCATTTTTATGTCCCCAGATGAAGTACTCAGGAGGCTGGGGCAGAAGGATCACTCCTGTCCATGAGGCCAGGAAAAGAAGGGAAACACATCGAGATCCTACTGAGAGGAGCAAGGAGGGACACGGGAGGGAAGCAGTGGCTGCTTTGAAAGTCCCTTGGCTGTCAGCAAACTAAGCAGAGCGGAGCTGGAGCCAGGACCACAGAGGCAGAATATCAGAAGCTTTCCCAGGCAGAATCAAGTCCCTATTGTCCACGACAGCCTTAAAAACAACCTCCACTGTTCACACAGTGGGGCTTGGTAGGTCCCCCGGGCCCTCAAAAAAGCTGATGTAAGACTATGGCTATGTATATACCCGGAGTCCAGGAAGGGACCACCTTCCAAGGTGAGGAGAGGGCACACCTGCCCCAGCAGTGTGTAGATGACAGAGGTGTCCTCGGCACACAGCTACTTCCAGCATGCAGAAGGAGGCACAGAGGCCTGGTAGACACCAGCAAGCAGGACTCATGTGACCTTGGTACTGGGTCACAGCACGGGGCTGAGCAGCAGCAGTTCAAGCCGGCCTCCCCGAACTTCCTGATTCTAGTGCTCGCTAGAAGGTTCTTCTCGCTACCCTGCGATTGCGAAGCCTCATGCCTGTTTAATCTCTCTTGGGGGGCATTTATGGGGATCAAATTAGGTAATTTATAAGAACACGCTGTAGAGAAACCTGGGCCCTTATCAAAGGTGCCCATCTTAATGGAGCCCACAAACTCGGGTTGGAAGGATGCCCTGCTGTGTGGTGTGCGAGGCTGACCCTGAGAGGAGACACTTGGCCAGCCTTGCACTCAGCGGCTGACACATCCCGGGGGCCCAGAGCTCCGCACCCCCACATGGGTTCTGCTCAGGCTATGGGCACCAGAAGCATCTGCTATGGCCAGGTCTCTGAGCTTTCAGGATGCAGGAGGTGCTGGGGGACGGGGCCATTCTTAGAACACCCAGCTGGAGCAGAGGTATATTCCTCTCTTATTCTCCATGCAGGAGCAGCTGCCACTGCTCTGGCCAGTCCTTTGGAAGGAAGAGAGATGAGGTTTTCCTGAGTATTGATCTCAGGTCTGACGCCAGTGCAGAACAGCGTGTGGCTGCCATGTCCCCAGAAATCTACCCTCCCAGGTGAGGAATATTACCCAAGATTTAAAAACAGAATCAGGGTTGGAGGAAACTTTCAGAGACTACACAGCCAGGCAGAGGTAGGGCTGGGGTTTGAATCCAGGCCTGTAAGATCCAAAGGTCTATGGTGACAACAGGGCCTGCCCAGGGAGGGTGTGTGTGGAAGGTGAGGGAGAAAAGGGAGCTGGCTGGGCTTCAGGGAGGTTTTCGAAACTCACCTGTCAATCAACTGACATTGATTTTCTCATAGCAAGAATGAGAGTTCAGGGGTACAGTTTACAAGTCTCAAGAGTGGAGAATGGTGTACAGACAACACCCGCGCCCACTCCTGCTCTCCCACGGTTATGGGAGAGGGCACAGGGTTCATCACGCTCAACACTGCAGACAGCCACCCGGTGGACAGCCCTGGGGACATCAGACAACAGATTCGGGTGGGAGAGTAGGCTCTTGGGGGAGTGCAGCAGCTGCTCCATCTGCGGAAACTGAGACCCGAGATAAGCAGAGGACCACTGATCAGGAGCCAGGGACAGGAGTTCACACGGCCTGGTTTCTCAGTGTTCTGTAGACACTATCTGCTCTGCTAACTACAGCACTGCACTGTTCCTGGTCTAAACGGGGACAAATCCTGGACTGGGCTAAGGACAAGGTGGGAGACAGCTCTGGCTGCTGTGACACAGTGTTCTCCAGCATCTTCCTATCAGGACCGTTCCTTCCCAATCTCTGCTAGATTTTCCTCCTCCTTGTGGGCGTGCTCGGGTTTAATCCTCTCTTCACTTTCCCTCTATTGATGTCCATGATGTACCTTCCCCCTCCTGTGGCCACCACAATGTCCTTTCAACAGACCTGAGAGAGGCCTGTCCTAAACTAGCATACACAGCAGCTGTCCTGCGAAGGTGAACCCCTCCCAGAGCCCCACAAGCTCTGGCCACCCAGCCCCAGGTATGGGGCATCCTTTCCTCCACACCACTCACTGGTTCACAGAAGCCAGAGCAGCAGGCAACAGACAGTCATTGTTTCTCTCGGTTCCTTCCACCAGCCCGGCTCACAGCTAGAGAGGCCGCCATGTCCTGGGGGGGGGGGCTGAGACTGGATCCCAGGCTGCTGGACGCTGCCCTCTTCACCACAGTTGCTGGTAGCCTTTCCTCCCAGGTTCTCTGATGACAGAGGACAGTTTTTTTTTGGGGGGGGGAGGGGGCTGACTCCTACTTTACACTGTAATGAGGAAAGATCCCTCATTCCCAGGAGGCAAGAAGATTTGAGAAGCACCATCCACCCCTCTCCGGACCTGACTTTATTGGAATTCTACCTGCTGGTAGAGTTTGGGAGAGGCAATCTGTGGGATGCCGGGAACCCACCTTCTCTGTCCGCCTCTCCACTTGTGACCACAGAGAGTATGGAGCATTCTAAGAAGCAACTGCAGATATGCTGAAAGGCTTGGTTGCAGGGAGGCTGCACAGTCCCGATACTAGGGAGAAGGGCGCTGATAGATTTCCTCAGCTGTAAAGTGATGATAAACCAGCACCCTGGGGTCTGGGAGAGCACTCAGTGCTGGAGAGACAGAGGCGTGGGCCCATTGGCCAAGGCCATCCAGCTTTCACACGCATGTGTACACGTGTGTGTCTACATGAGCACACACACACAATGGTACCTCGCGGCTGCTGTGAGGATGAGTAAGTCAAGGGTTAAGACGTGTAAAGCACGTGGCCCACGTGAACACACACACAGACACTCGCACCTCACCTATGTAAGTGACATTAACACACGTAAATAACACACGTAAAGCACTTCACGGGTGCCTGGTGTTCCAGACTCTGTGAAAACTGCCACCTGCTATGATGTCCGAATTGAGGTCTCAATGAGAGCAGCATGTGGGCTGTTTGCTGTGCCACCATCCTGCTTCCCAGTGCCCATCCCCACAATCTTCAATCAGAAGTGACTAAGAGTAGAGACAGCACCAATTCTCCGGAATCTCTGCTACCGCACGGGAACTGCATACATGTACCCTGTCACCCCACACCATGGGAACTGCATCCATGTACACTGTCACCCCACACCGCATGGGAACTGCATACATGTACCCTGTCACCCCACACCGCACGGGAACTGCATACATGTACACTGTCACCCCACACCATGGGAACTGCATACATGTACACTGTCACTCCACACCATGGGAACTGCATACATGTACCCTGTCACCCAACACTGCATGGGAACTGCATCCATGTACACTGTATCCATGTACACTGTCACCTCACACCGCATAAGAACTGCATACATGTACACTGTCACCCAACACCGTGCGGCCACTCACCAATGCTGGGAACGAGAACTAATGTCTCACAACCAAGGGGCAAGGCTAAGTTCACTGTGAAGCACACAGATGTGCAGAAAAAACCACTGTGACATGTGGGCTCATCATCTCTAGCTTATGAAGTTATAAAGTGTTTTCTTTTTTCTTTTTAATTTCTTACAAAGAGCACACACTCCTTTTGAGGTAAGGCGGGAACTAATTTTACAAAAGAAAATACAAGCTACCTCGGTTTGTTTTCATTTTTACTGGAAGAGATGTGTCTCCCTTTTATCTGTGCACCACTGCATCTGACAGTCTCGGGACATAAAGGCCCGATCGTGAACGAAACCCTTGCCTGACATTGTTGTAACTACCAGGCAGGCCAAGGCATTCAGTATAGGGTGTAGAAAAGGCCAGGCAGCAAGGAAAACAATGCAAGGATGGGGGTTCATTACTCAATGGGTGACCTGCTTGCAGGACCGGCAGATGTCAAAGAGTGACCTTAATGGGAGAAGGCAGTGGGCTCCTGGGCTCCAGCCACAGGTGTGCACTAGACCAATTACCTGGGGAGCATGTGGTGGGGCGGCCAAGGGCCAGCTGAGCATCAGAGCCGGGCCACTTTGGCACCTGAGAGCCAAACCCTCGAGGGTTTAAGTGCAGTCAGATTGTAATATGATTAGTCCCACAATTTTCATTCTAGCCGTTCTCTGGAAAAACCTCCCCACCCCCCACCCTTGAGGACGCCAACAGTAGCACATGCAGGTCAGGGGACACCAGGGAAAGGGCACGTTGAGAGGGTTAGGAGGGCATGTGCAATGTACTTAAGAGAATTGCATTACAGACATGGATGTAGCATGTCTGATGTCAAGCCTTCCAAGACTCTAAGAGGAAGCTGAGGAGCTGAGGAGACTGAGGCGTGAAGGTTAGTTAGTTAGCTGCTCCTAGGACGCTCTGGAAGAGCTAAGCTGAGACACAAACTCAGGTCGGAGTGACTCTCTCTACCTCACTCCCCACAAGAGCTCTGCAGTGACTCTATCTATCAAGAGGTGGATGTTGGAATGGGGCTGAGGCTATCAAGATGCTCCCTAATTCTGCCCTTGCAGTCGGCACTGTGGCTGTGAGGCACACTACCCTGCGAGGTGAGATGAGGTGAGTGGGTTGGTGCAGTGTGCGTACCATCAGCACCAATCCTTGCAGGGCTGCGTCTTAGGCGCAGTGCCCCATGGGGCTGCTGCGTGTTCCTTCACTAGATTACTGGGAGTGGTGGATGAAACCTGCTACGTCCTGTGCTGCCTCATTCCCTGGGTGACTTTGGAGATGGCACGCTTTATACATCAGTCTTCTAGTCTATTCAGTGGGGACAGTAGTCTCTAAACTATACTAGCATGACTGGCGCCACGAGGGGACTGCATATGCAAGAGCTCAAAGCACTTCCCAGAAGCCTCAGGGGCTTGGAGTTTCTCTTTCCCTCTCCCTGACAGTGAGGGAAGGCTGAAGGCTAAGTTTGGGGGGGGGGGGGACACTGAAGTCCAAGAGGCAGCACCCCAGGAGGCTCCTACGGGAGCCAGCCCCGGCCTCTGCTGTGAGGCTCTGCTCCTTTCCAGTCTCGCCCGGGTGGTCCTGCAGTAGAAACATCCCTGGGTCCAGTTTAGGGAGCCCGAGGATACTCTTCACAAACCATCCCATAGTCGCTCCTCAGGCAGGGAGAATACAACCTTCTTCTCAGATTGGCTCCAGCAGGGGCTTTTCTTCCGGCGCGAGTGAGGCGCTGGTGGTGAGGCTTACACCGGAAGAAGCCCGGCAAAAGTGGAGCGCCTCCCCGCGCAGCCACTCGGAAGGGCGAGGTATTGCGTACTCCAATTGGGGACCCTAGCGGGCGGTGAGCTCGTCACCGCACACCCACAGCCTTCCTGCGGTGGGAGGCTAATTGCAGCACCGGTCACGCGGCCCTCCAGCACTCGCGTGGCCCACCACTGCCTCCTGCCTGCGCCCAGAGTCTTCACAGTACGCACGACACAGAAGGCAAGGACCAGTGACCCTCCTCAGGAGCTCGGCAATCACCTGACTCTGCCAGTGCACAGCATGCTACTACCTCTGTGCCTCACTTTCCCAGGGCCTTTACAACAAATGAACAACTCATGGGATTGCTTTTAGTCAAGCCTGACGGATGCGCCAGCAGCATACACTCTGAGCCCCCTTCCCCTTTCAGACTACAGGATTTGTCTACAGAGTCAAACCAATGGGTCGGACTGAGGACCAAGTCTCTGCTTCAACAGTGGCAAATTCATACTCCTAGAGTCTGGCTTCTGCTGTGCTGGCTACAAGTGCTGCTTGCCATACCTGCTTCCTTCTTGGGTTCCCTCAAACCACCCAACCCCCAAATTATTCACCAACACTGGGTTCTGATCACAGGCAGGGAAATGCTTTTGTAACAGTTCAGGCGTGGGACTGCTAACCCAGCTGGGGGCAGCACCATGATTAGCGTTCTGCCCTGATAAACATCAGCGTCATCTGCCTACCAGATCCAGGGCTCTTATCTAAGAATGGATTTCAGTGGCTCAAATCTGTTGGATGAAGTGTGTGTGTGTGTGTGTGTGTGTGTGTGTGTGTGGAAAGGGCAGTTGTGAACTAGTCCCTTGGTGGGAGCTTGTGGGTGGAATCACGTATAAGGATTTAAACAAACAGAATACATCACTATGGAAACAACAGGTTTTTTCAAAGGAACCGTTAAAAAATAATCAAGACTTCAGATTCAACACTCCAAGTGTTTATGACCAGAAAAGGCAAAGTGGGTCTTAGATACTCTGCAGCCAAGAAAAAGCTGCCAGAACTCAAGGAAGAAATATTCCCAGCAGAGCAGGAACCCATCATCTGTCAGGCTTCCCCCTGAAGCCTCAAAGGGGAGCATTCCCTGCAGGCCTACTTAACTCTTGCAGGGTTGCTATGACATGGCTCAGCAGCCTGGGCTCTTTACTGATGGGACACAGACGGACCTTCCATGCATCAGAGCAGAGTCAAGGCAATGGAGGTAGCAGAAAGGAGTCGAAAGGGCTTTTATGGATGAACTGTGACCTACATCTGCTAGAGGCCCTCAGCTGAGCTAGTGAACCTGGACTGAAGCGAAGGCCCTCTGCACTGAGTGTCACACTGTTTCCCTTCTGGGGTGAAGCCCAGTGGACCCGCCGCCTGACGACTGCAGAAGCGATGCTCTTACGATGCCTCACACTTGGTTTGGACATCGTTGGGGTTCCCGCATGTACTGAGACCACAGGAGAAACAGCAGGGGAAAACTCACCCGTCTGTGGAACTTCTGAGGCGTATCTGCTTGGATATGGTTAGGAACCACTTGCTAGGGATGTTGCCCAAGGCTGTTTCTAAATTCACTGCACCCAACCCCCGCCAAAATGAGTTTCTCCAGCTTGACACTGAGTTCAGTGGGCCACAGCTTCCAACAAGATGCTCATGTGGCTAAGAAGACATGATGCAGGCACCTACCCTGATGCACAAGAAGCCTGAGACCACAGGCGGCCTGCAGCTGGCAGTGTGGCCAGCTCTGTGGGTCGAGGGCTCAGAGATTCCACCTCAGGTCGGCACGGGTGAGAAAGGGGACATCGGTTTTGGAATCAGCCTTTAAACTTGTTTCTGTCAGCACAAGTCCTACTAAAACACTTCTCAGGGACTCCGCTTCTTGTCCCCACAGCAGAATCGGTATGGGGAAGATGAGGTGATGAGTAGAAACTAAGGACAGGACAGGGCCTGCAGGCAACTGAAGCTCAGAGGGCGACAAAGACAGAGCCTGCCCCGCATGCTCAGCTGCATACTGGCTCTGTTCGTGTGCAGGATCTGCAAGAGGCTGCTGCGGCTCTGAACATCACCATTCCTAGCTACACCCAAACTCTCTAGTTCTGCTTGGCACTGCAGATGGCACAGGGTCCTACTGGTGAGAAATAGCTGGCACTGGGAGCACATGAGGTCTACAGGAAGGGCAAGCAGCTGTGACTTCTGCTCTTGGCCTGTGAAGCCCAGGTGGAGGCCCAGGCTGAGTGGTCTGACAGCGCTGTGTTGAGTGCAGAGTCATGCAAGCCTGAAGCTGGAAGAGATAAGGCCCTGCAATGAGAGGGGATGCTGGAAGACCCGGAGCCACCAGCCAGTCTTTTTATTTATAAGGAAGAGAGGAGGGAGTTCCAGCTTCAGTTATCAAATTCCTAAGCCTAGCTGACCACACTAGGTTTTCTTGGCTTTAACTGGAGAACAGCTGGGAATTAGGGGGCTTGTGCTCATGGTGAGTCATCCCTTCTTCCTAGGAAGGCTTAGTATGATGCTGAAACTCTAACACAGCCTTTAGAAGTTCTTATAGAAGGAACTATAGATATTAAAAAGCCAGACTTTGATACAAGGAAGCAGGGAGCTGTGGGAGCACAGCCTCTCGTCAGGCTGGTTTCATCTGAGCCCTGAGTGAGTCTGCCCAGCCTCTGGCACCCGTCCATGTCACGGGATCATCCATGGAATGGAAACAGGATAAAAACCCAGAGTAAATTTCCCTCCCAGGACGGGAGAGAAATTCTATCTAGCCCGCGTCCTACTTTCATCAGCGGACACGCACTCCTCCTCTGGGTTTGAGTTAATAGGGTACATTGCTTCTGAGCCAAGGCCAAGGAGTCATGTGTTTTCATGATGCAACAAGGGGCAGCTACCCCTTTCTGTTTTGGAAACCTTGTGACATCACAGGCTAACCCCTGAACTTGGGCACCCAGTAAAAGGGAACACTGAGTCAGAAGAGCCTTAGTCACAGGCTTCAGAAAGCTATGGTAGAAAGACCATGAGGTCACCCAGGCTATTCCCTGCAGGGCTGATCTGATTCTATCTGGTTTGGGTTTAAATGGCTCAAGGAATTCTCCAGGGAAAGCGAATCTATTGGAACAGCTGTTACCAACTGGACATTTGCTGTTCTTCAACCAAAATTTCAGCCTGGTTTCCTGACATCCAGTTATTCGTCACTTCCAGGAGACAGAGTTGTCTTTCCAAGTAGGACTGCCTGGAGTGTAGACAGGAGCATGCTGCCTCCTTTCTTCAGAGGCCTGGAGCCTGAGTGTGCCCCAGGAAGACTGACAGCTGGGAGACCCAGCTGAATAAACAGGGTTCCTGACCGTGCAGGTTTCCATTACAATAACACAGGAGTCAAGGAAGACTTCAACACAGCCCGAGAAGCCACCTCTGTTTGGGTTTCAGCAGCTGTCTGCCTGTGGAAGGCTCCAGAGTCGCTGACATGTATTTACAGTCTCCATTTGCTAACGTCATAAGGAACAAATATGTTCAGAGTTTTCCCAGAGGCACAAGGCCATTTGTATTTCTTCAAATTAAAGGGGGAAGGGCAGCAGGAAAGGGATGATGGACCAAATCATCTGTGAGCACAGTTATAGCAGTGTTTAATTTGCCTAATGGTAGCCCTTGATTTAGAGATTTGTCTCAGAGTAACCGTTTCCTTCGTAGACGTGCTGGCAACATGGCCTCCATCCAAAGGAGGAGGACCTGGGAAGTGAACTCCACAATTTCCAAACAGCCACATCATCAGAGTGCGTGGAGAAGCTTCTCAAAGTGCTTCCAGGAATGGGGGAGGGGCTGCTAGGTGCACAGCCCCCACCTCAGTGGCAACCTTGCGGACATGTCCCATCACCAGGTGCTCCTCTGGGGTCTGGATAAATGGTCCGGAAGGTTAGGTTTACTCGCGGTTCTCTGGAGTGGTATTCTTTGGGCACGCGGTGCTAAATGAAAATATTAATAGTTGTCCGGAATAAATACACGTGCATTTTTTTTTAGTTCAACATGATTTACAACTTATTTATGAAGATATGGAAATAGCTCCTTTTTATCCCTGTCTAAACGAGCAGGTGTTCTACAGTCCCGTGGGAAAAGGTCTCCTCCTCTGAAACAAAATTCCCTGATCCCTGGCAGCAAGGCATCTCTACCCTTTCTAATTGTGGCTTCTCTCTAATGTGACTTCACCCACACTGACCTACAATAGTTGTTGTGCTGTGAGGCCCAAGATGGCAGCCACTAAGATTTTACAAGTAAATTCGTGCCAGTCACATTTGAAGTGGTCAGCACGCACAGTGGCCAGAGGCTGCAATGGCAGCACAGACGTGGACCCCTCTGCTGAGGGGTCTGCTCTGACCGATCCCTTGGGTATGACATCACATTATTGCTACTTGCTCAGTGTAAGCACTCGCTTCCCTCTGAAACAGCTGCTCCTCAGTAGGGCAGAAGCTCCCTCCAGAGAGAAACTGGTGGTAGTTTCAAGTCCTCACCTGCCAGTCGGCTTGTGTGGCTCCTTCCATGATTAGCAAGGTCCCGTGATCCAGTGGTATCTTCACTCTTTCCACGTATGTATAGTCTCCATTCTCTTCCTAGAAGACAGCAGCCATTCCACTCAAGTGTTCCTTCATATGGTCAAAAGCAAGAGAACCTGGAGGCAGTTCCTCCTCAGCCAGGCTGAGGGAGGTTCAGATTCACCTACCTCTGCTACACAGTGCTCCATTACATACTGGGAAGAAACTGCCTTTGATCAAGGCATGCTTCACCTGGCAATAATATGCTAATTTACCAATTCGTAATTATTTTAAAACAATGTTTCTCAACTCGTAATGCTGTGACCCTTTAATACAGTCCCTCATGTTGTGGTGACCCCCAACCATAAAATCATTTTTTAAAATATTTATTTATTTATTTTTATTATGTATACAACATTCTGTCTGCGTGTATGCCTGCAGGCCAAAAGAGGGCACCAGATCTCATTACAGATGGTTGTGAGCCACCATGTGGTTGCTGGGAATTAAACTCAGGGCCTCTGGAAGAGCAGGCAATGCTCTTAACAGCTAAGCCATCTCTCCAGCCCTCCATAAAATCATTTTTGTTGCTGTTTATTAACTGTAATTTTAATACTGTTATGATTTCTGATGGTCTTAGGTGACCCCTATGAAAGGACCGTTTGACCCAACCCCATAGGGTCGCAAGCCACAGGTGGAGAGCCACTGCTTTAGAACTAACCCCAGCTCTCCCCTTAGCTACTCTAGGTGTTTGGGAGATGTATTCTCAATAGCAGGAATTTCTCAAAGAAAGGTGCTCTGGCTTGACTTGGTCAGTCAAAGCAGCCTGGCTGTTTGATGTCTATGCTTTTGAGAATGGATCACAAATCCTGAGCACACTGGAGAGTTCAGCTCAGTGCCTTCCACTTACAGCACACCTGCGAAAGGAGTCAACAGGTGGTTTGCTCCTCTTTAAAGGCTGGTGCAGCGAACAGCTTCCTGGCTTCCTGGCTCAGTCACCAAGAGTGAGAGTCAGCCTGGGTGAGAATGGGACAGACCTGAGCTTCCTGCTTTCTTCACTTCCTGTGGGCAGAGACAATGGGCCCATCCGGCCATCTCTTCCCTTCCATGCAGCGGTTTTGTTTGGGTTACTGCAGGGTTTACTGTAGTGCGAGTCTGTTTATGTTTATTACTGCAGGGGTCTTTCTGAGAACTTAACTGTTTACAATGATTTCCCCAGGAAAATCTAAAATCAAAACAATACTGAACTTGTACAAACAGTCTACGTTCCAGGGCCCAACCCTTGGCAGTGACTTTGTCAAGGACAGCCAGAATTTTTACAGACAGAAGACATAGCAATGTTTGAAACAACTTTCGATTGGTTGGCTGGTTTTGTGTGTCTGCCACCTTTTCTCTTCCAGGAATAAGTAAGCAGCAAACAATGACCTCTTGCTGCTCAGTCAAGCAGAGCGCACACTGGGAGTGGCCCTGCCCATGGAGGCCCATGCCCACCTCCACATTCACCTACACTTCAGAAGGTAAAAGTTGGTTCTTGGAAAAAGTATGCCAGACACAGGACATAAATGCCTTGCTAGAGAAAAGAAAGCAAAAGAGAGGGTCCATTCTTCATGACATCAGAGGGCTTCAAGGCTTAACATAGACTGAAAGGCAGGTCTGCTCAAGTTAAAACTTGGCTGGAGGCAGAAGGATCTCTCTTGCTCTCTATAGTATCAGTGTGTGTGTGTGTGTGTGTGTGTGTGTGTGTGTGTGTGTGTAAGAGTCAACATGGCATGAATCTGTAACTGTATAGACACTATGAAGAGAGTGAAATGACACTCCGAGAAAAGACTTCACACCACATAGGGCAATTCTAAGACCTTCTAGAACATCCACAACACTGCGGGGAGGTAGAGGTGCTGAGAGCAATGTGGGGGTTGGGAGTGCACACGATAATTCCATCTGGAACCATGAAGTTGACTGCATCTGAGGCAAAAGAGAATTCTGCATGCAAGAGGCCAGCACCAGTAATGACAGGAACGAGCTTAGCACATGCGCTCTCCACTCGATACTCTATGATCTGAATTCTTCAAGGAGACAAAGTTTCAGGCATATTCTGAACACAATATTCAGCACAGCCACTAGCCACACCAAAAGACAGGTCCTTGAGGGTGAGCATTCACGTGGTGCTCAGCATGTGGTCAGAAAGGTAATACTGCTTCTTCTCTGCTTATAATGTATCCCTCCTAACACCAGCGACTTAGAAAACTATTCCTAATTGCAGGAGATGGGCAGTAATTAGGGCAAGTGTGGTGGTTTGAAAGAAAATAGCTCCCAAAGGAGTGGCACTATTGGGAGGTGTGGTCTTGTTGGAGGAAGTGTCACTGTGAGGGTGGGTTTTGACGTGTCTTTTGCTCAAGCTTCCCTCAGTGTGACTGTTGCCTGCAGGATGTAGGGCAACTCCAGCACCATGTCTACCTGCGTGCCTCCATGCTCCCTGTCATGATGAAACTGTAAGTGAGCCACCCCAATTAAATGTTTTCTTTATAAGAGTTGTAATGGTCACAATGTTTGTTCTGGGTAATTTGGGGAGCAGGGGCCTCACTATCAGAGAAGTTCGTTCATAGCTACCAATGGCTACATCACCTCTGTGACTCTCTGCTGTACCTAAGCAGGACAACAATGTGCAGCTTAAGATGAAAATGTCTATCCCTGCTATTAGCTAAAAGAAGCTTCCAGGCTAACAGTCCACCTATGGGGAGTGATTGGTGACTGTAGATGTTCTGAAGTTTTCCCACATATTATAACCTAATAAATAGAAGGAAAAGCCACACATTGCTTACTTTTCTACCCTCACTGAAGAGAACCCTCACTCTCCAAGTACAGCAGTTCATCTGGATGCTCGGGTCCTCTTTCCTAAGGAATGCTGGGGCTCTGCACATTTCTGCCCTCATCCTACGAAGGTGTGGTCCTATTTACTTTCCTCAGGAAGATGGTACTTAGGGGGACATCCTGGTTATGTTCATTGCTATGTCATTACTGACCACACAGACAGAAAACCAGGTAATTTCCTTCTCATTAAAAAGGTAATGCACAGTATGGAATGTGGATTTTTCAGGTAATCACCTCTTTCTTGTCCTAAAGGGTGTTAGAAATTTCAGCCATCATTACTTCAAAACCTTCACAGTTTCTTATAATAATTCATCATGACTCATGTTCTAACTTTTCAGCGTCAGTTTTGCCACTCACAGTTGGGGGAAGGGCTGTGTGCTGCTGTTGGTTAGAAACACTCGTACTAGGGCACATCAGTAGATGGATGCTAAGTGACGGAGGAAAGTGCCAATGACACGCAGACCAGGGTTCACATGCAGTACTCCATCTATACATCACTTCCGCTTCTAATGGATGAGCACTTGGCTGTCTTTAAACAGTAACAGTTCAAAAATGCTGCCATGTAATATTGCTTGCACAGCATCTTCTTTTCTTGACACTCACAGATAACATTTGACCATCTGTGTGCCAGGCACTGTACCAGTAGTGAAGATTAATCCATTGTGAGACTGAGATTTTAATACCCCAGTGTTGCTGATCTGCTGCTGCTGCTGCTGCTGCTGCTGCTGCTGCTGCTGCTGCTGCTGCTGCTCTTTGTAAAGGACTAAGAAAAGATTACTCAAGCAGACTTGAGGCGAAGCATCACTAAACATAACACCTTGGGTAGAGTATTAAAGATGGAACACCTCAGCAAAGGTATGACCTTTAAGGTGCTTGAATATCGTGCCAAACTGCTTCCTCCAAAGCTTCTGGCAGTTGGTAATTCTAGGAGGAAAACATGGCACTACTGATCTTCTGGTGAAGACTACCCATTGCTGGTGGTGGGGAATGAGGAAAGGGACAACACAAGGAAGCAGCCAGCTCCACATTCCCCATGTGCACACCGCTGTCGCCTCCCCCACTGCAATCTCTGTCCGCTATGCTGTGGGGTTAACACTTTCTAGCTCATCCGTGACCGCAGACACTGAGCTGGCAAACCGCTCACCTCGGCATAAGAGTGGCAGGTACTGTCCTTGTACCCTTCTGCCTTTTAACTATTGTTTGATGTCGGATAGCTCAAGAGTTTCTGGTCATGACTCAACTGACCTTTCTTTGGCCTCTTTCATGGATTTTATGCTTAGAAAGGAGTTTTCCATCCTGAGGAAAGTTAAAATATACAACTGCATTTCCTTAGGGGGGGAAAAAAAAAAGAGCTCACATTTTTAGACTTAACTCTTTAAACTGCATTTTTGTTTTGTGAGCTTTTGTTTGTCTTCCATGCTTTTGGAGTTGGGGAAAAGGGGCGAGGTCTCATGCATGGCAGGCAAGCACTCTACCACTGAATTACCCACTAGATCCAATGTTTCTCATAACAATATCCAAGTACTGAATGGAAGGCTTCCTGCTAGGCTTGTAGACAGGTTTAACCATGCTGGTAGCATGGTGGAGGTGGGCATGTCGGGCACTACATACATCACACACAGCCATCACTAATCCTCAATGCGAACCCACAGGGAAGTTCTATCCATTTCTCATAAGCTCGGGGAACTAGAATGAAAAGCTGGCAGGAGGCAGGGCAGGAGGTGGGCACAGACCTGTGAGTGCCCAAGCCCACGATCACGTCCCTCACAGCTTTCACATGGTGAACTCCTATCCACACTGCCTCCTCATGACATGGCACATTCACCTTACAGGAGGGAGCCAGCACCTTCGAGGAGCATAAAAGACAGATGCAGCCAGGGGTGACAGAGCGGGCAGTGGGGACCCCGAGGAGCCCAGTGTCTGCAAAGTGGGGTGAATGCTGATGCGGAGCAGCCTCTCTCACTGTTGCCCAGCGCTGGCTCATCCTCTGGCTTTTCTGGGGAAGAAGCTAAGTGGGGATTTTATGTGAAATCTCCAGTTGGAAACGTGGGCAGTTAATTTAGTCTCTTTAAATACACTGAAGGCCACACCTAGCTCAGGGTCTTCTCAGCGAGCTGCCGCAGGACCTCAACCTAACTGTCCTGCTTCAACACCAGTCGGCCTGGCTAGTCTGTAACCTCCCAGAGCCAGCTGTCATTGCTGCTCTTCCTTGACCCCTTTCCCTGTGCCACACTCTACTCTGTCTTCAGATATCATATCGCTGTCTCCCCCACAGCAGAAAAGGCTCCCCAGAGTGTGCTGGGCTAACAGCAGAACGTCTGGTACTCTACATCTCTCTGAGCCCCCGAAGAGCAATTAAAGAAAACTCTCACTTGTTACTAGGACCCTAATGAAAACAAGACACAAATGAGCAGAAAGGGCAGTCAAGGTAAGCGCCTGCTACCTGCTTCTCCTGTCCCAAGCTCACAGGACGCACCGAGCACATGGCAATCGCTACTTAGCACACTGGAGGCATCAGAGGAGACTCACAGGCTAGAGCGGCCCTGGAAGTCCAGACAGTACTTAACAAGGAGGTATCAAGTATGCCTAAAAGGCAGGCAGATAATTCAGGAGAACAGAGACCCACACAAGGAATCATGGGAACACCGTGCAGGCCAGGTGTAGATAATGTGCACACCTGACAGCCTGGTTATGGGTTCCTTCCGCCCATTTGTCCTAGCAGCAGCAATGGCCTTTTCTGAGCTATTAAACCAAATGACAGAGACAGCTCAAGGTCAGCTCTGAGCTCCTTTCCCTCTGTTCTCTTGTCTTGGAAACGACAAATCCCACTGCTTTAGCACTCACTAGTAAACTATTACTAAGTTCAGCAGTTTCTAAGCCACCCTGCAATAAGGTGACGCTATGTCTGTCATCACCTTATTTGTACAACGAGGACAGTAACAGCAATAACTTGAGATTCAGGAAAGAAGGGCAAAACTTTTAGAATGTGGCCCTGTAGACGGGCAACATGATAAATGACATTTGTTATCAGAGCTTCACCCGGTGGAACTCACGATCTGGATGACGTCTCTGACAACTGAAGCCACGTAATGGCCTACTTTACATGTGTAAGTTCCAGGCATCATAAACCCAGCATGCAAGACAAGAATTCCTGGGGCTAGAGATTAAGAACACTTGGCGTTCTTGCAGAGAACCTAGGTTAGGTTCCCTGCCACCCACATGATGGCTCACAACTGCCTATAACTCAAGTTTCAGGGGACCCTATGCCCTCCTCTGACCTATATAGGCTTGGCATGCCAGTGGCATGTGCACATACATGCAGACACTCAAAACACAAAATCTTGAAAGGACCTCTTTACAAAAGGATAAAATCGAATCATGAAATCTTTCTTATACCACCTGAGTTAACAGCAGCACCTCCATCCACCAAGGAAAAAAGCCAAAACCATGGGAGCCATTCCTGATTCTTGCACCCACATCTGAAACACTGGCAAGTTCTGCTGCTTCATCTCTCCAAACATCCCTCAAATCTACTCTCTCCTCCTCCTCCCACGGCATCTGGTTCAAGTTAGCAGCCTCCCGTTGGTCTACTGCTTCCCAGGTAGTCTATCTACTGCTATTGCCTGCCCCGCTGTTATCCACACAGAGCCACAGTTATCCTCAAACATGGGAACAGAGCAGGTCCCAGCCTGCACTGATTCCCACTGTGCACAGAGTAAAACCCACACTCCTTCCATCTTTCTCCTGCTCAGTGTCATATCCCCAGAGCTAAGCACAGTGCCCAACACACAGTAAGCACTAAGTTAATATCTGGTTGGTGGGGAGGAGAAAGTTGGAAATGCCACCACTCCTAAAAGTACTATCTGGCATTGGGGCAATGGGCAGAGAATGATACAGAATGGGGCTGAGAGCACCCAGGGAAAGGCAGTTTTGAGCATTTGGATATGTAGGAAAAGAGCCTGGGATGAAGATGTCACCGGGAGATGGATGAAATCTTTAGACATTTCAATGAAGAACTAGCAGCAAGATAGGGCGGAGGATGGTGCATGCCAGCATTTTTGAGGCAAGAGGATCATAAGCTCAAGGCTGTCTTGGGCTACATGGCAAGATCATGTTTTAGAAAAGAAAGAAAAAAAGGAGAAGGAAAGAGTGAGAGAAGAAAATGAGGAGAGAAAGAAAAAAAAAGGAATCAGAAAGCCAGGACAGTGGCATAGTAACTATAGTCTTTTTGGGGGCGGCTGGGGGGGCGTGTTCAAGACAGGGTTTCTCTGTGTATCTTTGGCTGTCCTGGAACTCACTCTGTAGACCAGGCTGGCCTCAAACTCACAGAGATCCGCCTGCCTCTGCCTCCCAAGTGCTGGGATTAAAGGTATATGTCATCATGCCCAGCTGTAACTATAGTCTTAACAGTCTAAAAAGCTCAAGAACGGGGACTGAGAGTTCAAGGCCAGCTTGGGCAATATTTTATCAAAAAAGAAAAATAAGAATTCAGATCATTTAGACACTGATTTGATGAAAAACAGGGAAAGAACTAAATGTAGCATTAACCTGGCCAAGAAATTAGTGACACAATCAGCAGAAATGGATTTCTATGCAATGCATTGTTGGTTTTTTTTTTTTTTTTGAGAAAATAATGACTCAAACTTTAAGGCTGAATTCGGAACTTCCATGTGCTATTATGAAGTAGAAACATCTCACAAATGCAGAGAAAGTGATAGCAGAACCTGGGATGAGAGATTGAGAAGTCGTTCTCCAAAGCTCAGTCGAGGCATGAGATCTGAGGACCTCCTATTTGTTTGCTTATTGTTGCTTAATCAAATCAGTGCTGTGCACTGGGGACACAGTGACAAGACAGAGGCCTCCCCATGTGGCATTTATAAAGCAGGAGAAAGATAACAGAACCAAAGATAAGCTCTAACATCCTATTTAATCCATCTTAGAATGTCAAGAAAAACCCCAAAGGAGATAAGAAGTAACGAAGAAGATACATGACTAATCCAGAGAGGACAGGATTGTAGAAGCCAGTGAGAAAAAGACATGGAGTTTCACACTGCACAAGGTGGACAGCACTGAACAGCAGTGCGTGAGGAGAGGACAGCTGGGGAGAAGCAGTGCTTTTGGCTTTAGATAACGGCACCCACACACTTCTAACAGAGTAGGGCAGGGGAGCAGATGTTTCACCAACCTTACCTCACTTTTTTCTTCTATAGCCTCCCCCCTTTTTCATTTAGAATTTTCTGTGTGTACAAGCGCATAGCCACACAGGTGTATGTGGAAGTCAGAGGTCAGTTTTCAGCTTTCGCCGTATTGAGGCAGTCTCTGTATCTGTATCACTGTCTAGTTTCAGTCATTTCTCTCCATGCTAGCTGGCACATGAGCTCACCTCCCACCTCTGGAATCTGGGACTGCAGATGTGCATCACTGCACTCTGAAGACAAGCTCGTTGTCTGCTGGTCAACCATCCTGGTTGGTTCAACTTGCATGTTTGCTCTTTTGCTCCCCTCCCCAACAGCCAGCTCCCTGCCCCCAGAGGGGCAGTGTTGGGGGAATTAGTCCGAAGGCCCTGAAGTACTCTACTACTTAGCTACACCTCCATCCTTAAATCTGTGCTTCATAACCAAGAGCAGCCAAGGCGCTGGAACATGGACAGAAGCAAGTAGAGCTTCCTCAACATGACAGCAGATATAATGGAGGCCCCACCCCTACCAGCTCTCTGGTAAAACTGTTTGCTAAGTATACTAAAAGCTGCTGCTCCTTTTTTTTTTTTTCCCAATCTGCAATGTTTTAAACAGTAAATGCAGCTACCTATGTGCTAAGGCCACATGTCCCCCTTTTGCCCTACCTCCCAATACATGGCTATGCCAATAAAGGCCCTTTCGTCAACAACACCATTCCACTGCAGCTGGTTTCCCTCCAGTGTTTCTATTACCTGTGAGCACCTGGCTGGCACTGACGCTGCTTCATGGGTCAGGCACACCAGCAGCAGTACTGAATGCAGTGGTGAAAAGGGACCCCACAAAGACACCTCTGCAGTTATTCTGCTGACTCACCTCACAAGGGACAGTATCCTGGGCATTGATCGGAAGCACACTACTTTAAACACAGAAGCAGCCCTCTGAGATGAGATCTGAAAAAGCAGAGCTTTGGACCACAGAGCTCAGTGGTTCAAAACCAACCATTTGAAGTTCTCTTGCTACATACAAATGTCTGGAATTTTAGCAAATTTCTTCTTGGTTTTTGGCATTCGTTAGGTTTGAAGGGTTCTGGAGAGTACGTGAGAAAAGCAAGCAGAAAGGGCAGTGGGTGCGACCAGTTGCCCCACTCCAGGCACTGATCTTGCAGGACCACACCAATGCCTTGATGGCTCACAAGACAGACTGCAGTCCTTGGCTGCAGCACAGTTCTTTGTAGGCAACAAAGCAGAACACTGCAGCCCACACCAGCAGGCAGATCCCTGGCCTTCCTCCTCAACCAGACGTGCTAGAAGGGAAGCACTCGCTGATGGTGTTTACTATTCACATTTATTGTTGGCACAGTCCTGGGGGTTGGGTGGGGCAGGCAGTTATGGAACTGAAGCAACAGCAAGCCCAGCTTTTCACTCAGAGCTGTAGCCACTCGAGCTACTGGATGTTGCCTGGAAATCTGAAGTTAGTGATGAGGATGCTGTTTTCAGTGACACACACTTCCTAGAGATGCAGGCCAAAGGAAGTGCTATCATGAAAGAGCGCAGCCCAGAAACAGCCTTCGTCCTCTGAGAGCAGGAAAGCCACAGCTGCCCGGCATGCAGCTGACCACACCACTCCAGAGGTGACCCGCCAATAGCAGAGTGCTCGTCCAGGCTATTCCTGGGCATGACCTGACCACACACACCTCACACTTCCTCTGCGCCTTCCATCACATCCTCTGGCATTCCTGTTCACAAAGAGAAAGGCTGCCTACATCCTCAAGCTGAAGGGACCCTCTTCCTCCTCATCCTAACTGAGACCTAGCAGTCTCCAGAAACACAAACATCCCCTGAAGCCCTCTCATAAAGGAGATGATCACCTCGCAATCTAGTAAGGGTAGAGCAACCTCCCCACCCCAACACCTGTGGACCACTGCTGCAATATCTCCTTAAACATTCCTGCTCCCTCCAGCTCAAGTTTGCTCTCCTCTGTCTTCTTTTCCCTTGGCCCCAGCTGTAAACAACATCTAATAGGCTCCTCATTGGCCTTGCTCTGCTCTTGCTCCTTCTAGCTTGGGCTCCACATAAGAAAAGCACTGACCATTTACAGCATTCACCTAGAACAAGTTCTGTTCCACACGTTCATTGGCCTCTTCATGTACTGAAATGTCCTCCTTGAAGTTCCCAAGAGTCCGCTGGATCCAGCCCTGCCCATCTCCCCTTCTCTTCACCTACTGTGCTCCGCATGCTGGCTCACTGTGCCCCAGGATGGGACTTCCTATCTCTTCCAAAACACTAAGTCCCTTTCTCCTAACTTATACAGCCATCCTCCAAGAAAGAATCACCAGAACCCTCAGGAACAGAACAGTCTTAGAGTATTGCAAATGGTAGGAAAAAACTCTACTGCTCTGATAAGGCTTGAAGGACAAATTTGCTGGCAAACTTCATGCTTAACAATGGCATACATGGAAATACAATAAATTATTTTGGAAAACATGGTTTTAAATCCAGGAGTACAGAAGAGGAGATGACTGATAAAGCATGAGATACCAAGTCTGGATCCCCATTATCCATAGAAAAAGCTGGGCATGGCACCATGTGACTGCAATCTCAGCACTGGGGAGGCAGAGACAGAAGGATTCCCTGGGGCTTGTTAATCACAGTCTGGCTGAATCAGTGAGTTTGTGTTCAGTGGGAAACAGTGTCTCAAAAGATAAGGTGGAGAGCAATCAATGAAGTCACCCAGAGTCAACCTCTGTTTTCTCCACACATATACAGACACCCTTCCCCAACACTAAAAACCAAACCAAACTACTAAACCTAGGGTTGGCAAGATGGCTCCTATCATCCAGCCTGATGATATGAGTTTGATTCCCAGGACCCACATGGTGGAAAGAAGAGAACCAACACACTCCTAAAAGTTGCCACCGATCTCACATGTGTGATGTGGCACACACATGCCCTGACACACACACACACACACACACACACACATGCATATGAATGTAAATGAAAAGAAAACCTCTAAATCACTCACTGGGCATGGTGGCACACCCATAATCAAACACACAGAAAGCTGAAGCAGGAAGATCCAAAATCCCAGGTCAACCTGGGCTACACAGTGAGAGGCTTTACAGATAAACAAGCAAAAGAAAAACTTGCAAACTAGTTATTTCCAAAACATATCAGAGCACAAATTGTGGCTGAGGCAAGGTCCCAAGGAAGCAAATGATAATTCCAAGTCTTCCAGAGCTTCAAGTCTGAAGGTAATGTATCAAGTCCTACAGGGCAATGCTTCTTTCTTTACTCACCCTCCCAGGCACCTTTCTTTTCCCACTCCCACCCTCCAAGGAGTTCAAAGCCCCTCACTATTTCTGAGCGGTGGCTGCCTTGTTCTAGGGGTCCCACTATACTCTCACCACGTTTACTTTTTTAAGCTCCAGCACAGCATTTAGAGTGGCTCAAATCCACTGACTACTCCAACAGCCCTCTTGGAAAGGCATTTCAATGATTCCTTTGAACTTCCTTTCACTGGATGGTGTTTGAGAAGAACACGGTCATCAGGGCAGATGCCTGGGCGGTGGTCAGCTGTAATGCCAGCCCCTGGGGGGAGGCTAACTGAGAGCCTGAGGCCAGGGGAGTTAAAACAAGCAAGATTCTGTCTCAAAACAATTAAAAGGACAGATGATAATAACTAAAAACTGTAGCAGAGGGGGCTACTGCCTGCGGTGGAGGCTCAGTCACTAACTTTGAATGCCACACAGTTCCAGGCTGTCCAGCTTCCAAGGTTAAGCCACTCAGTGCTATAACATCTTAGATCTCAATATCTTCCTTGTTTTCTAACGCTCTGGAAAAAAAAAATCAATATTTATGATCAAGATGACTTTTTAATTCTCCAGTATTCCCAGGAGTGAGTATATTATAAATCATTTAGTGAAGTGTGTTCTCAGAGACTCTACCATTAGTCTTGCTTTTGCAGCCACCCCCTCTGCTGTGAGGCACACCCTTCTTCCTTGCCGGGAAAAGGAATGGCCAGAGAGAAGCCTCTTTTGCCTCAACTCAATCATCTCAATGTGGAGAGAAACCCCTCCTACAGGCACGATTCAGCCGATCAGGAAAAGAGCTCATCCAAGGTAATTTGCTACAAAAACAAGGCTTTTGGCATCTAACCCTCCAATGCATCAGAAACTTCCTGCTATTATCTAATAACCCCCCAGCCATCACCGTTTCCACGGTAACCGACAGAGAAATAGCAGCCTGCCAAGCGCCTTTTGTAGCTCCTTTTCTAGTTTGCTCTTCTGTATAGAATTAGTTAGATGGGGAAAGAACCAGGCTAATCTTTGCAAACAGGAACATGATGTAGTCTGGAAAGTACAACTGGGCTCTGAATAAGTAGTGCAGAAAAGCTTTCAGAAACCCACTCTGATAGGGTACAAAAGGTCTTTTGACGTGGATTTGGTAATTTTTCCCTCATCTTTGGACAGGGCAGGCTGGTACTGGCCAGTTTCTGATTTAACCCACACCAAAGGAAGGGACAGGATGCAGAACAAGACCAACAAAGACTACTGTGCCCTTTGTACCTTACTGCCACTAGAGGAAAAGTCAGAGTCAGACTCCACAGGCTGGGAGCAGAGGACAGTGAAGGAAGGATGGGCACCCTGTTCTTCCATGTTCAATCCTGAAGGCATGGGCTCCACAAATCAGAGGGTGTGTAGGGACCAGAGATCTCCTTCCATGTCAGCAAGGGAGAAACTGTTTGAAATAGTGTGTAGAACATGGGGCAGCTTTCAGAAGATCAGTAGCCAGGCTGATCTAGGTACCAGACTGCAAAGCAAGCAGCTGTTACAGGGGTGGAAGAGTCTGAATTTGTTATGAAAAAACAATTCTCTTTCTGGGCACGGTGGCAAGTGCAATTACAGCACTGGGAAGATAGAGGTAGGAGGATCAAAAGTTCAAGGCCATCTTTGTAACACGAGATCCTGTCTCAAACAAACAAACATACAAGAAGTCTTCGAAAGTAGCCCCCAAAGGCCTCTGTCTCAAAATTCCACAGATAGGTGAAACACAAAAAATCTCTTGGCTTTTATTTGCTTCAGATGAGAAAGCAAATCAATGACAGCTCTCATCCGATAGGTCAAAGCTAAGAGGAGTGTAGAAAACTCCCTCCTACAACCATCTTGTTGGCAGACAGGAAAATTACAACAGTAGTGACATTCAGAGACAGGTCCTAAGAGTGCAAGTCAGACTCCACGTGCCACACAGAAGAGTGACTTATCCTGTTTAACTCTGGGTTGTGAGTCATGAGTCTTATTCTCTGAGCCACTACCTGAATTTAGACAGAAAAGTAGACAAAGATTTGAATAGCTGACTCCCTTGAATCCTTCAGGAAAGGGCCTATTTGCAATAAGATGTATGCCCTGAGAAATATTTCCATGGCTGTCAACTCAAAGTAAGGCTTCTGCATTTGGTTACTTTTATGGCTCCAGAGTTTTGGAATCTGTTAATGAAGTCTGAGTGAGTCCTCCAAAGTTTAAACATGTGCTGTGTTTACTCAAGTGGAACTTCTAGGCTGTAATCACCAATGTGTGATTATAATCTCGAACACAATAACACTCAGCTTCTCCATCTTAAACAAAAGTCAAAATTGAGAGTATGTACAAGAATTATGCCAAATTCAATCCCAGTTGAAATGAGGCCAGAAGTCAAAACTTACTAGAGCCAGTAACCTGGGGTACTGACTGTTTATGTTTCTTCCCAAACTCATTTCCGCAGCCAACTTTATTTCAAGACCTCAGATAAATTTTCTCACTTATGAGATGTATTATGTTCCATTAACTCAGCTGGCACAGTTGGAGTCCAGGGACACCGAGGGGACTTGATCTCTTCCATCACTCCAAGACCTGTGCTTTCCCCAGGTTCCCGAGAACAGATTTCAGGAAGCCTAAGGAGGCAGCCTCAGTGTGGGCAGTCTCTCTTAAACAGAGATTTGTTGCACATGGCCACACCCAGAAACAACGCTGTATTTGTTTGTTGTGTTTGCCGACCAACCTACAACGTAACAAATTACTACCAAGACTGAGTTCTAGGCCACCATGTGCTGGGCTTTTGCTTGGTTTGTTTGTGGTGCTGATAGAACCGGGGCCTTGCTCATGTGCTCTGAGCTCAGCCCTAGGCCCCGAGACAGGTCTTCCTATGAGAGAATGAGGAGCCCTGTGCTGGGAGGGCGACAGTCAGTTTCTGGGCACCAAGGCACTGTTAATGTTTAGCAGTTGGGAGCCACATGTACACTGAAACTAACTACCCAGAAAGCATACTTTGGGGATTCTTAAGTTCCCACCTACAAATAGGCCCCTAATTTTTTTCATAAGGGGTGGTGCTGAATGTATGTGGGCAAACAAACAGTCACTGAAACACTTGGCAACAAAGCAAGTAACTGTGAAGAACCAAACAGAGGGTGACACCAAAGCTTCCAGTATGAGAGCGAGGGGAGCTGCATCTCCCCTACAGCTACACCTGCAGCCCAGGACCCACCGAGAAAAGGGATGGGGCCCACCGTCTGCTTGAGAAGAGGGTCTGAAAAGCCATCAGGCACATAGTGCTCCCCCGCTATCTCTAATATCAGAGTCTTACACAGGCGAGAAGAACTTTTCATATGTGCCCTTGGGATCCAAGCGTGGGCCTGTGTATAGAAGTGTAACCATGTGTAAAAGACACCAACAAAGGCCAGATATTTGGTGCTCAACTCACACTCCCTAGTCCCCAAGAAGGCTGCTCCCTAGTCGTCGAGAAGACGTCTGGAGAATATGGTCATGGTTCTTACCCTGGCGACTGAGAATGCTCTACCAACAACAGGCAAAGTTTAGGTGGGAACCAAACTGAAGCAAAATTGATCAATGGAAATGATACCAACAATTGGAGTTTGATGTCACATGTGCCAAGTAACTCAGTATGCTATAAAACAGCACGCCTGGAAACCCAATGGCACTGCAGCCTGCATGGCCTGTTAACTGCATTCTTACAGAAGTATCTAATGCAGAGGAGACAGGAGCTCTGAGCAAGTCAGGAGGACTGAATTAGGTCATAATCAAAACACAGCTTGCTGGCCTTCCACACTGATGGGGCCTGATTTAATGATGCGAGCTGAATAGCCGGAACTCTGGGATCAAAATGACTTAGTGAGTTTCCTCTCTTGGAGTTTCTTCTAGTTTTCTATCTTTGTTCTAAGGTTCCCTTTTGATTCAAAACATTAGGGCAGGACTTGGGGATCAGTAGTTCTGAATCTTTCTAATGTCATGTAATCTACAAGAGAAAGAACTAGGGTGAAAACTGAAATTAAAGTTAGTTTAGTCACTACTTTCCAGCCTCAACTTAGGCACACTACTGCCTGAGAATCTGGGTTGAGCTTCCTCTTGCTCAAGAAGTCACAGGCTCACACACCCTTTCAGAAGACTAGAAGACAATGAGGATTTGCATGATGCTCCCTCCCAGAACAGAGGTATGCCACACAGTCAATTCAGGGCCTCCTTCTTGAGTTTCTGGAGTCTCCCTAACTCCGAGTCACCCTTCTGTGACTCTTCACACACAGCATGAGAAACAGGTGCAATCCCTCAGATGCTTTGCATAGGACTGGGACTGTCCCTCCTTTCCAGCAGTGGCACTGGGCCCACAGGACCTGGGGAAGGGGACAATTCCTGCTGGATAAGCAAATGCATGAAGCCACACATTTGGAGGAGGCAATCAAATGAAAATGTTTCACCAATGTTACGTACTCCTACTCCTAATCCCAGAAAGGGCGGCTTTTAGGAGGTAAGGGAGGAAAACATGTGTGTAAGGCAGAGAATACTTACAGGTGGGGGTTTCTTCCTCATCTCAAAAGTCCGAGTGGCACCAAAACTAAGTGACGCAATGACCGGGCAGCTCCCCAGCGAGGGCTCGTCATCACTGTGCCAGTCCACACTGTCCTTCTCGTCCCGGTAAAGATTGCACAGCAACGAGTTGAAGGTGTGGCCAGTGTTCTCCTCAATGCGGCTCTTCAGAGTGCACAGCACAGGATGCCACTGGCAGCAAGCCGAAGCAAATGCAGGGACAGGCACACAAGGCACAGTAGGCAGGCATGGGAGAACAGAAAAAAAGGCAAAATGAGCCAAGCTCTGAGCAGGGCAATGTAATAAACAGAAGACAGAAGAGTAGAGTAGTCTCCCCCCTCCGTCTCTATGCTGAAGCAAGTCAACCTCCTCCACTGGAGCAGGAAAGCACTAAATCTGAAGGCTGGAGCCTGTCCACCCTCTCGTCTCTCTCGCATCCTCACAAAGTGGCCAACGCCAACACGCTCAGGGTGGCTCTGGAAAGGCAGTGCTGTGCTAAGTGGAGCAGCGAAGTGACAGCCAGTGAGTGCACACACTCAGGCTCAAGTGAAGAACAGGAGCGCTCTCAACTGGGTGCCTTCCATCCGTCTTATTCCTATTTTAGTCTCAACAATAGATTTGCTTTCTTGAAAAATAATTACTATTTAGAGTAGCTAGCTTCCTAAAAAACAGAACCCAAATCTTTGGCAGGGTGGTGTGAGCCAGTAATCTTAGCATTTGGGAGGCTGAGGCAAGCTTGAGGCCATCCTGGTCTAGGCTATACCAACAATCATAAGTGGTCCTTTTCTTTTCTCTAGAATGGGACCCAGAGCACACTCTTAGAACTGTAAAGTTACAGACTTAACCATACTGTGATGTAGTTTACAGTGTGGCCACATACACAGGAAGTTATGAACATCAGTCTGAGCCTTCATTCTTTTAGGTTATAGTTATTGACATTTACTATATTAAAAGTAAAGCTGAATTGAGAGTGTGGTATATGCTATAAAGCCAGGGAGGCTGAGGCAGGAGGTTAGAGTTCAAAACTAGCCTGGGCCATACAGCAAGACCCTGTGTCCAGATAAATAAATATACCATTGGCAATTCATTCAAAATGCATCAGCAAATCTGCATAACTGCATATGGAAAATGTAATTTCAATATAAAACTGTGGTGAGAGCGGCTCTGCTTTGCAAACATAGTCTACATGGGAGGCAGCCGGCTCCCCTGCTTCTGCATTTACTCTGCTAAAATTAGCGCAAAGCCCTGTCAGAGAGCAGCTTCGCTTTGTGACTGCATCCAAAGCTCAGCCGTGGCAGATCCCTTGAGGTAGCCCCACTCGGGATCGACGCTATCTCAAACTTTTCTTGTTTTTCCAGTGGTTTACATCAAAATCTGAAGGGATCTTTACCCTTGCATGGTTTTTGTCATCTGGGAAACAGCAGTCACTGAGTCACACAGACCTGCTAAACCTTCACACATGTCACCACCCAGTCACGACACTGTAAATACTGTCACTGAGTTCACCAAACAAGTCTAGGTCATGGAAAAAGCCAGGTTCACAGCGATGGACACTTAGTTTCCCCAGAGTCTGGTTTCCACTTGGAAATTCAACTTTTATCATTGACAACAAACCCTGGCCACTGTTTTCACTAAAGTGAAACTAATTTCATTTACTGGTGAGGAAATGTCAGTCAGATTCTCAGATCTGACAGAGGTCTGTTTGCCACCTGTTTTACATAAAAGCAATCTATGGGGAGAACAGCTTACAACTCAATCACACTCAGGTTCTAGGAGATACGCTTATGTATTCTTTCAGTTTTATCAAATGAACTACTAAGATGTACTTGAAATTAGTTTTTTTTTTTTCGTCTGTCTGTCTGTTTTTTAAGACAGGGTCTCTCTACATAGCCCTGGCTATCTTGAAACTCTCTCTTTGTAGAACAGGCAGGCAGATCTCGAAGTAAAAGCACTCACCACTCAGGCCTGCATTAGTATTTTTATTTTTAATTGGAAAAAATTTAGATTTATTTTCACCTTGTGTGTATGTGCTTTTATTTTATGAATGTGTTTTTGTTGGCATGAATGTATTTGTACTATCTGTGTGCCTGGTGCTCAGAGGTCAGAAGAGGGCATCAGATCTCTTAGAACCACAGTTACAGAGGTTGTGAGCAGCCATGAGCATAGGGAACTAAGTCCAAGTCCTCTAACATGAGCAACAAATGCTCTAAACCTCTGAGCTATCTCTACAGTGCCTTATCTTTAACTGTTGAAATTACATTCTTTTATTGTGTGTGAACACGCGCCCACATGTGCACAGCACACGTGAAGGTCAGGGGACAATTTTACAGGAACCAGTTCTCCACTTCCTCCATGTGGGTTCATGGGATTGAACTCAGGTCACCAACTTGGGGGGAGGGGCGGTCAGTGCCTTTGTCCACTGAGCCATGTTATGGGTGCGAAACTGAGCATTTTGAAACCCCTAGGTAGGAATGTGCTGCAGTGGGGGCACAGCGGTCACTGGCAGTTTCTTGGAGGTGCCCCCCCATTCATCCATTTGCATTTCTACAGCATCAGAGCAAATGCTACAGTTACAAACACACACTCTTCGTACTTCGTACTGCTGTGAAAACAGTGCGGTACCTGCCGGAAGAGCCTGCAGTGACAGGATGGGCACTCAGAGGACAGTGCAGTCCTGAGTCTGCCCCATTCCCGCCACAGAAGCACCGGCAGCACAGCAGTGTGAAGCCCGCATGAAAGCCGGGCCTCTCTGTGCTCATCACGCCACATCTACTAAGCAGAGGATTTAGAGAAGAAACAGAGCAAAACAAGAAGGTTATTAAGTTGGTCCTTGTTCAAGAGAACAAATTCTAAAGTGAAATCCCAGCTACGGCACAGGCAAGCTGTGCTTCCTGCCCACCTCCCAGTTAGAATCTACCTTCACAGAGAAAGAGAAAAAGCAGATGCCTGAATTACACATCTAACAAGAAAACAAGAATGGAAAGAAGATGGCTCTAGAATGTAACTGTGAAACTCATTAGCACTTGCCTGACTCGCTTGGGACTCAACACTGTGACAACATCAAGTTTGCATTATGTTTCTAAGTGGTATATGGTTTTTTTCTTGGCTATTTTTGGTAGTGAAGTATAGAGAAAGGGAGACATGGGATGGGTAATGGAGGACTAATTTAGACTCTAACCAACTCTCTAAATAGAGATCCTTTAGAACTGAATGTCTAAATTAAAATTAAGCGTCATCTTGCTGCTCAGTAAAGGCATTGTATCCTCAGGAGACATCTGAAGGAGAGTGGAGAACGCAACAGTTTCTAGAGCGGCTCAGTGACACAAAGGTGGGCCTGGGTCTCCAGAAAGGTCATGTCGGTGGGACTTGCAGCTGATTAAGTTTTAATCTACTTTATACATCAGGTCCAATATCATTCAAAGATAAACACGTTTCAAGACCTACATCTAAAGCTGGGCATTGTGGTCATGCCTCTAACACTATGGAGGCTAGAATATCAGGATTTTGAGTTTGAACATCTTTAGCTAGAGAAATTTGAAGTCAGCCTATCTATCTAATGAGGCCTTGTCTCAAAATAAATGTATATATACTAAATACATTAGTAATAAACATACAAAATTCCATGATAGGATTATAATTTGAGACTCTTTTGTGTGCATGTGTTTGCACATGTATATGCTTAGAGACCAGAAGATAACGTCTAGTAGCATCCCGCAGGTACAGTCCGGCTCTTTCTTATTTTGTCTGATGCAGGATCTTTCACTTGCCTGGAATTCACCAAGTAGGCTAGACTAAGTGGCCAGTGAACTTCTCAGCACTGGGATTCCAAACAAGGATTACTGTGCTCTTCCACCTGAGACTGGAAAGTGGGTCTCAACTCGGGTCCTCAGGCCTGTGCAGCAAGCACTTACTGGTTGAGCAAGCTTCCTAGTTCTGTTCTGGCAATCTTAATGTCCAACAAGAGGCTTGCTTGAATAAATTAATGTAGTCAAAGACTATGAAATATTATATAGGCATTAAATCCATATAGAATATTTAAGACTTGTTAATGATAGTTAAGAGAAACAGATAATTTTTCATTTTTATTCATTTAAGGGGCTTTGGTTTAGTTTGGTTAGTTTATGTTTTGTGGTGCTAGGAACAAAACCCAGGGTCTTGTGCTGTTCAACCAAGCCACACCCAAGCTGATGTGGGAGTGTCATATATCAATCTGTTGATTTCATTGGTTAAGCAATAAAGAAACTCCTTGGCCCTGATAGGTTAAAACATAGGTGGGAGGAGTAAACAGAATAGGATGCTGGGAGGAAGAGGAAGTGAGCTCAGACTTGACAGCTCTGCTCTCTGGAGCAGAGGCCCTGCTTCACTCTCCTGGGCATACGCGATGAAGCTCCGACCCAGGATGGACGTAGGTTAGAATCTTCCCGGTAAGTGCACCTTGGGGTGCTTACACACATTATTAGAAATGGGCTAGTCCAGGTGCGAGAATTAGCCTAGAAGAGGCTAGATAGAAATGGGCCAAGCAGTGTTTAAATGAATACAGTTTGTGTGTTGTTATTTCGGGTATAAGCTAGCCAGGCAGCCGGGGTGCTGGGGACGCAGCCCCGCCGCACTTATTACTACACCAAGCCACTTTTGTTTCTCCAGAGAAGGGTTTATTTCAAACCCAGAAGCCCTCTTACATCTTCCTAAGTGCTGAGACTACAATTTCAATAAGGGTGAGATGACAATTTCAATAAGGGTAAAAAAATTTCTTTTGAAAAATTGTTTTAAAAAATGACTCTAAAGTGAAAGACAATATCCAGGAAAGACCGTGTGGCTTCTATGTACTCTAAAAATGGTGGTTATTAAGCCCAGGAACTGCCCCCAACAGACATACAGCAATGTTGACCAAAAAGAAAGCCGACTGAAAGACAAGCTGGAACAAAATGAAGGACTTCCCCACAGCCTGTTTAGCTCCCAGCTTTGCCACTGTGGTCATGGACAAGCAGGTAATCAGCTGTGACAAAGTGGGGGCAGCTTCTGTTGCCCAGGTCTCCAAGTCTACTCAGAGAGAAGGAGTTTCACACCTTCTGCAGTCACAGCCTGCAGCCTGCTCTAGGGAAGAGCCCCCATGGCAGCAGCCACCTCCTCTGTGCAGCCACACTGTGCTCATGTTGTACTGGGGATGTCAGCACACAGGACCTTTGTACTTACATGTTGCTAGGGCTCTAAAACACGCCACACTTCTGTGTGCCCAAATGAATAAGCAAAACTCCACTTCTTCAAAGTCTCTTTCAGTAAAGCAGAACATTTTTGCCGAAGGCAAGAGTCCAAGAACTGAACTGGGAGCGCTTTGGGCCTCGACTCTAGCCTTTGACAAGCTTATTTATAGACCAAAATATCTTTGTCTACTGACATGGATTTTTTTTTTTTTTATGAGATAGGGCTTTAGTGTGTTGTTAAGGCTGGCCTTGAACTTATGATCACCCTGCCTTAGCTTCCTGAGTTGTAGGACTGCAGGCATGTTAGTACCATGACTGCCTAGCTATCATGGAAAACTTCAAAAACAAAAGCAGTAGAAACAAGGCCAAGTGGCAGTAAGCTGGAAGTCTGGAAACTGTACCCACAGAATATAAATATAAATTTAACAAACCCCAGATTTTTTTTCACAAGTAACAACAGAGCTGAGAAATGGAAAGGTGCCCTACCCTCACTGGCCAGCTGTAGGGATGTGCTGCACAGCAAAACACGGCAGTGTTCACACAGGAGGGGTCAGGAGAGGCAGCTCATTCCCCCGAACCCTGCACTCAGTCCCAATGCACAGTTCCAATTCCTCCTGTCCTCTGAGCTCATTTACAATCAGGAGCGCACAGAGGACGAGTAGCGGGCGGTTTCCGAGCCCAGAGGACTTTCTGAAGCAGGAACTGTCTGTCATATGCCTCTCTGAGCGATGACTCTAGTACTAACACTTAGACCAGAAAACCACACCAGTGACATCATTTCAACATACGTGAGGATTTGGCTCCATAGTGATTCTTGAGTAAGTGTAAGGAAGCTCTCCATACCATGCTGTAAGTCTTGGTTGCGGATAAGTTATATCTAAGAAAGAAAATACAGGGCTCTTGAGACGGATGCCGTGGTAAGGTGTGCCCACACTGGAGGAGAAGTGTGAGGAACACAAGGAAGAGGAAGGCTGACCCAGTCCCTTCCTCAGGATATGGGAGGTGGCTAGCGGACGCTGGAAGGGCTACACAGGAAAGACATGCTGGCAGGGACAGCCTGGGCAATGGCTCTGGGGACGGAAAGTGTATGATCTGTTTGTTTCAGTCACAGAAAAAAAAAATCTCAAAAAGCAGAATATGGAGCCTGAGCCATGTGAAATGGGATTTGTAGTAATAATCCGTTTGAAAAGCAAGAGAACCTAGTCATCTGTATACCTCACGGCAACACTGTACATGTCCTTCTGATCTAAAACAGTGGAAGCAACTGTAACACACACCTGCTTTTGTCACACGTGGATGCTATCTAAACTGTTTTAGAGAGGTCAGGGGCTACCATCTCTCCCCAACAGACATCAGTCACAACAACAAGATTAACACAGGACTGAGGACATGCAGCTCAGTAGTAGAACTTTCTAAACCTCTAAGACTGCATAAAGCCTTGCATTTGAACCCAGAATTGCCGAAAAGAGGAGTCGGGGAAGCCAGTGTTCATTAAAGGACACACACACACACACACCCACACACCAGTAGGCATTCTGTTAAGCAAGTATCATGCATCATTTTAATTTATTTAATTAACATGAATTTTATAATTTATGTACTATTAGATAAATTTTAAAGATAAGAAAACCTAGAATTACAGAGCCTCTGAACTGTAATTTGCTCAAAATTAACAATTATTGGAACGCTAAAGCAAGCACCCAAAGCCACACTGTGAAAACTCCTAGAGTAGGGAAGGCTTCCTTAAAAAGGCTCCTATTCTGACACCCATGTTAAAAAAAAAATGAAGCCAGTTCACATGCACTTTGTCTCTTTCTTCACAAGCAATTCAAACTGGCTCCAAGTCCTAGGGAAGGAGCCTATGTCAAAGCACAGACGCCTCCTAGTGGCCATGTGAGGTAGCACAGGCATTGCAGGAGCAGGGAGAGCAACAGTAAGGGGCAGAGCAGAGTAAGGTAATCAATGGTGCTGCATCTTCACAAGCTCAGAAGAGGAGACATGGAAACTGAAGGAGACTGGCTGACTCCAGTGGAAGGAATGAGAAAACACAAAGTCAGTAAGGAGGACTTCAGTAAAATGTGTGCCAAATGGATTAGCAAAAAGAAAGGTCTGGAAACTTCTATAAAGAAGGAACAAGCACCATCAGAATAGAGAAGCAGTTAAAGCGAAATGGAGGGCATGTCAGCCACGGGCCAGCTAGCCAGGCTTTCTTGGCTCTCTGAGCTCATGCCTCTCTCTTGTCCACTCTCTCTGACCTCTGGGTCTCTGCTGGGCATGGCTTCTGCCCGGCACACTAATTCCTGTCTGTCCCTTAGGGAGTCTTGGCTTTTATCCTGTTTGAGACCAGCTATGTTAAGCCGATGCGGGGAACTGCAAAACATTTGAACGGGGACTGTGCAGCAGCAACTGTGCCCAGAGGCCTGCTTACCCTCTTTGATGCCCATCCTCTGTTTCCAGGGGACATCCTGACAAAGGCGCTCCAGTATCCAGTCAGCTTCCTTCAAGTCCACGAAGCCAGGATATAAACACACCCTTAATGCAGAGAGAGCGGTCATTAGCGGAACTACACAGAAAAGGCGGACTGAATACCAGCAGAGTTGACTAGACTTTCACTTTAAAGGGCAGATGGAGCTATTTTCCTTCCATATGGTCTTTGCATAAAATAACACACTCCATTTGTGGCACCACTGAAGACACACAGCCGTAAGAGGGACACACGAGGCTTTCTAGAGTTCTGCTTCAAACAGTGTTCAAGACCCTTTACTGCCCCGGAGAGAGGAGACAGAGAGTACTAGAATGGCTCTGTCTGGAAACACTGGACAGGCACTACTGTCCCTCAGTTTCCAAACGTGTAACCTAACAATGACATCCATTTCACAAGGTCACTATGAAGAGGAACTAGTAAAACGTAGAGGTCAAAAAATATTTTTTAAAACTATATCCATTAGAAGACAGAGACTACCATGGCTATCAAAACAAACATACCCAAATGAGGTTTCCTTTTACTAAATACATTCTCATCCTGTTACAGATTCAGCTGAAAAAGTCATTTTGTATCTCTTCCCTAAGGAAAGTCTAGAAGCACACTCTCCTGCAGTCTTGACAGCAGCAAGCCCTCAGAAGGTGCATATGAGTTAGAAGACCCAGAGCCCATCTAAAGCTACCTACTTAACACAAGACCTGGCTGAGCAGCACAACACAGCTGGTCGTGCATACTGCTTCAAAGGGCAGTGTCTCGGATATACGGCTGGTTTGCTTTGTTGTTACTGTTTTTGTTTCTTGTCAACCTGACACAATCAAGGGCCATTGGGGAAGAAAGAATCCCAACTGAGGACTTGCTTCCGTCAGACTGGCCAATAAGTCTGTGGGGGTTTTGTCTTGACTGACGATTGGGGTGGGAAGGCCCAGCTTACTGTGGGCAATACCATCCCTGGTCAGATGGTCCTGGGGTGGCTAAGACAACAGATTAACCCAGGAAGAGCAAGTCAGTAAGCAGCATTTCTCCATGGCCTCTGCTTCTGTTCCTGCCCGACTTCTGTGACCCGAGAGTTGAAAGGTGGAGCCATCCCTTCCCTTTCCACACTGCACTCAGGAATCGTATTTATCACAGCAATAAAAAACAAAGATTGGGAGACTCCAAAAGGGGTTTAAACAGTAGCCACACCAGCCAGTTTTACAGGGTGCTCTATATCCAGAAGAGGATCCTGTTAAGCAACTTTCATTGGTCATTTCTGATGTAATTGTTTATCTCATTGGTTTATGGTGATAGTTAATATATTGTGCATTAAAATATTTTTAAATAGTGACTACACGTAATAGATATATAACTTTACCTTCTTATATATATCTAATATATATTTAACTTTACCTTCAATTCACCTTAATGTGGCAATGTAACACTATATAATGAATATATATGTAGTTCATGAAGTGCAGCAATAAATAATGTAGCACTCACGAAAGACTGGAGCTAGCTCTGGCACTAAGCTACTGTGAGTGGCGGGGTGCAAGAAAAGGACTGTCTCTCTGGGCTTGGCTGCCTCGTGAGACTGTGGTCACAACAGTTGCTCTAACAGTCAGAAGCTGTGAAAATGTTCTGATGCTAGAAAGAGTTTATAAAAAGGAGGTATTACCCGAGTCTTGTTCCTTAATAAGGGGAGGACAATTTCAAGAGCCTATAACTCAGTGACAGCTGCAGTCACGCACCAATGAGGAGTCACCTACCTCGACACACCTGTGGGTGACAGGCTGATTTCATGCACTCCCTCCCTGCTAAAGAAGCAGAGGAGAAGCACGTGTCAGTGTGAGGCAATGGAATCCACCCTGTTTGTGCCCTCCCACGGCCCTGACTCGTTAGGATTGGTTACCTTTAGAGAACACTAGGAGGGGGGCAGAATCTCTATCCTCCTCCTCAACTGCTAGACAAGGGGCAAAATGGTGGCGCATCGTTAATGGTACTGGGAACAGAACCCCGAGGGGATCAGGCCATGGGGACAAAAGCGGGAGATAATAACCTCTGACTCTACCCCTCTAGGTTTCACGCATGATTTAGGCTGATAGGATCCAAGAACCTATCACCAATGGAGAGTTTAGAATGAGGACTACAGCCCAGGGCGCAAGTGCACACACCTCAACACCTAGAGCATCTGTTACTTTCAAAGATAAATGTCTAGTGAGTTCTTCCTCTGGGCAGAACTCCTTCAGTATCCCCATCACTGCATTCATGGTCCTTGAGACCTAGACCTCTCTTCTGACGACTCCCACAGAGCCACCATCCTCAGCAGCAACCGCTTGCATTCCTTTACTACAGCACTACAGGAGTTTCCAGCCCATGTTTCTGTATGCAGGAATACTTCCCTACTGGCCAGCAGCCCCTATCCAACTCACCTCCCAGTCTGGTGCAAGGAAAGCTTCTCACTTCCCCTACAAAAATCTCACTGCACCTCACCTCTAAAACTTCCCTGACCATTAATTTGTGCCAGTAACATGACCCATCTCACCCTGTGCCAGTATTCGATCTTATGTACAAAATTACGACTTGTTTAAATGTCTATTCTATTTGTTAGATGTGGGTCTTTTAAGGGGCAAAGAGTGGCTTATTCTCACACCTTACACACAGTGGATGGGTGATAAAAAGCTTGCTGAATGCTGGGCAGAGGTGGCACATGCCTTTAAGTATTTGGGATGCAGAGGCAGACAGACACATTTCTGTAAGTTCAAGCCCAGCCTGGTCAGCAGAGCAAATTCCAGGACAGGATCCAAAGTTACAGAGAAACCCTGTCTCAAAAAATAAAAACCAAACCAACCAAACAAACAAAACTTGCTGAATTTAATTCAGTGTGGAAAGGTGTGTGAAACACAGACATACAGGTGAAAGTTTCATGGCAGAAAAGCAACAGAGCACACAGATCATTTACTACTTTAAAGGTTTTCCTATCACCTCTCTCAGGGGCCAGCGGTTCCTGACCTCTGCACTAGGCTCCTAAGTAGCTGAATGAGCACAGCTAGCATTTATTTCCCAAGGACCACATTCTACTACGGAAGTTATCTAAATAGATTCCGAGGATATAAATACTGTGCTTTCACGAGATATACAGAACGGTATCTAGAAACTCCCTCACTCCAAACATGGAGCACATTTCTGGGAACTGGCAAACAAAGCCTAGGTGAGTTAACTTTGGACACAGCAAGGCTGAGCCCCGAACCCCTAGGAAGAGATGCTGTGACATTTCCCTCGACTTGCAAACTTACGACTGCATCCCTCCCTTTTAAGCCCAACTGTAATGGTTTCGTGGCTTTGTTCTCTCTACCACCAAAGGAGGCGATACTGCATAGGTACCGTTCAAACAGTCAAAGACTAGTAGACCTAAGCCGGATTTAAGTGACTTTACTACTAGTCCTTAACATCCAAAGAAGAAAATCAAATTCTAGAGAGATGGAAAGAACTCAGAACTAGTTATATAGCTAACTAGTTGCAAAGATGTGACTAGATAATTACTGAAATTATGTTGATATTTGTGTGAGTTTCAAATTCTTGTAAAACCAGTCTACAAATATCTTTATAGCATAATAGATTGCTCATAGACAAGAACATCCATCTGATGCTAATTGCTAACATAAAAGTATAGCTCATACTGATAGTTCATTTACATCAGGTGGAAAGTGAGAGACAGGAGAAAAGAAGCCAATATATCTCACACCTGCTTTGGAAAACATTCCAGACACAAATGAATACAAGAGGAACATTTAACATTGTTTAAATTGCTCAGCACCAACCCCATGGTTTTAGTACATGGGATGCAGGGTCATCTAGTTCACAGCAGTTTTCATAAGGACTGCTAGCAAAAGGGCACTCAAGGCTTCCCAACAAGCCAGGCTGCAGTGACTCAGGACAATGTCTTTTCTGTACCCAGTCTACCCTTCCAGAAACCAATGAAACGGGGCCAGGAAATCAACCCCAGAGTTAGAATTGAATGTGCAGAGATCTTGCTGTGTTTTCTATACCATCGGTAAACCCAGGAAGTCTCCTCAAAAGATCAAGTTCAACGACTGAGGTAGACTATTCCTTCCAGCCATGCTCTTTTTAAAGGGAAAGTCATCGAGGGATAGACCCTGGCCATGCACTTCACTGTGAGCATTGCTTACTTACTCAATCACTCTGGGCTCTGGGACTGTACGCACAACCTGCAAGAAAACAGCAGATCTGAACTTGGGGATGGTTCCCAAGGGTCAAGAATAGCACATACCTCTCATTTCTAGCCAAAACAAGGCAGGTTTACACCTATCCTTTTTCCATCCAACCACCACTACCCCAACAAAGCATTGTTCCTGCAGTTCCTAGAACTATGTCACACTGGCCAGATGACCGAAAATGTGATACAATTAGAACTAGTCAACTTTCCCGTTAGCCAGACACTCTGCAGAAACCTTTTATTAATAAAAAAGACTTTTTTTTTTTAAAGTAGAAGATACATTCTAAGAGGAGTTTTGGTAATTATTATATCAGCAGTTCTCAACCTGTGAGCCATGACCTCTTTGGGAGGTAGACGACCCTTTCACAGGGGTCGCCTAAGATCATCGGAAAACACAGATATTTACATTACAATTCCTAACAGCAGCACAGTTATGAAGTAGCAATGAAATAAGTGTATGGTTGAGGCCACCACAACATGATGATTGTATTAAAGGGCTGCAGCATTAGGAAGGTTGAGAACCGCCGATCTATATGATTGTTACTATACCAAGATCCCGAACTTTTAAACTGTATTTTTTTTTCATTTTATTATTCTTTTAAGTGAAGGGGCTGAGGAGATGGCTACAAAAGCATGAGAGACTAAACTCAAATTCTCCACACCATGTAAATACTGAATGGGTGCAGAGGCTTATTTGCAATGCAGAGCTCGGGAGGCAGAGACAGGGAACTCCCAGGGCAGACCGGCTCGTTAGACTAGCTGCATTTAGAACATTCTGTATTCAGCTGAGACCCTGACTGGATATAATGTGGGAAGCAATTGAGGACAATACCTGATGTCAACCTCTGGCCTCTGCACACACATCTATAGGCACATACACATGTGTACCCATACATATAAACATGCATTTGCATAACACACACATAAAAATAAAAAAAGAACTGGGACTTACTTCAAGAGAGCACTTGCCTAGCATATGTAAGACTCTGGGCTTGATCCCAGCCCTGCAACGCCTCTGTCCCCCCAAAACTGAGTCATCTATGTTTTTTACATTTATTTCCTGTGGGGGTGGGGGCTAAAAAAATCAGGCATTTTGGTATAATCACTGACATTTCAGAAGGATTTTCTGTAACAATTCTGAAGAGAACATCATTGTAGAACTGTTAGATCTTAGCTAGATAATACAAGCTCTTGTCACAGTATACCACGAAGCTGTAGTCATGGTACAGCTTCCCTGCCCCCCCCCCCCAAAAGACAGAGGGTTTGGAGGGAAACATGGCCATGCAATGAGGGCAGAATACAAAGAATCTTCAGGCAGATAAGAAAACCAAAATAGTTCACATTTCATTATTATTAGACTCCTTTTGTTCTGCTACTCTTAAGTACACCCATTCAGCCACCGCTGGGGCACCGGCTCCAGAAACCCAGCTTTTGTAAGCACATCTCTGTTACCACTGAAGGAGAAACAGCAGTTTACCAGCTGAGGCTCTTTGAATACAAACTCTCTGTCAGGCAGCTGCTTCCTCCGCCAGGCCTGTCCCGGTGTCTGGGGAAGATGGCTCCTACTAGTAGTAGCTGAAACAAGAGAGAAGGGCCTCAAACAAGAGCCGATAAACCTCCCTGAAGATGACTTATGACCCCAAAATGTAATTGGCAAGGCAACAACCAGGCTCCACCCACGCTGAAGGTACTGACTAAACAGGAGGAACCAAGTTAATGCCCTTAGCTCACCATCGACCAGATCAGACAAATGCCAGCCATTTCTAAAGAAAACTGTGAACAACTAGAGTGGAAGTTTGTTATAGAGCAAAGGCTAAAATCAGGACGATGGCGGCTGGCCACACCCACACAGTCCCTGCAGGTGCTTGCCTGGCGGAGCAGCCCAGGCTCCCTGTACTCGGGCTCGCCGTCTTTTGTCGTCCATATTGAACACAAAGCTTTCTGTTCTGAGATTTCAGAAGATTTCATTCCTGAGTCAAACCATGGGATGGTTACCTGTGTTCAAAGAGAAACAAGTGCTTTGTTAAAGACTGTGAGAGCCTGGCCTCCTAACAGGTAATTAAAGCCATTTTGGTCAGAAGAGACAGCACAACAGCAGATAGAGCTCCTACATAAAGTCAACTGTAGAAGCTGATTCACTTGGCCTGCTGTCTATCACAGCGCTTTCTCAGTAGGCAGTCAGTCTATCACACACAGACTATGCTATTCATATTAGTCTCAAGAACAGAACATGCCCCTTAGTCCTTGATACCAATATTGAAAAACAGGCCAAGTCAGATGTGGCGGTGCTTGCTTTTAGTCCCAGCTCTCAGGAGCCAGAGGCAGGAGATCTATGTGAGTTCAAAGGCCAGCCTGCTCTACAGAGTTCCAGGACAGTCAGGGCTACCCAGAGAAACCCTGCTTCAAAAGCCGGAAAAAAAGAAAACGTCAAGACCCAGCTTCCTCATGCATTACTGCTTACACTGGTTGTATGAGCGTCCCCAGAAGTTTTAAAAGTAGACATGACAGAGGAACCAGAAGGACTTTGGCCAAGTGTAAGAGAAGCACAAACAGGCAAATCCTACATGACCTCACACATAAAGACTGAAGAAAGCTGAGGCCTTAAGAGGACAATGTGATTCCTTGTGACTAGGGAAGGGGGCTAAATGGGGAAAAGGACACTGTGGATCCAAAGTACAAAGATTCATTTGGACAAGGTGAGTTTTACTGATCTACTGCATGAACAATAACCACAAACACCAAATCCTGGGTATTTCATAGTTACAAAGAGTAGATTTTAAATATTTCTGTCACAAAATGGCATGTGAAGTAATAAATGTATTCATTTTGTGCTCTTTCTATATCACAAGCATGTATCAAAACATCACAGTATCCCATAAATACATACAAGAATTTGTCCACTAAAATTAAATTTAAATTAAAATCTAAAATATTCATATCCCACTTTCAAAACTATGATTTAGGAAAGATTCCATTTCTATGCTTATAACAAGCAGAGAAAGGTAAGATGCTAATATATATGGGGAGCAGGGGTTTAGTGACTTACAAAGTCACTCAGAGAAATCAATACCGACTAAAAGTTCAGCTTTTATCAAGGCTTAGCCTTAAGCTAATCAAATCCCGTACATTTTGCCCATTAATTATACCCTGTGGCAAATACAGAACACGGGGGGTCGGGACACATGTTCTGAATTTACGAGCCACTTCTTTATGGGTCTAGGAAAGCTTCAAGTTCCCAAAGAGAACACAGTTATATTAACGCTCAGCCTACAGATCCCCCAGCCCCCTCTCCTAGACCCTCTGATCCACAAGAGTAGATCTGGTTCGGGACTCCATGCTTATAAATCTCCTTAGGTGATAAGAAGTATGGTTTACCAGCACACTCCTGTAATCTCAGCATCCAGGAAGCCTGAGTTAAATATTGAGAGCCTGTCTCATCAACAACAACCTATATCAGGTAGAGACACGAAGAGCCTGTCAGCTGCCCCAAGGCGTTAATGAAACGATCAAATCCAACTCTCCAGCCGAGCAAGATGTGCGAAGGAAGCCCTCATCTCCGAGGTCTTAAAGGCATAAGACGAGGGTTAGCGGGGGTCCCCAAAGGCCTCTGACCAGCGCACCTTGCTGCTCATTCACACAGGAGCGATGTCATTCGTCTAGGGCAATTGCTGAAAATCAAAATTCTCAGAGCCGTCTGAGACTTACTCAGTCTGTGGAGTTCCTGCCACCCTGGCACCCAAAGCTTGAAACCCCTAAGAAGAACAAGGGCTCTGGCGGTAGCGGGAACTTGCTTTGAATGCAGATCTGTCCCTGTCCCACCTGTAAACACCGAGCCAATTGACGTTACCGTCTGAGCCCCAGCCTCTCCTTCACAAGCAAGCGCAGGAGCCAGCACCGCCCTCGGGGTTGGGGTAAAGAACAGTGGGGAACAGCCTGCTGATGTGACGGGGGAGCTGGGCTCCTTTCCCTAATTCAGACCGACTCCCATACAGCCGGTGGCCTAGGAGCAGTCCTCACACGCGCCGCAAGCCAGGGCTGGGCGCGCGGGACCGAGCCGGCTGAGCTCGCGGAAACTTCCCTGCTTTCCTGACGCTGGGGAACCTTCAGCGTGAGGCACCAGCTCCTGTAACGCCCAACCACAGGCCTCGCTGTCACCTACTTCCTCTTACGTTAAATATTGCCGCCCGCTTCCGGTGTGTACCCCGGAGTCCGGGTCATCCCATATTCCTGGTGCCTAGAGGGCCGGGTCGAGATGCTGAAGGGAACCAGATTAGAATTGTGGACACGCGCGGGGGTTTAAGACGGCCAATGTGAGGAGGAGGTAGGAATGAAGATGAGTCTCCAAGGCCTATATCCCCACGACGGAAGCTCCCGAAACTAGTGCTGGCATCTTTGGTTTGTTGTGGAAAGAGCAACCATAGTATTCCGGAACTTGGTGGACGGACCCGGGAGTTGGAAGGACTCGGATCATAGTGTGTTCAGCCATAGAATTCCCAAGTGCTCCATTTCCTTTTTAAATGATCATAGCTCCTGTTAGTGGGATTAAATAAGATCAAAATATCTAGAACACTATATAAATTTAATTATTCAAGATGGCTCAAAGTGTCTCCTCACGCATCCGACCTCTTGAGAAGCATCTTTAAAGTTAAGCCCTTGTATCTTACAGCGTAACAGTACTAATTGTAGCACTTCTGAAAGCTATTCTCTAAAATTTATCCAAGCATGATCATTGCCACAATCTTTCAAATAAGCCTGATACCTTAAGAGTAGCAATAATGACCTTTTAAGGAAAACCCTCGTCTGACTAAGACAATAGAATCTTGGTCCTGGGGAGACCTAGCCTTGCTTTTGGTTTGTGTCAATTACCTGGCCAAAGGACTGCCCCTACGAAGGAAGGCTTATTGTAAGCTACACTAAAGAGATAAGCGACTTTAATAAAGTCCTTTAATGAGATACTGTGCTTCGCCTCTCTGAATTCCCACCCTCTACTAGTCTCTTACAGAACATGGGCATAAACAAACATAGCTTTCTTTTTTCTTGCTCTCTCTGCTCTAAGCATGCTTCCTGTCACACTTCAGGCTTCCCCCAAAATTATGTGCTTCTTTAATGCTTCTCTTCTGCCATGGTCTCCCCTCCCCCTTCTCCATTATCTTCCTCTGAGCCCTGCTGAGATTTACAACTCACCTGCCCTCAGGTGTTTTTCTTTTAAACTAATAAAATTGTCCTTGAACTTCTTTTTGAGTCCATTCTTAAATTCTTTTCCTAATGAGACTAAAACACCAGGAGGCAACCGCAATTCCCTGGTATTGATACTAAATAGTGCTTGGCTGTAGCAAGCTCAATGTTCCTGAAACAATGTACTGATATTGCTGCCACTTTCAAGTACAATTTTCAGTGCATCTATTTTTTGTTATACTCTGTGACATTGAGAGAAAAATGATTTATCGCAGAACTGAAAAGAGAGGCAGCTGGATTGTAATTTTACTGTTTTTTTTTTTCCCCTCCATCACCTGGTAATCATTCGATGCCTGCTTCTGGCTCAGGAACACTTGATACATCTCCTAAAGGGTGTTATTTCTTTCTTTTTGATGATTATAGTTTTTGAACTGCAATAGAGATTCCTGGAATGAAGTGCTTCTGAAAATACTGATTAGCACCTAGTCAGCCTCTGATGGAATGTTTTAAAAAAATCAGTCCATGACCTGTTGACATCAGAAATCACAACACTTGGGCTGGAGAGATGGCTCAGTGGTTAAGAGCATTGCCTGCCCTTCCAAAGGTCCTGAGTTCAATTCCCAGCAACCACATGGTGGCTCACAACCATCTGTAATGAGGTCTGGTGCCCTCTTCTGGCCTGCAGAGATACACACAGACAGAATATTGTATACATAATAAATAAATAAATATTTAAAAAAAAGAAATCACAACACTTTCTTTCATTTATAATAATTTATTATTTAAACCAATTTTTTAAATTAAAATTTAAATATATTTTGTGATAGTCTTCCCATCTCCAAAGTCCTTCCAAATTCTTTCCTCATCCCTACCCACCCAGCTTTAAGTTCTTTCTCAAAAACCAGAAACTCAATACAAACAAAACCCCCAAAACAAAAATAAACCAACAAAACAAAACAAACCCACCCAACTGTAGCCAAATAAAAGCAAACAAAACCTGTAGGGCCCATAACTATCACTGAACATGAGGCCTGCCCTAGAGTGTTTGATATACCCATTATTGGAGAAAATAATTTTATATACACTTTATTGGAGAAAATAGACTTTATTTTTCCCAGCAAGTATAAATGACAGCTCAGTTGTTAACCTTTATCCTAGTGGCTATGTTTCATCCATCCATCCATCCATCCATCCATCCATCCATTCATTCTTTTGTGTGTGTGTGGGGGGGGCTGTTTCGCTACATGAATGAAATATAATAAATATTTAAAATATATAATAATAAATATATAAAAATATATTACGAATGAAATATAATAAAACAAAAACTTTCACATGGAAGTTGGACAAGACAAACCAATAGAAGGAAAAGGACCTAAAAAAAAACCCCACAAGAACCAGAGACCCACTCAGGAATCCCCTAACACTAAACTGGAAGCCATAATATACACGCACAGGACCCGGTGCTGGACAGTTCCTGCCTGTGCTGCTCCAGTCTCTGTGAGTTCATATGATCTTTGATCATGTTGGTTTAGAAGGCCTTGTTTTCTTGGTGTCCTCCATCCCCTCTGGTTGTTACTCTCTTTCCACCTTCTCTTCTGCAGGGTTCCCCAAGGTCTTCAGGGATGGATTTGATGGAGACATCCCATTTAGGACTGAGTGTTCCAAAGTCCCTCACTCTCTTCATAATGACTGTCTGTGGGTATCCCTCTGTATTTGTTCCCATCTCTGCAAAAGGAAGCTTCTCTAGTGAACAAGGGCACTGATCTATGGGTATAGCAAAGTATCATTAAGTCATTTTATCTCTACACTTATTTTCTTTCTTAGACCAGTATTAGGTTCACCAGAGGTTCCCAGGAATCTAGTCTCAGGTTCTTGGTCACCATCTCATGGGTGGACCTTAAGTCAGTTCCGGTACAGGTTAATTACTCCCACAAGCTCTGTGCCACCATTGCCCTAGCGAATTTTTTAGCTTGTGGCTGGCTTGATGTTTACCTTTTGCTTTTGATAGCCTGCAGGGTACCTTTCTGTACCAGAGATGCTGAAATGTAGGGGTGAAGGCTCACTGTAGGTACCAGGTCAACATCTCCATGTCCAGTGAGTTGTGTAGGCATTGTCTTCAGCAATGGGGTCTTGCTATCAGTTTGTGGAGAACACCCTATAGTCTTGGCAACAGTTTGAGTTATTTGGGGATTCCCATTGGGCCCTGTTAGCCAACAACTCAATAAGATGTAACCACTTCACAGTACTGGAAACTTTGTTGGTAACAAAAGATAACAAATTGGAGTTCTATCTCCCCCATAATTTGGAGATTTCATTTAGATCACCTTCATATATGTATATATTTTAGGAAAGTTTTACTGTATTAGGTTTCCATTCTGCCCCTTGAATGCCCCATAAGTTTTCAGTCTCTTTCTATATTCCCTTCCATAATCATTTTTCTGTCTCTACTTGACCTTCATATTCCAGCCCTCCCCATTCATCCATAACTATATATTCTATTTCTCTTTCCTAGTGATATCTATCTGTTCCTTCTAGTTCCTTCATCTATATCCACCATCTGTGGTTCTATGGATTGCAGCTTGATTATCATTGACGTAAGAGTTAATATCCACATATAAGTGACTATAAGCCATATTTGTCTTTCTTTTTGGATAACTCACGCAGGATGATTTTTTTCTAGTTTCATCTATTTGCCTGCATATTTCATGATGTCATTTTATAATGGCTGAGTAATACTTCATGTTAAATGTACCACATTTTCTTAATCCATTATTCTGTTGAGGGACATTTAGGTTGTTTCCAGTTTCTGGCTATTATGAACAGAACAGCGATGAACATGGTTGAGCAAGTGTCTTTGTGGTAGGATGAAGTATCCTTTAGGTACATGCCCAAGAGTGGTATAGCTGGGTCTAAGATAGACCAATTCCCATCTTCCTAAGCAGCCACCACACTGATTATTTACACAGTGGCTGTAAGAGTTTGCATCCCCACTCACAATGGGTGACTGTTCCTCTTACTCCATATCTTCACCAGCATAAGCTGTCACTTGTTATATTGGTCTTAGCTATTCCAACAAATGTAAGATGAAATCTCAAAGGAGTTTTGATTTGAATTTCCCTGATAGCTAAGAATGTTAAACATTTCTTTTTCAGCCATTTGAGTTTCCTCTATTGAGAATTCTCTGCTTAGATCTGTACCCCATTTTAAAAACTGGGTTATTTGTTTTCTTGATATCTAATTTCTTTAGTTCTTTATATATTCTGGACACTAGCCCTCTATTGGGTGGGGACTTGGTAAGAATCTATTTCCATTCTGTAGGCTGCTGCTTTATCTGAATCATGGTGGCCTTTGCCATGCAGAAGCTTCTCATTTTCATGAGGTTCCATTTATTAATTGTTGATCTTAGTGCCTGTGCTAATGGTGTTCTATTCAGAAAGTTTTTCCTGTTCCCATGAGTTAAAGACCACTTTCTCTTCTATCAGATTCGGTGTATTTGGCTTTATGTTGAGGTCTTTGATCCATTTGGAGTTGGGTTTTGTGCATGATGATAAGTATGGATCTATTTGGATTCTTCTACATTCAGCCATTAAATTTGAAAAGCACCATTTGTTGAAGATGTTGTCTTTTTTCCAGTGTGTGTCTGGCAACTTTTTAAAAAATGTTTTTATAGAGCTTCAACTATTTTGGACTTTTCAGGGATGCTTTGGTAGGGTTGTTGGTCTTAGCTGGGGTGTATTGTTCTGGCTGTTATTGTCAATTTTTTGTTTTGCTTTGTGTGTGTGTGTTTTAAAATTTTGTAGGCCAGGTTGACCTTGAACTCAGAGATTAACCTGCCTTTGCCTCCCAAGTGCTTGGATTAAAAGCATGCACTACTACTGCCTAGCTTGATTGTGGGTTTATATTTGCTGGCTTCTAGGCTTCTGGGGTTGAGAAGATTGTAATTCTAGGTACTGATCTCTAGTCTTGTCTTTGTTGAGTGGGTGTTTCGTTCCTTGGTTTCTTCTGTTTCCTCTCTTGTTTGTGTTTGTAGGAGGACATGATGACTGTGTTGCCCATAGGAAAAATTTGAAGTCCTGATAGGTGTGGGAACCAGAGTAAAATGTATTTCTTGGTTTTGGCACCTGAGACTTAGAAGTGGGGATGGGCTGAAGGCAGTGGAGGTGCTTCAAAAGAGGGAGGAGATCAGAGTGTTCCACCAAGATCTACTTATTCCCCTGGGAATGAGGTCAGAGAGTGAGGAGAGGCCACAGCAGAAGGCGTGCTACAGAGCTTGGGAGGAGACAGCAGATTGGACTTGAAGGAATGAAGAGAGAGGTGAAGATCAGTAGTTAGCCTACTTGCTTCCTTGGTCAGAGTGGCCTGTGTGTTCCCAGGGAGTGCCTGCAGGAGCTTGGAGCTGGGCCACAGAACTTTAAAAAGAACAGAATTGACTTTAATCCAGGTACTCAGGAGACAGACAGGTGGATCTCTGAGTTCAAGGCCAACCTGGTCTACAGAGTGAGTTCCAGGACAGCCAGAGCTACACAGAAAAACCCTTTCTTTAAAAAAACAAAGCAAGCAAGTAAACAGACCAGAAACACACCTGGATATGACGGCACATTCCTGCAGTCCCAGCATTTGGGAGGTAGAGGTAGCAGGATCATTCTGAAGCCAGCCTTAGCTATGTAGCTAATTTGAGGTCAGCCTGGGCTACTTGAAGGTCTAAGTCAAAACAAATCCAAACAAAATGATTGCTTGAATTTTTATCAATGCCCACAGTAACAATGTTACATAGAAAATATGAAAACATCTGGGACACTAGTAACATGAGTAGTCAATTCTAGTTTGATCAAAACAGGCTTTTTTATGCTCATAGTTCCTGAGATGTGTGAGTTTATGACATTAGAAAGATTTCTTCATGGTCTGGGCATTTTCACCTGGGTTTCAGTTCCTCGTTTCTATTTGAGTTATTTGTGTGGCATCTGAGGAAAGGTAAAAGAGGCTATAGGAGAGAAAATGAAGATGTGACCATTGCCATCTAATCCACCCTCTATTTCCTGGCCCAGAAGACCAGAACATTTCCCCCTTGTTATCTTGTCCAATGGGCAGAATGCTGTAGGAACATTAAAGGAGGCTGGGTCCGTACCCTAGTCCTTGTTCCAGTGTGAGCGCAGCCAGTTACCTCCATGCCCAATGTCTGACCAATTACAACATTAGTTGAAACTAAGAACTTTTAGGAGTAGCGGCCAAAATCCTGGCCTCCATTTTCACAGTGAACAGACGTGAACCGTCAGTTTCTAGACTTCATGTATATGATGTAAATTGATCTAAACGCCTATATTCAGTTAATGATTACATTTTTAAAAGATTAAATTCCCACACATTTTAGGACCTGGACTCAGGACTGAAGTTAAGGTCATCAAGATGGCTCAGTGGGTAAAGTACTTGCTGGTGCAAGATTGATGACCTGAGTTCAATCCTCAGAAACAGCGTAGAGGTGGAAGACTGAACAATTTCCACAAATATACCTCCACGTTCATTCACACCACACACATATTCACACAGGATTTAACAAAAAACTAAAGCTATTTCCTCAGAATCTAAAATACCTCTGTGGTCTAGTAATAAAAGTTAGTAAAAGCAAGAGATTGTGGTACTCATGTGAGAATTGGAACGGTGGCTCAAGCTGACTCACAAGAGGCTCGGATGACCCACGATTGCTTCAGCAACCATCAGAGCCTTGGAAGAATGGGATGTGGATGCCAGTCTCATCCCCATTCAAACCATCACTGACGGCCCACTCTGTGGTGAGAGATTGCTGTACTGAGTCATGAGGAGTGGGTGTTGGGTTCTCTGGATAGTGAAGACACTTGATCAGCAGCGGGAAAACTTGTGACAAGGCAGTCTGGGGGAAAGTGAAGCGGGTGACAAATAACGAACATGTTTGTGTACAGTGTGAAGGCTCAACAAAGCCTTCCCGCTCCCTGTAGAGGAGGTTTTTATAATCACTCGATACAGTGACATACCCTATCAATGCCAGCCTCTTCTCAGGCCTGTCCAATTAGTTGTCTAAACATAGACATTGTGACAGGGATGGAGGATATGTATGGACTCGATGACATGAATTCTCCCTGCCAACACTTAACTGGCTACTGCTACTATTTCAAACCTAATCTGCAAATGTTGTGACCCATTATGGAGTCCTCCACATGTCACCATGCTCCAGGCAGCCACCAAGTGACTTGGCGGCAGAATGACTACGTGGCCCCTTTCCATTTTGATGAGGATAGAGGCTCAATCTCACTGGAGTGTAAACACACTCTGGAAACCTTCCTGGCCCATACTGCTTTGGCCAGCGAGACCATCTGTGGATGCCCAAATGTCTTATTCACCAATGGCATCCTCAGGGTATTTGCAGCTCCTGATCAAGGTTATCACCTCGCAGCAAAGGAAATACACCGTTAGGCTCAAGTCCACGGAATCAAATCCCCACCCCCTGGAAGGAGTCGGGCTCTCTAAGAGGCTGTGAAGGAAGGAAACAATATTCCCACTGAGTGGGCATGTAAGACTGCCACCTGGCCATCTTGGTTCTTCATTTCACTGAACTGAAATGCAAGGAAAAGCTCTATTCTTTCATCTGAGGCGACTGATCCCAATTACTGGTGGAATTTGTATTTGCTGCTTAAGTTTTTAAGAAGCACTTAGCGTTTTAAGATGCCATCCTGGTCAGAAAAGGATTACAGATATGCAATAGGGACATATTCAGACATAAAAGCCCTCTCAATAAGACACAGTGTGTTTAAAAAATGTATGTAGACTTGGGAGAGAGAAGAAAAAAAGAGTAAAGAGACAGTAAATGTAGTATTTCGGGACTGAGCAGCAGGGGACTAACTAGCGGCCAACTACACCAACTGACCCAGGCTGGGCTGTGCCAGCTCTCAGCTCCAAAGCCACTGTTCACCGTCTTGTGTGCACACTTCAGCAGCTCTCCCTGCTGCCTGGCCCAGGACTGAGCTTCACTAGTGGAGGGGCCTGCGGGAGAGGCTTGTTATGGTTTGAATGTGAAATGGCCCTAGCCAAGCAGAGGTGTGCTTGAATACACCGTCCCCAGCTGGGGGCGCTGTTTGAGACACTGTGAATCCTCCAGCAAGTGGAGACACAGTCTACAAGGAGAGGGCCTTTGAAGGTTATTCCCACCTCCTACTGTGCTCCAGTTCTCTGCCCTTGGCTTTGGAGGTGTGAGAAGGCCTACACACACACTCCCAGCACTATGGAAGGAGTGCTTCCGTGGTCAGTGCTGACCTGAAACTCTGTGAACCAGAAAATTGATCCAGAAGAAATCTCTTCCTCCTTAAGTCATTTCTCTGTCAGGTGTTTGGTCTCGGAGAAAACTAGCTAACACAGAGCTCTCCTCTCTGGTCCTGGATACTCCTCTGTCCTTGGCTGAACAGTGTATCCCCCAAATTCACAGTCACTCAAACTGTGAGTGACCTTATCTCAGAATAAGATCTTTGCAGGAGTGCGGGGTTTAAGATGAGGGCCTATGGAATCAGAGTGGGTCCTACTCCACCCACTGATGTTAAGAGGAGACAGAGGAGCAGAGAGACACAAGAGAGAAAACCATGTCTTAGGGTCACCACTGCTGTGATTAAACATGATGACCAAAAACAACCTGGAGAAGAAAGTGTTTAATTTGATTATATTTCCACATCACAGTCCATCATCAAAGGAAGTCAGGTCAGAAATTCAAGGCAGGACCCTGGAGGCAGGAGCTGATGCAGAGGCTGTGGTAGAATACTGTTTACCAACGTGTTCCTCATGGTTTGCTCAGCCTGCTTCCTTGCATACCCCAGAGCCGCCCGCCCAGGTATGGCACCACTCACACTGGGCTGGCCCATCCCACATCAATCACTAATTAAGACAATATTTCCACAGACTTACCTATAAGCCAATCTTAAGGAAGCATTTTTTTTCAACTTAGTTTCCCTCTTCTTACCTGACTCTAGCCTGTGTCAGGTTGACATAGAAACTCACTCACCAGCATGCCATGAGGAGAGAGAGGCTGTTGTGATACCGCCAAAACCTAAAACTACCAGAAGCCGCAGAGGGCAAGGAAGGACATCTGTGTTGAGGAGAAGCACCTCCCTGTTCTGGTCTCTGAATAATTGAACTTTGTTTCAACTACCCCACCTGTAGTAATTCGTTTTGGCAACTCTGGCACACTAGTACCTTCCCTGAACTGATGCTGTGGGAATCAGTGGCTCATGGACAACATCCCAAGTACCACTATGCATTTCCAAGGCTCACCTTCAGCAAACTTCTCTACCATCCAGCAAAACCTGGCCATATTATTCCCAGAATCCATCCCAGAAACCGGAGCCAAGCCTGATCTGTTTCTTTTGCTGTTCTGCCGGTTCTGACCATGTGTGCCCAAGTCTTCAGAGTTCTTCACCCTGCTCATTAAGCCCTATAATGGTTAAGGATGCTGATGTTTGAGCCAGGTTCATATAACCAAGGCTTTGAACTCGTTACATAGTCCAGAATGACCTTGAACTCCTGGCCCTCACGCTTCCACCTTAGTAGCGCTAACGTGACAGGTATGCACCATCATGGCCAGTTTATATGCCTGGGATCAAATCCAGGCCCTGCATCTACTGACTGAGCTACTCACCAGTCCCTAGAAAATTACCCTCCAATTACACTGTCCTGTCTGTCGTACTATTGGCTTCTATCTTCTGTCTGAGTATTCACTGTGACAATGACTTTGATCTCAGAGGTTGGAAGCAATGTTTAACAAGTGTCTGGACCAGAGCTGGATTTTGCAAGTAACTATCTTGTCTGTGGCTGGGGTCCTCAGTTCCCACAGCCCTCACTGTGTGTTGCTCTGTCCCTCTCTTCCCAGTGATTACCCTATGATAGGTCACTTTGCTTCCTGCCTTGACCCTCATTTGAAGCCAGACTTTCTTCATATGCAGCTGAAAAACCATCTGCATCAGGGCTACGAGGGGATGTGGTAAAAACGCATATTACAGGTCAGGAGAGAGATGGCTCAGCAGTCAAGAACACAAACTGCTCTCCTAGAAGACCAGAGTTTAATTCACAGCATCCATGTCAGGCAGCTTATAGCCACTTGTAGCTCCAGCTCCAGAGGACCCAGCACCTCCGGCTTCTGTGGGCACCTGCACGTATATGCATACACTCACACACAGATACATACAAATAATTTAAAATTATGAAAATATTTTGTTAAAAAATCCCTATTACCTCCACTCCTGAGCCCTAGATGAGGAGCTACTGGCAGGCAGTGACTGCTGGGAAGGGAGGCACTCTTCTCTGGGGGTGTGGCATGAGTAGGTAACTCAGACCTTAGTGTGAAGCACAATTAATAAAAACTTAAGAGAAATTGGGGCTCAACCTGAAGATCCAAAAAGCAAAAGTCAGTCACTCTCTTAGCGCAACCTCAATCCAAAAATGGCAATCCTACCTCCAGGGATCTCATTTTATAACCCTCTCTAGTTCTGGAGTAAAAGCGGGCACCGCTGGGATAGGTAACAACTAGCATGTTACCATTCCCTGGTCTGGAAGGCTGCCCAGTGGGGGCTTACTCTCAATCTTCAGACAAACTTTATTAAAATACATTTGAAATGCCACTACATTAGTGGATGTGCATAGAGCAGCATTAATTGAGCTGCTCAGTGTGTTTAATCAATTAGTTCACTTGTTAATTAGTGAACGAAAATGAGGCTGGAGAGGTAGGTCAGCTGTTAAGAATTACTGCTCTTGCAGCGGTCCTTGGTGTGGTTCCCAAAACCCACACCAGGTGGCTCACGACTGCCTGGAAGTCTAGTTCAGGAGGATCCAGCATCTTTGCAGATCTCTGCACACACACATGTGCACATTTAGGCATACACACACACACACACACCACACAGACAATAAATATTTTTAAAAGAAAAGGAAAGACAGGTGGGTTGCTATAAGTTCAAGGCCAACCTGGTCTACATAGCAAGTTCCAGCCAGGGCTCCACTGAGAAACTTTTTTTTTTTTTGTTTTTGTTTTTTTTTGTTTTTGTTTTTCGAGACAGGGTTTCTCTGTGGCTTTGGAGTGAGAAACTTTTTTTAAAGAAAGAAAAGAAAAAGAAAGAAAAGGAGGACATTACATTGGAAAGTAGTAGATATGATGACCCAGGGTGAAATGGATGGGGAGGAATGAGGAGTGGATGTAATTAAGATACATTGTATTCATGGATGAAGTACATTTTCAAATAACAAGTTTTTAAAACTTCAGAAAAATTGCCTATTCCAGGCCCTGTCACAATTTTGGTCAGTAGTTCTGGGGCGTACTCAGCAATCTGCATTATGACACTTGGTGTCAGGTTGCAAGCACCTGCAGAGTGCTCTGTCCATTCTGCGGCTGCTTGGTTTCTGCTGCAGGAGACCAGTTTACTCAATTGCTATCCCAGCTCCTGGCTGGAAAACAGAGAGATGCTTTAAGGGCTGCTGGCTCTTACATATGGTTCAGAGTGCGCTACATATAAACCTATTTTCAGAAGCTGATTTTCACACCAGAGTCTTGCCAAAACTCCCTGTTTTAATCACTTGTAGCATGCGGAGTGCCTGCTGCTGTACTCCTGAGAAGTCCAAACCAAGGAAAATAATGGCACCCTATGTTCACAGCTGCCAGGGATGCTCCTGCGTGAAGACAGCCCCAGCTCAAAGGACTGTAAGGGGATCCTGCTGGCTCGGGAGCAAGTTCACTGTGAGGCTTTCAAGTCTGCACCAACTGCAAGCAAGTTGGAGGGACTGAGGGTGTTTCCCCAGACTCCACAGGGAACCGGAGCTGCCAGTGTTAGTACGACTGTAAATGCTGGAGAAACAAACACAGCCCCAAACTGCAGGGAGCGGTTAACTGTCTCAGTGGAGAGCAGACAAAAATCCAGGGAACAGGGAGATTCAGAGGGGTAACAGTGGTCATGAAGGTTTGGTGGAGGTTTTACTTATTTTTACTAAATTTAGTGTGTGCGCACGCATGCATGAACACACACGTGGAAGTCAGAGGACAACTTATGGCCATCAGTTCCCTCCTTTTACCATATGGGTCCCTGGGATCATGCTCAGGTTATCAGACTTGGCAACAGCACCTTTACCCACTGAGCCATCTCACCAGTCCCAAGAAGGTTCTAGAATAAGTGGCCTTAAGACAACTCAGAGATAACTCGGAAAAATCATCCCCCAAGATGTCACGACCGCTGGCCTAGCTTTCTGTAGGCGTTGAGACTGAACAATCAGCACATCCCCCATCACTCCCAGTCCAACCCAACAACTGTACTAGGAATTTTAATTGACTCCTATGTCTCAATATACTTAATACACCCTTAAGTAATCTTTATTCGCAAATTGGTCTCTTTCAGTGATTCAACCTAAAATTTTTTACTTGAAAATGGTGTAAAAGTGGTACGAATACAGAATGAATGATGCTTTGGAAATTGTACCCTTTTCAGCACTAGTGAATGTCGTATAGGATGTCATGAGGTTGAGCAGGGGTCACGACCCACAGCCATGTCTCCAAGGGCAAACAACTCACAGTTGGTAGTGCCCAGGTCAGAAGCAATAAAGATGTCCTTCAGGAGGTAGTAGTAAGTGGTGGGGCACCCGGAGAGTGAAAGCAAGCATGGCCTCAAAAGATACTAAGCTTCGGGGCTGGAGAGATGGCTCAGTGGTTAAGAGCATTGCCTGCTCTTCCAAAGGTCCTGAGTTCAATTCCTAGCAACCACATGGTGGCTCACAACCATCTGTAAAGAGGTCTGGTGCCCTCTTCTGGCTGTAGACATGCACACAGACAGAATATTGTATACATAATAAATAAATAAATAAATAAATAAATAAATAAATAAACTAAGCTTCAATGCACGTTGATAAAGCGCAGCCAGGCTGAAAGGCTACGCACTGTAGGGTCCTGCCTACATAACACTCCAGGAAAGGCAAAATTCCAAAGACAGTAAAAGGGTCAGAGCCAAAAGGTTGAGGTGGAGGAGGGGACAGATGCTTAGGTGAAGCACAAGGGATGTTCAGGGAATGGACACCATTGGATGTGACACGGCAGTGGGGGAACATACGCACAGTTAGCTGGAATTCACAGAGAAGGGTGAACCCGACGGTGAAGTCCTTTAGTGGAACAGCATCACATCGCCCCTGGTCAGTCACAGTGTATCATTCTGCAATAACCAGTGGGGGGAGGGGCTTTATGGGAACCTTCTTCTTGCTCATTTTCTTGTAAGACTAAAACAGACTTAAGATGCACCCCAGTAATTGTGGGAACAGGAACTATCTGCCATGTATTGGGTAAGTGTACCCCAAAAGCCTATACTTTAAAGGCAATCTTGAGGGCTCAGGGAGGTTCTAGAAGATGGGCCTGGTTGTAAGTTTTCACAAGGGAATGAGCCCTTGGTGAGGGGTACATGGGGATGCTGGCACCTACTCTTTTCTTTCTGCTGACTTCCTGAGGTGACCCCCATCATGAAAACTGCTCATCCCGAAAGCAATGGAGCCAAGATCATAGACTGTAACCTCTAGAGCTGTGACCCAGGAGCTGGAGACAAGTTCAGCTGTAGACAGCTTGGCTAGTGTGCATGAAGTCCTAGACCCACCTAAAAGAGGCAATTCCCAGACCCACCTAAAAGAGGCAATGGGCGTGGTTGTGTATATCTGGAATGCTAGCACTGGGGGCAGTGGCAGGATTTTCAGAACTAAGGCAATTAGAAATTCAAGGTCATCCTCACCAGCAGCTCTGGAGCAGCCGAGGCACCTGAGGATTGGGAGTGAAGCTCAGGGGATGGAATGCTAGCCTAGCACGCCCCAAAGCCTGGGTTCCACTCCAGCACCGCATAAACACGTCAAGAAAAGATCAGAACCTTAAAAAATTAGAAGAAAAAATTGTGGGGGCTGGAGAGATGACCTCACAGTTAAGAGCACTTGGCTCCTTATGTAGTGGACCCAGGCTCGATGCTCACAACCACCTGTATCTCCAGTTCCAGATGATCTGATGCCCTCCTCTGGCCTCCTCAGGCACTGATTACAGTTCTACACGCAGGCAAAACATCCATACACATAAAATAAAAATAAAAATTATTAAAAATTGTGGGTTAGGTAGTGGTGGTGAACGCCTTTAATCCCAGCACTTGGGATGTAGAGTTGGAGACCAGCTTGGTCTACAGTGAGAGTTCCAGGATGGTCTCCAAACCTACACAGAGAAACCCTATCTCGGAAAAACCAACATAAATAAATAATATTGTGAATGCAAATAAACTTTTCCTCTTTTAAAGTTGATCGTTTCGTGTATTTAAAGTTATTTTTACAATAACAGAGAGTGGCTAGCAAAACATCCAATCTGTAAGAACAAGGGGAGGGAGAGAGAAAAGAGGAAGAACTCCAGGAGGCTTCAGGCAGGAGTGGCAGGAATCTGCAGCTTCCTGTAAAGTTAGGTGAGGACAAGGGAGGGTCTCAAGGCCGTGTCAGTGCCAGCTGGAAGCTCTTTCTGTTTCCCCTTCGGCCTCTGCAGAAGTCTCGTTTCCACATGCTGTTTTTATTATATCTCTATCAATACCCACCAATTTAAACACAAAACAAATAATTGGTCCAGACCCAAATCCCTGCAAAACGAATTAGTTAACACTCTGAGCATTTTAATGCAAAGCTAGATTCCCAAGAAACCAGTCAGCTCTCTAAGGGCCAGAAGACTCACTAAGCCAAAAGGGGAAGAACATATTAAGAAGCCGAAATCAGTGGGTAGTGAGAATAGGAACCCAGTAGCTTCCCCTGAGAGTACTGTTGAAACCCAATGTGGGGACAGGAGACTAATTACAGAAATCTCTAGAAAGCATAAGAGCTGAGCAGAGACAGTTGCCTCACGTGGGGATGGAGTCGTGCCAGCTTGTCAGAAGCCCCAGGCTCAGAAAAGGAGAAAGGAAGCTTCGAGCTGCAAAGGAACGAAGCTTCGAGCTGCAAAGGAACATCCCGGCAGAGCCCTCGGAGTAACACAGTAAGCCAAACAGGACTTGGGACAGAAACAAAAATGATAGGGCTGGGAAGATCATGGCTTAGCCAGTAAGAGTGTCTTCTGCTCTTGCACAGGACCCAAGTTCCATCCCCAGCACTCACATCAAGAAGCTCACAGTCATGTAACTCCTCCTCTGGTCCCTGAGAGCACCCCCACACATGTGGTGTGTGTACATGTGCATGCATGCGGGCATGCTTGTGTGTGTCCCCCACCCCCCGACCACAAGAAAGACAAAACAACAGGACCATCAAGATGGCTCAGCAGGTAAAGACACTTGCCAAGCAAATTTAGTGATTAGGGCTCACCCTCTGGGAAGCACATAAATGTGGAAGCAGACAACCAACACAGCAAAGCCCTAACCGATGCACACACCCTAGCGCCCACATCCTGACGTGTGCTTCAGTGCACCCCACCTGATGTGTTTCAAAACGTTTTAAAACCAGCGCACACACATGCATACACGGCAGACACACACCCCCAAAGAAAACAAACCATGAAAAATACAAATGCTGTATTTAGATTGGGAAGCATTAAAGCTACTGGACCTAGCGGGCGGTGCATGTCTGCGACTTCAGAGGTAAGGACAGAATTGCTGTGAGTTTGAAACTAGCTTGAGCTACGTAACACGTTCCAGGTCAGCCTGAGCTACATGGAAAGGTCCTGCCTCAAAAAGCTAAAAGCCAACAACAGAAATGAAAGCCATTAGAATTGCTAGACATAGGTGATAAGAGTGCCAACATATTGTTACATACACAATGTACACTGAACTGCATTTGTTTATTAATTACTTTGTATGGTGCTGGGGATGGAACCCAGTGCCCCACCAATGCTAAGCAAATGTTCTACCACTGAACAGCCTCCCTTCAACCCCTGAACACTGAATTTTTAAAAACTGAAAGATTTAAAGAAATATTTTTTCACAGAATATGTTTCAGTGATATATTCTCTACCCAAGTAATTTTGTGTTCTCTTGGAAAAAAAAAAAAAAAAACAAGAAATTCAAAACAAACTAAAAAAGGAAAAATAAAGTCGGTGATAAATTCCCCAGAATTCCTGGGGAATCTCTGCTCTGCGGCTCCAGCAGGCACTCCGGCCACTGCCTGCACAGCCTCGCTACCCCACATCCACCATCTGCTGTCACCCGTGTCTTACTGTGACTGTTCTTAGACACTCCCTCAGCACCCCACCCCCATCGCTCTAGCTCAATATTCCTTTTTTGTTTGTTTTGGTTTTGGTTTTTTCATGACGAGTTTCTTTGTGTAGTCCTGGCTGTCCTGGAACTAGCTCTGTAGACCAGGCTGGCCTCAAACTCACTTTAATTTCTGCCTCCCAAGTGCTGAAATTAAAGGTGTGCACCACCACGGCTTGGTTCCAAGATTTTTACCCTTCGTGTAAGGTGACCACTGTTCAGAGTGGCTGAGGTGTCATCCAGCACACTACAGCAGCGACACACTCTACACCATGCTAGGGTTCTTTGTACTCAAAGGTATTGCTTGCTGCTCGTCAAGACAGGAGAGGTACTTTTTCCACGTCGAAGGGGGCAGGGCTGAGTTAGAGGCACCAGTAGCCCTCCTGAGCTTAGCAGTTTGCAGCTCCGAGCTGTTAACCGAAACTACTACTTAGCTTTCTATTTGAAATTCCCGATTTACAGGAAAGTCACAAGCAGAACAGTTCACAAATACTTTGGTCTAGATTCTCCACGCTAACGACGAGCTCTGTGCTGCCAATCCCTCTGCGGGTTTCGGAGGGTTTGGGGAGACCCAGCTACATATACCATGTTCCGTTCTCTTTGAAAAAGAACAGCACACTTAAAAAGTTACCAAGTTACCAAAGTAGAATCATCCAAGCTCAGGAAGCTAATTTATGGACCTTCACTTAAATTTGACCTGTGGACTAGTGTTCCACTAAAAAAGAAGGGATGTAAAATAGGATCCAACCCCGGGCACTCAGTTGCCAAGTCTCTCTAAGTCTCATTTGAAATTCGCAACCTTTGGCAAGTATAAACTCATGAGAACTGTCTGAGAGACATCATCTCTGAATACAGTCCAGGCTGGTCCTCAACTTGAGAGCCTTGTACCTCAGTACCCCATGTGCAGGGATTACAGATGTACAACACCATGCCCAGCTCGGGCCAGAATTTTGGAAAAATATTCCTTGACTTACTTTTCCTGCTACTTCTTGACTAGCTTCAGGTTACGCATTATGGTCAAGGTTTTATGTAGGTATAATGTAGGTCTTTGTGCACCACAACAGGATGCACAAATAAAAAATTGTCTTAATGGGGGCTAGAGAGATGGCTCAGCAGTTAAGAGCAATGGCTGCTCTTCCAGAGGACCTAGGTTCAATTCCCAGCACTCACAGGGTAGCTCACAGCTGTGTAAAACTCCAGTTCCATGGGCTCTGATACCCTCTTCCAGCCTCTTTGGGCACCTGGCAAATACAGGGTACACTGACATACATTCAGGCAAAATATTCATACACATAAAATAAAAATCAAAATTTGTCTTAATAATGGCAATATTAAAGTGTGCCCTCCCTTTGGAGATACCTTGCAAAAATAAAAACTTGGGGGTTGGGTGTCTTAAAAGAATACAGGAAGACTTGGAAAGTGACAATAGGAAGCAGATATGACACTTCACGAATTGTATGCATGAAATTCTCAAAATAAGAAAAGTAATCTTGCTATATAGCCCAGGTATAGTGCTAGGGATTCAGTTCAGTGGTAGAATACTTGCCTAGAATGCAAGAGGCCCAAGGTCAATCCAATACCAGCCAGAGGAAAACTATAAAGAATTAACTCAAACGAACATTAGGTGTGGCAGTGGTAGTTCACACTTATGAGGCAGAGGCAGAATTAAAGATTAAGGCCATCCTCAGATACAAAATGAGTTTGAGGCCAGCACGGACTACATGAGACTTAGTACATGTGAGAATACAGAGAATATGAAGCTGCCAACAGAAAGCTGGACACTGTAACTACAAAATGTGCTTCACTGTTTGAATGACTTCTAGTACATGGTTTTACTAAAACTTCTTTTCAAGGCACTTACTGGAGATGTATGTCTTCCTGTCATACTGAAGTAGCTACAGCCAGAACAGGGGAAAGAGCTGGGGTTACAGCTACCTTCTAACTGGTCATAGGAGACAGATTTTGCATCCTGCAGCGTATCCTGCGTGTAGATCAATTCTTTTCTCTGTCTACAGGTGCAAATCTGCCACCTCTCAACCAAAACCACCGGAACAGCCAGAGTGGAAGCACACAGAAAATATCACCCAGGCTACCAGTTCTATAGGAAACGATGGGGGCAAAGAACAAAGATATGTAAATGTACCGCATTTTCCTTATCCATTCTTTGGTTGAGGGGCATTTAGGTTGTTTCCAGGTTCTGGCTATGACAAACAATGCTGCTATGAACATAGCTGAGCACATGTCCTTGTGGTATGATTGAGCATCCTTTGGATATATACCCAAAAGTGGTATTTCTGGGTCTTGAGGAAGGTTGTTTCCTAATTTTCTGAGAAATTGCCACACTGATATCCAAAGGGACTATACCAGCTTGCACTCCCACCAGCAATGCAGGAGTGTTCCCTTTACCCCACGACCTCTCCAGCATAAGTTGTCATGAGTGTTTTTGATCTTGGCCATTCTTACAGGTGTAAGATGGAATCTCAGAGTTGTTTTGATTTGCATTTCTCTGATGGCTAAGGATGTTGAACATTTCCTTAAGTGTCTTTCAGCCACTTTAGATTCCTCTGTTGAGAGTTCTCTGTTTAGGTCGTTACTCTATTTTTTTTTTATTGGATTATGGAGTACTACACAGCAGAAAAAAAATAACATCTTGAAATTTGCAGGCAAATGGATGGATTTAGAAAACATCAGACCCAGAAAGAAAAATATCATATGCACTCACTCATAAGTGGATTTTAAATATAAAGCAAAGAAAACCAGCCAACAATTCATAATCCCTGAGAACCTAGACAACAATGAGGACCTTAAGAGAGACATACATGGATCTAATCTACATGGGAAATAGAAAAAGACAAGATCTCCTGAGTAAATTGGAAGCATGGGGACCTTGGGATAGGATTGAAGGGGAGGGGAGAGAAAGGGAGGGGAGCATAGAAAAATGTAGAGCTCAATAAAAATCAATAAAAAAATAAAAGAGAACAAAGATATACTTTTCATAAAGCTAAATGTATCATATTTAAATAATTATCCTATATTCTGAGATTATTCGTTCCTAACTGGTCACTGCTAGAATACTTTACACAATGATTTTAAGAGCAGATAGCATTTTGTGTATGTATGTTGGGGGGGGGGGGCGTGTTTTCCTAGCTGGTGAAACTAACAGTTTGAAATACTTAAACACTTCATCAATTAATTTTTTAAAAACAGGTTTGCTGGTCGTTCAAACTAGGAACTGCAATCTGTGTACACAATGATGGTCCTTGCATATTTCACACACTGAATCCTTCCTAGTGACCTCTCTGTGTAGATTTTGATGCTTACAGCCAGTCTTAGCTTACTTTATGGCAGTGTAACTGGGGCTTTGGTTTCCATGATCAAAAAATACTTTCATGCAATACCAGTTACATCAATTTTTATTAAAAGCATGTATATGAATTCTAATGGAACACCAACTTAGAACAAGGTCATTCCCATGGACCATCACTACCACAGAAGGAGTCTGTCGGGTGCAGTGCAGACATGAAGAAGGTTGGGTGTCCACGCAGGCTGCTCCTGGATCCCAGTGGCACCAGAGGATGCTGCTGGTCTTGATGTACACTTCGGCCTATTTGCCTTTACATTTCAATCATATTATACAGCGTTCAGCATTTACATACATTTGAACAGAGAAGACATAAGATGTGTTACAAGGATGGCATGTGTGGAGTTATATGTCAGAAGAACTCTGTACTTCGATTCTCTTGATGTCATTAGCTACTCTAGAGAACTTTTCCATATAAATACAAGAGCTGGGACTTACATTTAGAAAACCTTAATCTATGTAAACTGCATTGTGTCCACCCATAACAAATCAACAAAGCCCCGTTCCCTCTAATTTTAAAGAACAAAAAAGTAGCTAGCCCTTACACTCTATAGTAGGTTTCAGACAATACATAAGGTGATCATTGGCATGCTGTCTACTTCTGTCATTCTGGGACTTGTTCCTTTCTGTCAAAGTGTTCTCACTCATTCGGCAAGAGCATATATACTCAACTTCAAATTACTCCTGGATGTATCCAGAATACATATTAAAAGCCTCTAAAAGGAGTTTGTTTTCCTACAATTATGCCAACATTTGGCCATGTTAGTAATTATTGAAGCAACAGTGGAGATTCTGGGGGCAGACAGCACCCTGGGTGAACGTGTACAGGTCCAAGCATCTGGCCAAGGGGCTCAATGACTCATCAACACTTAGTTCCTCTTGTTTTTCTTCAGATTGCGACTCCGCAAGGACTTGTTTACACCCATCACTATTTTAAAATAAATCCAACGAGGCAAGATTGAATTTATTGACCCCTAGGGAAAGAAATGGGGAGATACATAAGCACAGCCCACAACTGAGCTAAACTGAAGCCACCTGTCGGCCATCTTTCATTTCTCTACACTATTACTTATAGAAATTTAAAGTTCTTAAATACACAGTTTGAAATAAAAATAAATTAGTCTATTTTAGGATTAAAGGTATGTACCACCTTGTCTGGCAAAGTATACATCTTGATTCTAAGAGATCATACAGAAAGAAAGGTCCAAATTGAAAAATATGTTTAAGATCCAAAAACATACATACCATGAGAGCATGGACCATGTACCCCATGGTCCGCGACTGCAGACCCACCGTTTTGATTGCAGACTTCACAAACGTCTCTGCAGAGGGCTTATCCAAAGTTGGCTTCCGTATTTTCGCCAGTTTTGTAGCTACAAAGTATGGCAGGACACTCTAGAAAGGATACATACGCACATACAAAACAAAACAAATCATGCCATTAGTTAGGAAGGCTACCAACTCACAACCGAGGGTGATGATGCCTGACTGTTGGTGGCAATAGAAGAATCCTCAAGACATCTAGAGTTTGTATCTTTAGAGAGAGGGAAAGACACACTGCTGTCTAAAGTCGCCTTCACAGAACATATAGCAGCAAAATCATCAACTGTAATACAACGACCTTGGGGCAAAATAGAATTGGAGGCCGGGAAATAGTAAAAATAAGCAGAAACAACCATTTCTGAGTCTTTAAAAGGAAAGCAGCGGGCAGAGATATGGGAGCCGAGGCTCAAAACTCCTTTCCGTCCTGGTCAAGCGGGACTGTGCTCTGCAGTCAAGCATGAGGTTTCTGTTGTCTGACGGAGAGCACTGCTCTGCTCCAGCACTCCTGGGGAATTAAGTGTGTTATCAGCTTTAGTCTCTCTCAGGGAAACATGTTACTTCCCTAGCTCACCACTTCTCATCCTTCATGTCCTCACATCCTGCTCCTGAAATCCCATAAGCTGCTATTGTTAAGACATCTTTTTTGACCCTAAGTTTGGGAAAGAGATAGTGTAATAAGAAGAAAATAGCCTGGATGACAAAAGTCGCACACCAGGACAGGTGTAGGGTTGTGAATATAAACATGAGCTTTTCAATGTACAAATGCTAGGGTCTCCATTGCATACGCACTCAGTATTTTGGGTGTGACAGAACACAGAACACAAGGACCGCCATCATAATGACTCTTGGACCCACGATGAGAGGTTTCTTCTGTGATCTAAAAGACCTCAGGAGTACAGTAGTTCACAAACACTTGTTGCTGTCACGGTGTGAAAGAAGGGATGAGTATCGCTATCTAAGAATTGCTATACCAGGTCAAGATGTGGTTAAAATGAAAAATGTTCATACCATAAATAAAGGTGAGGTCTCTCCACACTTTGGATTTCTTTCCTGCTGGGAGTGGAAGGAATGGACCTGCATCTCTTTGGCAGTTTGAATATAAATATATTTTTAAAACAATTTTATATTCTTCTCACTCCCAATTATAAGTCAAAGAATATAGCTTACAGTCCTTAATGTGTGAGTTAAACTCTAACCCATACATTAGGAGTCCAATTCCTCTTATCTGGTGCGACTCTCCGTCTTGCTCACCCTCATAGACTACGTGACTGTCACCAGAGCACATCAACAGCAGGGCGGCTCTGATTATGCACTTTGGCTTCTGAGGATTTATTTATTGGGATTATTAGTGCATTTGTCTCTTTTTTTTCAACGAGTAAAGTGTTTTGTCCATTTTGTTCCGTCAGTATGAAGACAGACTAGGCCGTCTCAAGCTGATGTGCTGTGAACTGTGGGTCCAATTGTGAAGTTCTTTGCTCACCACCTGGAAGAGCCACGCAGGGTGCATACAACTCTGACAGCAGGTGACAATATGCATGTGCACAGCTTCCTCATCCTCCCGGTTAAAAGACTGAGAAGGCAGTCTACGCGGGGCGCTGGGGTGTCGTGAGCTCCAGTGAGAAGGCCTTTCACCTGTGCATAACGCTTTGCACCTTTCTCTCATCCGTTTTTCTCTCTCAGGAGATGTAAACGGCACACACTGGACTATTTTGATAGTGCAGAATTCAGTTGCATTGCCTGAATGAACCACATGGTGGCACCACAAGATAATGCATGGATTTAGGGTTCAGTTAGCCTGTGGTGGGGTTCTGAAGGAGCCTCCAGCTGGGGGGGGGGGCAGGGAAAGACATGCGTACTTGGGAATTTCTGGTCAAGCTATATTTTCCCAACTAAGAAATGGAAATTCTAAGCTGGAAGGCTTGCTTGGGCACATACCCTGGATATACCAATGTGCCCTACAGTGGCCTTCTGAAGTATGAGGGGTGCAGAGGTGACACCGCCTTGGGACTAAGCCCTAAAGGAAATAGAGGATTTAAGTAAGAGATAAACAACAGGATCAGAAGAGTTGTGAGGAGCAAGGCACTCCTGGGGAACTGCAAGGACTCTGGCAGAGTCCAAAGAAAACAAATCCAAGCATGGGCGAGTCTAGCACACGATCAAGAAGAGCGCTGTATCCACCTCCGTTCTCAGGACCAGGCAGTAAGGAACATCTCATGTGAGGAGCACTGAACACACCGAGGCCCTGTCCTCTGAGCCAACATTTGAAATATTCTGAAGCTTAAGCAAGATCATCTATCTCAAAAGCAGGCCCATTGATCTAGCTGTGAAGGATACTAAAAGGCACATGCAAAGTATAAAAATGGAAAAGTACAAAAATGTTTATATCAAACCACCACCAAGGTAAAGAAATGCCCAAGAAACAGTAATTAATCCATCCTCTACCTATGCAAGAAAGCATTATGGGAAACAAAATCAGAAATATGACTGTACTTCTACAGAAAGTTTTTCAGCAGAATAAAACTGAAAAGCCACTTAAGCTCAACCAATCCCCATTACAAATTTTGCCCTTGAGAAATAGCCTGACCCTGACAGCCACAGCTGCAGGTGACTACCCTAGTCTTCAAATTAGAATCTCAAACTGGAAATAATTAGTTAGGCCACAAGACACAGCTTATTAAATAAAAGTCCCTGCAGACCACAGCTTGGTATATTGTTCCCCTATTCCCTGGAGTAGATTGCTTAGACTGTGGTCTTCACAGAGCACATGCTCTAGAATCTTGGCTCGGGGCAGGAAAGACACTATAAATGGATGCCATGGATTGTGGAAAGAAGATGGCCTAAAGACACATGGCAATATGCAAGAATCTAACACCGAGTCTTGGAACTTCACATGGCAGAGCCAACTGTGAACTAAATAAGGCTTCTCAAACCTAAAAATGGTTAGAACTTTCTGTGACATTGCTTTGGGAAAATGTGAACCAAGGGTAGCAGACTTTGCTCTTTGAATAAGATTCTGCATGTGGCATCTAACTGTGGTAATGCGCCTTCTCCGGGTCCGTGGGGCTCCTCCCTCCCTAATAGGTTCCTTACCTTTCTTCTGGTCCAGCAAAGTAAAGAAAGAGCATAGCAAAGCCAGCTCCAGGTCAATTTCAGCATTAGGCTGACAAGAGTGGCACACAGTCTTTTGTTTGGTTTTCTTTCTTGTCCAAGTTGTATATGATGTATGTACTTGTTAGAAGGGTGCATGTTCAGATGTCTTTCTTTGATTACTCTCCACTTTTATTTTTGAGGGCAGGGTCTCCTGTTAAGCCTGAGGCTCACCAATAGGCTTCAGGAATCTGCCTGTTTTTCCTTCTTTCCCCAGAGCCACCATGCCCAGCTACACTTCACACTTAACCACTGAGCTCTCTCTCTCTATAGCTCTGGGGTTCCTATAAGTTCTTTCTTAAATCTGTGTCTTCACCTACAGAACCTTTAGGATCAGAAGTTCTCCAGAATACCTGAATGACTAAACACATATCATATAGTTCAGCTATTTACATTTCTCTACTTGCAAACTGTGAGCTTTTCCATATAAGTCCTTTTGACTTAGTGGCTACAAAGAACTTAAGACAATTCTAGAAGATGTGAGGTAAAGAAATCTTTCTGATGATAGATTTGTCTGCAATGGGAATAAATTATAGCATTTCAGCCCAATATTTTGTGCACAAAGAAAATCTTAGATACACTCTGGGTACTACTGCTCCTACAAAGAACCTGCTTTCACACAAATGGAACGTGCATGCTAATTGTACAAAAATGGAGCCCCCAATTTTACAGAGAAATGTGCACTGCACTGATGGCAGAGGCTTTATCTGCAGTTAGGTTATCAAGAAAGACCGCTCAGATAAGGTCATATTTGAGTGGTGTCCCGACACTCCACAGGCAGAGGCTAGCCCAGGAAGATCTGACTGCAGCCAATCCAAGCACTGTGGGTACCAAAATGTAGAATTTTACTCTGAAGGACATGAGAAGCTTTGGTAGAATTTTGGGCAGGGAAGTGAAATGACTGGCTTTGCTTTACCAACTGCCTACAGTGAGCAGACAACAGACTATCAGCAAGGACAACAGTAGAGAGGGTGTTCTAGTTAGTATTGCTATTGCTATGATAAACACCATGACCATAAGCAAGCTGGAGAAGAAAGCTTATTTCAGCTTAGTTATAGCCAGTCCATCATCCAGGGAGTCAGGATAGCAACCCAAGCAGGGCAGAAACCTGGAGGCAGAAATGCCAAGGTCATGGGGGAACACTGCTTACTGGCTTGCTTCTTATGGCTTCCTCAGCCTGCTTCTTACAGCACCAAAGACCATCAGCCTAGAGGTAGCACTGCCCACTGTGCGGTGTCCCCATCTCCAGCCCCCATCAATCATCCATCAGGAAAATGCCCTACAGGCCAATCTGGGGGGTCAGGGGAGGCATTTTCTCAGTTAAGATTCCTTCTTCCCAAATGACTCTAGCTTATGTCAAGCTGACAATCTAGCATAGGGAGGTAGTTCAGGGTAAGATACAGTGGCAGCTGAGATTAAAGTAGTGGCAGTGATGTCACAAATAGCCAGACTGGACACATCTCCAGGATATACTTGATTTGATACCCAGTCAGTGATCCGATGGACTGCATTTCAGAGAGAGAAAGAGGCAGTAGGATAATAGCAGAGGAAGATCAGTCTTGGTTGAAATCAGACCAACCTGAACTCAAATCTGGCTTGCTACATACTATCTACATGACCTTGATCCAAACTTTCAATCCCTATCCAAGTGGGAACAACTGCAGTTCTTTTCTATATTGGGAAGGGAATCAAATCAATAGGCTCAGTGTGAGGGTTGAGCCCTAGCATGTACTAGCAATTTTCTTCTAAGTTTTCTAATGATCAGAAGCAATGATTTTGCCAGGCGGTGGTGGCATACACCTTTAATCCCAGCACAGAGGCAGGTGGATCTCTGTGAGTTTTAGGTCTACAATAGCTAGTTCCAGGACAGGCTCCAAAGTTACAGAGAAACCCTGTCTTGGAAATAAAAAAGGATCCATCTCAATCACTGTACCCTATGAGAGGTATAGAAACAGGAAGTTCCAGGGGAAAATCTGCCTGTGGAGGATTCATCTGCGGAGCATCCCTTCCAGCCTTTGTTATATAGATCTTCTGGCAAAGGGCATAGGAAAAGGGTCAAGAAAAAGGCGCATCGCTGGCAACAATGGAGATTTAACTGGTTGGAGTCCATTTTCTCCAAGCCGGCACAGCTGTGTTCCCAGTAGAGTCCTGTATCACTTTCCATTTCTACCGGACTCCATGTGCACTGAAAACGCCCATCATGTCTTCTACCGTCAGCAGTAATTACCCAGGAGGATGGGTGCAGATTTCTGTTTTCAACTTCGGTAGCCATTTCTCAACATTCAGATTTTTTGGCTCTTTGAAGCCAATAGATTCATGATTACTATAAGTAACAACATTTTAACAAAATTTGAAGTTTATTTTTTATCTTAATTTGTCCCATTTGCTTTAAATCTCACAGAAGCCAAATCCTTTTTGATTAAAAACATGTTTTAAACTGAATTAACTATCAGCTCTCATCACAAAGACCAAAGCACTGGAAGGCAGCAGCTTCATGGAGTGCGGAACCCAAAGGGCTTCTTCGTGGTATTAAAAGAAGATTTAAATGGTGTATTCTTTGGTCTTGCTAAGGATGAGAAAAGCCACTTCCACTTCAGGCCAGCTGAAACCCACAACTGTGCTCTCCAGGTTCGCAAAGTCCCATCCCACTTTTTCAACTTTCCTCTCATACAGGATCAGGCAAAGTAAATCCTAGGGGTCAATTTCAGTTGGCAATCGATTTCTTGGTTTACAACACTTTAGGATCATTTCCCCGGGCTCAGGGAGAAAACGTGTGTGGTGCAGACATCTCCACCACTGAGAAGCAAGGCCTGCAGACTCACAGTCTTGGGTTTACATAAGCCTGGCTCAGTAGCTTCCTTCACTTTCTGCACCTGCTGAGATGCACAGGCGCCATTAGTTTCCACAGCACTGTGACACCAGGGAACCACCACAGCCTGTTTTCCTGTTCCCCGTCTTTCCTGCTACTATATCCCCGACTGTCATTCCAAAACTCACACTCGCCATACTTCCTGACTGAAGAAATGTGAAACATAACACAGACTCTTGCTTTGGGCCCACTGATGGGTGAGAGGGTTAAACATGTCTTCTTCCTCTGAGGGCCTTGAGGCAGGGGTTGTGAGTCTTAGTTACTTTTGTCACCTCACTGATAAACAGCAGACACCCACTGACTTTAAGCAAGTCATACAACTGTTAATTTTTTTTTTGATTTTTATTATTTATTTATTTTTTTTGGTTTTTTTTTTAAATTTTTTTATGTTTTTTTTTCTTTCTTTCTTTCTTTCTTTCTTTATTT